>NC_134124.1:2361922-2675494 GCF_040939455.1 Microcebus murinus | reverse complement strand
TTTTTCCTACGTATTTTTAGTTGGCCAGATAATTTCTATTTATAGTAGAGAAGAGGTCTCGCTCTTGCTCAGGCTGGTCTCAAACTCCTGACCTTGAGCGATCCTCCCGCCTCGGCCTCCCAGAGTGCTAGGATTACAGGCGTGAGCCACCACGCCCGGCCAAAACACCTTTATATGTTCTTATTCTCTGTGTGTTGTGCTTGAACCTGGCGAATCCCACAAGGAACTGGGAGTCCCCCACTCTCCCTGTCCTGACTGCCAAACCGGAGTAACACAGCCAGGGTCAGCCTGCCACGTGCCGGCGGGTACTGGCCAAATCTGGAAAGCCTCCTGTGTTCTTTTTTGTCCACATCCTCTGCGGTCTTCCCTTGCTCGACCACCCAGCAATGTACACCCTTTAGCGTCCCAGATGTTTCCCCTACCGCCACTTGGCCGTTTTCTGTCTCCTAGACTGACGCCTAACAGGTCACCCCCTTCGTTTCTGCACTTCTCGAAGCACCTGCTCCACAAAGAGCAGCATCCAGTTCCCAAGTGTGAGGGGTCACGTCCCAGGGCTACCCCAGCCAGAGCCAAGAAATGCACTGCCCAGGTTGACTGCTGGGAGCAATCCCCATTCACACACAGGACCCTGGGCCTGTGACGAGGCCCAACCTCCTTCCTCCCAGACTGGCGTGCGTCCCATGGCTTCCTGGCCAAACACTCAGCACCTGTGGCCGTGCTGTTCTCTAGGAAGGTACCAGGCCAGGCACTTACCTTTATGCCGTAACCCTGCGATGACCCACCCGTCTGCAACACACACACACACACACCACCCCACACGGCATCTAACTATGCCGGCCACTGCCGTCTGAACTCCCTCCGCCCACACGCCTTCCGCATCATCATTCCCCTCTGGCAGCTCCTTGTTTCTTTCAAAGCTTCCACTTCCTCTTCCCGACACATCCGAATACAATCCTTCATTCCCTAAACCAGGAATGCAGCTCCTGCCCGGCTTCCTTCCACACCACATGCACTTCCATCTCTTTCAACTCCGACCGGTGCAACTTCTCCGTCTGATCCCAACTCCCACCTTCATCTCCGAAGACTCCAGAAGGCTTGAAGCTCCACATACCCAAACACACCTTTTATTCCAGGTTGGAAACTCTGAAGCCGTTCTTTTTCAAAATGTACTTCCGGTTTTTTAACACTGTAAATTTCCTATATGCATATTACAAAACTCTTTGAAAAGACAAGCAATAATCTGCAAATATCACCCGCGATCCCACCCTGAAGAAGAAACTGCTTCATTTGAAAGAAAAAATCCTTCTGGTTTTTTAATGCAAACACATTGCATGTTCTTTCCAATCATATTTTTTCTTTTTGGCCAGGAACATGTGTAGAAATGTTCTTTCCAATCATGGGAGGCTCCTGTGTGGTTTTATAACCTACATTCCTCATATCAAAATTTAAATAGACACCTTTCTTTTAAAGCCACTTTAAAATGACTGACACAGATCAAGCGTACAGATGAGCACACTACCAAAGGCCTGATCAAGAAACAGAAATCATCAGGCCTCTAAAGACGGCCTCACGGTGCCTTGTCACTACCCCACGAATGACCACCAGCATCCCAATTTCTAGCAGCATGGTTTTCAGGTGGAGCGGATGCTCAAATCTTCCCCCTTCCTCCAGGCGCCAAGAACAGCCATTTCCTCCTCCATTTGGTTGTCCACACAAAGGTGGACTTTCTATTTTAACAGAGACAGGGTCCTGCTGTCACCCAGGCTGGAACTCCTAGGTGCAAGTGATGCTCCTGCCTGAGCTTCCCCAGTAACCAGGACCACTGGTGCAAGCCGCCAGGCTTGGCTGAAGTGGACTATTTTAAAAGTCCCACTAGCCCTAGTTTCTCCCAGGACCAACTGTCGCGCCCGCCTCGCCAGCAAGGAAGACGCGGCAACTGGAGTTCTTCTGACAGTGCTTTAATGGGGTTCCCTTTAGACTTACATGATGCGGAAGACCCTGAGCACAAGCTCTCACACACTTATATACTCTAAGGAAGGAGGGAAGTGATGGGGATAGGTTAAAAGCGCGCGAGGGTTATTACTGATAGGCCAAGCTAAGATCCTTCATATGCATACTTGATGAGACAGGAAAAGCCCCTACACCTGCGCGGTTCACCCTGTTTATCAGTCCCGTAGTATCGGCGTGACCAGGAAGCCGGCGCCATCTTGCAATGGTGTTAACACCGCGCCCCACAACCAACTCATTCTACATGCGTCATATGAGCATTCCTAAAACACCCTGTCATTCTCCATTAAAAGACCTCCAGCAGCAGAACCCCAATCTCAGCCCTCTCTACCACCTCCCTACGAAAACCACTTTCATGCTTGAAAAACATCCTGAACGCCACCAGTCTAACGCACTGGAAGTTCACACACTCTGAGGTGAAGCTGCCCCCCTATGCAACCTTCACCGCAGCCCTGGTCCTGACCCCAACACCTCCTTCCACAGTGACATGCAGGGACCCTGGGACACTTCCTGGACGAACAGGGCTGTTGCTCTCTCCAGGGGAACCCAATACTCCTGTAAAACATTAACAGCTATGGTCCGACTGAGCACCAGCTAGCTAGTCCTGGGCTATTAACATCCACCTTATCAGGGGCCCACTCTTCTCTCAAGCACAGAGCAGCTCAGGAGGAAACCGAAGTTTGATCTGAGACACCTCCCTTGGACACGGCTAGAACAGGCTCTGTTGGTAGCCCTGGCAGGTGAGCTGCTCCTGGCATAGCCGGAAGACCAGGACCGTGTTGAGTGGCAGGACCCCACGGAACAAGGCCCCCTCCCCGTCTGGGCCCCGCACCTTGTGCGGTTAAGGCCACTTTTGATGGTGTCATCCTCTGTGAACACCCCTCACCACCCACGCACAACACACACGCCACACACACACACACGCCACACACACACACGCCCTGCACAGCCGGCGGTGGTCTCGTCACATGCACACTCTGGGCCACGCTGTTCTCTGGGAAGGGTGCCAAGCCTGGCACTTACCTTTAAGCCATAACCCCATTTTCTGCTATTGCCAAAAATCCTCAGAATAAAGCCCAGTCACAGGAGCAAGATACAGACTGCCGCATCAGAGGAGCTGGGCCAAGACTCCAAGGAGAGAATGAACGCAGCAAAGAGCAAGCAGCCTGTCAGCCGGCGGGCAGCACCTTCATTCTTCTTCAGATACGAGGTCTCCAAGAAGGCTAAACTGAAGTTAAGCTAAGAGGTTCCTTCTCCCAGACGGAAGCTTTTATTGAAAACACATGTCCATGCGCACACATGCGTGCACACGCGCACACGCTCACACACAAATCGCAGCAGCCTTCATTATGAAATTAAGGAAACCATTCGAGTGTAAGACAGGTTTCTTTTATTAGTTTCCCCTAAACTTGTCTCATGTTTACTGAATGTTTTTCTTAGTGTGAGAACGTGACCTGGAGCTTTAACAAACCAATTTGGACGACGCAACCGGGAAGAACGCCCGTCTACACACAAGCATCACCTGTCCCTCTGTGGCCTGGCCTCCATGGAGACCCGATCCGTCCTAGAGCATGTCTGAACAGGGAGCAAGCAGACCACATCATCTTAGTTCTGGTTTTAACTTCAATTTCCCCCCATCCCAACACCTATACCCTTCCCCACACACAAAAAAATTTTTTTAGAAGAAATGGCCAGTAAGGATTGAGTCAGTTGCATAAGGGTTGGCTAAATCCTGCAGCCAGCACTTCATAACAGACACTGGCCCGGCTGCAGGACAGCTGGACCTCCTGAAGCAGGACAGGCAGAGGACGAACAGAGGGTGCTCTAAGAACAGGCCCAAGCCCTGGTGCCATGAGGCCTCTGTGCGCACTTACACCCCAACACAAACATACTTCCCCCCTCCTCCTCTCTGAGCAATTGTTCTCTACAGCATTTTGGAGCTTATAACACTCTGAAACTTTTCCATGTAGAGAAAGACAGAAACTTATTCTAACTATGCAAGATATAATCCTATTTCTAACAACATAGGCCAATATTAACAGAGAGAAGCTCTGTTATACAGAATAGCAATTATTACAAAGATCCAAAATGGAACCAACAAAGTTCATAACAGTATCTAAGGCAGGTACCAGCTCTGGCCTGTAATACAGGCTTCCCTTGGAGCTTCCGAAACGCAGCCCTCCTGCCGCCACTGCCCGAGCGGCCGTCAGGGGAACGCTCTGGCGCCCGCGACGCTGGCCGCACGGCGAAGAGTGGGGTGTTGCTGTCACATCGGCACCACTCTTCTGTAACACTAATTTCAGACTCATCCAGTACAATCCAGTGTATCTTAGCTCTTTGTAGGATCTGTCGGCTGTTTAACATGTACAAATGGGCATATTCATGACAGATATTAACACTTAACATACAAGTGATTCTGAATGAGCTAAAAAGAAATTTTTAACTCTTGTCCTAGGAGTTCAAAGCTATACCTCAAATTTACACAGAACATCTCCCACCTGAACACACAGGCCAGGATACAAATCTTTACACCATAGTTAACAAGGATCGATTCCTCGGTTAAATTTACCACGCCTATACCCGGCAATACATCTACCCAATTCTAACTTTCTGAAGAGAAGATTATTTAGAGACTTTGATGCTTAGTGAACAATACTTTCAGGAAGAGCCTCTAGTTCTAAAACCCTTGGTTAACAACTTGCTCCAAGTCGGGGGTCTATTTGCCCAAGAGCAGAACATGGCATTTACACTGGGAGCTCTTTTATTCGAGAAGGGGAGAGAGCAGGGTGGAAGTGGACGAGTGTCAAGAAGCTCAAGGCATACCTTTGCTGCTCTGCTGTGTTACTCTGTGCCGTGCTCTGCTCTGACCCTCAGAGACAGGGAGACCCAGCCCCACGCCAGGCAGGGAGCCTTCGCGGCAATCTCCCCAACAGATTTTTGAAGCATGATTAGAGCTCCTGCCATGTAAGTCATGATGAAAAGTCAGCTTGGTAGCTAGGTACAGCTTTTGCTATAGCTCAACTTTCCAATATAAACTTGTTCTTGTAGACGCATGATTAAACATAAAAGGAGTGAAGCGTAAGCTCAGTAAGACTAACTGGGCTCCTAAATAGTACCATTATGAAAAAGATACAATGCACTTAATTTCTGTATCTAACTATTTAGAAGTCAAAATGCTCCATACATATCCCCTCCCCCAAAATTCCCTAAAAACTAAGAAATCTTCAGTATTCACTTGCTCTAGTTGATATTTAGAACAAAGTTGACAACTTAAAGCTTTATAATAGTCTGTTTTAATATAAACAGGTGTCGGAATCAATCAATGTCCATCTCGGGAAGTTTCTTGTCCGAATCCGAAGGCACGGCGCTGTCTGAGCCCTGCTCGGCTGCCTGCGGGCCGGGGCTGTCTCCTTGTCCGTCCACGGGTCCGTTCTGCTCCGCGTTTTTCTGCTCTTCTTTCGGAGGTTCCACTTTGGGTTTAGGCTTTGAAATTATAGGGCTACAAATGCTCATCAGCTCCTAGAATGAGTGAGAGAGAAAACTGTGGTTTCTTATAAATGAACAAATTTTACAGACATGCTAAACCCAAATCCACCCTCTCTCATCCAACCACCAGCCCAGAAGCTAAGATGCAATGATGAAATTCCCTCCTACATGTCACCTGAGGACAATAAATCACACAAATGACAAGCAAAGGCTATCATATGAAGGCGTGAATGACCTTAATTTTAGCTTCGATCTCCTTTGACTTGACCACGGGGTCCGCGGTCAGGCTCCGCTTGTTCTGCAGGTTCAGCTTGGTGTTCATCCACTCCATCGCCTCGCTCGCGCTTTGCTCCACCTTCCCCACGTCCGCAGCGTCCAGGTGCTCGTACTGGTCCTCCTGCAACCAGCAGCAGCCAGACACGTGTTAAAGGAGAACACTCTCCCTCCCCAAAGACTGTCTAGTTTGTTGCCATCTTTCAAAAAGAGGAAATCTTTAAAAAAAAAGAAGCACATTTAGCCTCACGATCTAAACAGACATTAAATTACTCAAGAAAAGAAACATAACCACAACTTTTTAAACACAAAATAGATTTAAAGGCCAAGAAAATACATGAGGTGGTAATTTAAAGGCTTCTACAGTATAAATAGCTGCACATGTTTTATACAAACTCTTATAAAAACAATTTCACAATGCAAAAAAAATTATCAGATACAAGAGTTGAGGTTTGGGCATGGTAGTTCAGAACGAAAATAATGAATACAATTTTTAAAAGAACGCCTTTTAAAAGTAAAATCTAAAAAAAAAAAAAAGCCCAATTTGTCATTCTTAATGTTTCTTACACTGACATTACATCAAGAACCTAGAGTATAGTGGAGTGGTTAGAACCCAAACTTTGGAGCCAGACTTCTGGCTAAACGCCAGCTCTCTCCGCTTCCTGACCCTGGGTGGTGCCTAATGAAAGTGTGGCTCAAAGAACTTAGGAGTTACCTGTAAAGGCTGATACCACCACCTGCTCCATAAGGGTGCTTAGGGAGGTATAGATTCAATAAGACAATGTATTTATGGAGTGTGTCATATTGTGCTCAAAACTATTAAATTGTCATAGTCTTAACATCTGTGAACAACCAAATTACAAAACTAATATATTCTCAGAAGGACCATGTTATGCCAAACACGGATGAAGTATTTCACAACAGGAAAAGGAAACTAAGCAATAGTTGCTCAATTTCAGATTCCACCTATTAAAAAGATGCAACAAATCCCATTTCTTATTAAGAGTCTATAAACCATTACACATTACATTTAACATCCAAATAAAACAAGTATTATTAAACAACAGCTAATGAGAAAAAATACTATATAAATGCCTCAAAATTTATCTTTACCAAAATAAGAGCAGGGAAAAGAAAGAAGTTACCTTGTTTTTGAAAGAGCTGATTGCTTTCATATACTGTTGGATCTGTTTCCCTAGTTCTTCAAATAATTTTGGTCTTTCTTCAGATTCCTGGAACCGTAACTTAATAGGTTGACCTAGATTCTTAAAAGAAAGAATATACAAATTCTTCATAGGGCAGCTTAAAATATAAGAGTTGTGCTGTTTCTACTAAGATGGATTGACTGTGAAGTGCATTCACCTCCACAGGCTACACAGAAGTTACTCCCCAGCCCACCGGGAAACCAGGCCGCCGCGGGGTGGGCAGAGCCTGCCACACGCTGTTCAGTGTGGTGCTGATCCAGTCGGCCACCTGAGCCCCTCACTCTCAAAACACAGTGGGGAGACAGCCAAAAACAAGGTGCCTCCTAACACAGATACATAGCACTAAGTAGGAAGTATATTTGCCAAAACTAAAATTTTATTTAATTTTTTTTTTTAAAAGCCATCTGAATCTGATGAAGCTCTAGATCTAACCACCAACTTAACAAAGTTAAACACCACCATGGAATTGAAAATTGGTGAAATCCAGACTAGGGGAAATCCTACAGGACAAATGATCCAGTTTCTCACCAAATAACTAAAGGGGGGGGGGAATGATGAGTTAACTACATGCACAGATTTAAGAGATATATAAATAAAATGCATGAAGCTTATTTGGATACTAGCTCCAACTGGGGAAAAATTATGAAATAAATGGAACTTGAGAATGAATACTATAGTGTTAAGACATTTCTTAGGTGCGATAATGGTACAGCATGAGGTTATATTTTCTTTCTTTTTTTTTTTTGAGACAGTCTCGCTTGTTGACCAGGCTAGAGTGAGTGCCGTGGCATCAGCCTAGCTCACAGCAACCTCAAACTCCTGGGCTCAAGCAATCCTTCTGCCTCAGCCTCCTGAGTAGCTGGGACTACAGGCATGCGCCACCATGCCCGGCTAATTTTCTATATATATTAGTTGGCCAATTAATTTCTTTCTATTTATAGTAGAGACGGAGTCTTGCTCTTGCTCAGGCTGGTTTCAAACTCCTGACCTCGAGCGATCCGCCCGCCTCAGCCTCCCAGAGTGCTAGGATTACAGGCGTGAGCCACTGCGCCCGGCTTATATTTTCTTTAATAAAATATTTTTGTCTAGCTGACTTTGGAGGGAAAATTAAGAACAAGAAAAAAAAAAGGAAAAAAAGTAAAAGAATCTTTAATATTTTTTTAAAAAAAGAAAAAAATTTAAAACAAAATATTTTTGGATTAAATTTAACATGACAGACTTGCTTCAAATAACAGAAGAAAGAGAAATAAACAAATTGGCCATAAATTGAAAACAGGTGAAGCTATAGTCTCTTTACTTTCATGGGTTTGACATCTCACAGAATAAAAGGTAAAACACACATACACACAGGAAGGACTCAAGGAGAGACTATTCTTGCCAGAATGATATATTCAACTACAGGTACTATCCTTGAGAAATTCCATTCACGAGGCAGTCATAACGGCCCAGTTCCACAAAAAAACAAGTAATCCACGGCTAAAACTACAGGGAAATGTGAAAAGGTCACTTTTGTGCATTTGCATTCTTTTCCAAACAAAACGCCTCAATTTTAGATAATACTTTGCTTTTTTAACCCTAAGGTTTAACGATCAGATTCTTTAAATACTAAACAAGATACTTTGCTTTTATCAAGAGTCCAAACTATATAAACAGTCCTGCCCCAAATGCACTACAGGTGGTTTTAAGGATGTCTTGCTAGTTTTTCCATCTCTTGATAGCAAGAATGCACTAAATCTCCAATTCAATAAAGCACTATCAGTCTAACCTCAATTTTCAAAAAAATTCTTTTGTTATTATGAGGTTCCAAAAGTGAGAATGATCGTTAGCCTCAGACATAAAGAGTACAGCTCATCAAACATCATGGTCAGCCTGTCTTCCTGACTTGACATAAGAATTCCTCCCAATTTTGAGCTCTTCTCTTTGGAAGCTTCAACAGGGTTTGGGAAACACCTCTGCTCTCAAGAGTCACTTACTTTTAATTCTGCCAATTTATCAACATAAACTTGCTTTGGCTGGTCTTCTCCTTCCTCATACAACCAGTTTTCAGTGTCTTCTAGTTTCAAAGTAAAACTGTTACGATCCTAAAGATAAAGAAAATATTGTAATTAGGTAAATCAAAAACCAGCTGGTTCACCAGTGCAGTCTCTGGCACCGAACACAATAACAGGTCTCGGGTTTGCGTTAAAATACATGGTGGGAGGAGCTGGGGGATACAGATAACAATGTCTGCAACTATTACAGTGAACAGGTTGGGGGGGTGTTATTGTATTACTCTCTCTCCATTATAGGAGATGTGGGGTATTGTTTGAAAATTTCAAAACCAGAAATTGCATATTTATTTATTTTTTTTTTTTTTTTTTTTTTTTTTTTGAGACAGAGTCTCGCTTTGTTGCCCAGGCTAGAGTGAGTGCCGTGGCGTCAGCCTAGCTCACAGCAACCTCAAACTCCTGGGCTCAAGTGATCCTCCTGCCTCAGCCTCCCAAGTAGCTGGGACTACAGGCATGCACCACCATGCCCGGCTAATTTTTTGTATATATATTAGTTGGCCAATTAATTTATTTCTATTTATAGTAGAGACGGGGTCTCGCTCTTGCTCAGGCTAGTTTCGAACTCCTGACCTCGAGCAATCCGCCCGCCTCGGCCTCCCAGAGAGCTAGGATTACAGGCGTGAGCCACCGCGCCCGGCCGAAATTGCATATTTAAAAGCAAGTGAGTTAAAATAAGCAAGGAAAGTGAACTGATTTAAAAAAAGATGCAGGTAAACAATAGCACTCAATGTGCCAAAAACTGATTTGTAAAAGTGATGCACATTAACTGGGCAGAGTGGCTCCTGCCTGTAGTCTCAATTTTCAGGAGGCTGAGGTGGGAGGATCGCTTGAGCACAGGAGTTTGAGGCTGCAGCAAGGTATGATCAAGCCACTGCACTGGGCAACAGAACAAGATCCTATTTTTTTTTTTTTTTTTTTTTTTTACAGAGTCTCACTTTGTTGCCCAGGCTAGAGTTAGTGCCATGGCATCAGCCTAGCTCACAGCAACCTCAAACTCCTGGGCTCTAGCAATCCTCCTGCCTCAGCTGGACTACAGGCATGCGCCACCATAACCAGCTAATTTTTTTCTATATATGTATTAGTTGGCCAATTAATTTCTTTCTATTTATAATACAGACGGGGTCTCGCTCTTGCTCAGGCTGGTTTTGATCTCTTGACCCCGAGCAATCCGCCCTCCTCGGCCTCCCAACGTGCTAGGATTACAGGCATGAGCCACCGTACCTGGCCAAGATCCTCTCTTTTTATTATTTTTAATTAAAATGTTTTACAAAGACTATCTTTAGGAAACACTGCACCAAGAAAGAAATATGTAATTAACTATATAAAACTTCCCCCCTCCAACAAAAAATACATTTTTAATAATTTTGCTATACACACAGAGATGCAGACTTCCCTTCTAACCCATTTAAAGATGCTCCAAGGGGTGGGAGGGGGAGGAGGGGATGGGTGTATACAACCACGAGTAAGATGTGCAACGTTTGGGGGATGGACATGCTTAAAGCTCTTATTCCAGGGGGGAGGGGGCATGGGCAATATAAGTAACCTTAACACTTGTACCCCCATAATATGCTAAAATAAAAAAATTTAAAAAATAAATAAAGATGCTCCCAGAAGACAAGCACAGCAGCCAGGCACACTGTGGCTATACTTACATCTTCACTCACAAACTTCTCGTATTCGCCACTGAGCTTGTCTCGCATTTCATACACATATTCTTCCACTGCATTCTTAGCATCATTCCGTTCCTTCTCCAATTTATCCTGCATGATCATCTTACCCTGAGAACATGAATTAACATTATGCATAAATTAGATGTTAGGACAACTGGGACAATTTCCACTTAAATACTAGTAGAACTATAAAAATAGAGAATTCTTCACCAAATCCTTTTAGTTCTGTGAGCCACTCAACAAAGGAGAGCTGGAAGACTAGTCCTCAACTAATTTTGAGACCAAGAAGTAAGATTTTTGTGAGTGGCATTAGGGGAAAGCACTAAAAATACCAATGTGTATAAACTCAAAAGCAAAAATAAATGTAAAGGCCAGGCGCAGTGGCTCACGCCTGTAATCCGAGCACTCTGGGAGGCCAAGGTGGGAGGATCACTCAAGCTCAGGAGTTCAAGACAGCCTGAGCAAGATCGAGACCCCCATTTCTACAAAAATTAGAGAAATTAGCCAAACGGGACACATGCCCATAATCCCAGCTACTCAGGATGAGGCAGGAGAATCACTTGAGCCTAGGAGTTTGAGGTTGTAGTGAGCTATGGTGACATCACTGCATTCTAGCCTAGGCAACAGAAAGAGACTGTGTCTCCAAAAAAAAAAAAAAAAATTAAGAGAACTTTAAGGCCGGGCGCAGTGGCTCACGCCTGTAATCCTAGCACTCTGAGAGGCCAAAGTGGGCAGATTGCTCGAGGTCAGGAGTTCGAAACCAGCCTGAGCAAGAGCAAGACCCCCGTCTCTACTATAAATAGAAAGAAATTAATTGGCCAACTAATATATATAGAAAAAATTAGCCGGGCATGGTGGCGCATGCCTGTAGTCCCAGCTACTCGAGAGGCTGAGGCAGCAGGATCGCTTGAGCCCAAGAGTTTGAGGTTGCTGTGAGCTAGGCTGATGCCACAGCACTCACTCTAGCCTGGGCATCAATGCGAGATTCTGCCTCAAAAAAAAAAAAAAAAAGAGAGAGAGAGAACTTTAAGAAACTATCAGTTCAATTATCTTAAATGAAATAAGCCAAGAAAGACAAATCTTGCATGTTCTCACTAATATGTGGGAGCTAAATATTAAAAACAATTGATCTCAGAGTAGAATGACAGTTGAGGCCGAGAACGGTATCAGGGAGGGGGGGATAAAGTAGGGATGATTAATGGGTACAAAAATATAGTTAGGGCCAGGCACAGTGGCTCATGCCTGTAATCCTACTACTATGGGAGGCCAAAGCAGGAGGATCAACTGAGGTCAGGAGTTCGAGACCAGCCTGAGCAAGAGCAAACCCCATCTCCACTACATGCTGGGCATGGTGGCATGTGCCTGTAGTCCCAGCTACTCTGGAGCCTGAGGCAGGAGGATCACTTGAGCCCAATAGTTTGAGGCTGCAGTGAGCTATCATGATGCCACTGCACTGGGGTGATAGAGCAAGATTCTGTCTCAAAAAAAAACAAAACAAAACAAAAAAAAACCATATGTGTGTGTGTGTATCAATAGCTAGAATAGAATGGAGAATATTAGACTGCACAACAAAACAAATATAATCAATAAGTTAGGGAATACTTTTAAAATAACTATAATAATAAAAGACTAGAACTAGGATGTTCCTAAAACAAAGAAATATTAAATGCATAGGGTGATAGACACCCCAATTACCCTACAAAGATACACAGCTATTTTGTACCAATAATAATTAAAAAATGTTTTAAAAGAAATTACTGGTTCAATGTCACAGGGTAAAAATGCTGTTGTTATTATGGAATATGAAGAAAAATCAAATTTATTCATGCAGTATAAATGTCAAAGTTTCCAGAGAACAAAATTATTCTAAGCTAAGCCGGGCGCGGTGGCTCACGTCTGTAATCCTAGCTCTCTGGGAGGCCGAGGCGGGCGGATTGCTCAAGGTCAGGAGTTCAAAACCAGCCTGAGCAAGAGCGAGACCCCGTCTCTACTATAAATAGAAAGAAACTAATTGGCTAACTGATATACATATAAAAAAAAAAATTAGCCGGGCATGGTGGCGCATGCCTGTAGTCCCAGCTACTCGGGAGGCTGAGACAGAAGGATCGCTGGAGCCCAGGAGTTTGAGGTTGCTGTGAGCTAGGCTGACGCCACGGCACTCACACTAGCCTGGGCAACAAAGCGAGACTCTGTCTCAAAAAAAAAAAAAAAAAAAAAAATTATTCTAAGCTCCACTGGATACCTAATAAACTTCACAGACAACAATTAGTACAATAAATGTGCTCCAGGATCCGAAACTTTGCATCACTCACCATAACAAGAGTTAATGAATTTACACATTGACTGGCAACAGGAAGGAATAAGCAAAATAGTGCTACTATTAACACTATGTGACTTCTCCTACTGATCAGCTTCCTGACTCACTGCCTCAAATATCCCAATCTCTAGGGAACAAACATACATATACACCCAAAAATGAATGCTACTTCCCCTTATAGCAAAGACATGTCAAAGATCTCTTAACAGAGCTTCTACCAATATAGACATTGTATTAGTATCATTATAAACAAATCTGACATACCACAGGATCTATAATTTAAACTTGTCCTTACAGTACCCAAAAGTCTAAATTCTTTTTTCAAAGTCCAAAGAACCAAAAGTGTGTAAGGAGCACTAGAAACAGAGTCTGAATGCTATGGCCACACTGATTTGTTAGCTCACTGTTTTAAGAAACTTTAAATAACGACCTCATTTTCAATGTACAAGTTGAGCATCTCTCTGTCTATCTGCCATAACAGCTGATTCTCAATTGGCAGGTCCACGGTACTGGTCTTCACTTTTGCTTTCTTGGCTTGGGGAGGTTGGTCCATCTTTTTGTCTTTTGATCCGGCCTGGGAGGTCTAAAATAATAGAAATCATTAAGAACAATCACATACACAGACTTTTTTAAATTTCAAAATGGGTCTTATTTCAAAAGCTACTTTTGCTTTTTTATTAACTTTGTGTCCTGATGATCTAAATAACTTGGAACTATCATCACGTCCTGAAAACAAGAAATAAATAAATACGATATGAGTTATCTAGTGTGGTTAAATTCATAGAGATGAAAGCAGATTGACGGTTGACAGGGACTATGGGGAAGGGGAGAATGGGGAGTTGTTGGATGGGTATAGAGTTTCAGTTTTGCAAGATGAAAAGGTTCTGAGGATTCGTTGTGCCACAATGTCTGTAGTTAACACTGTACTGAACTGTATACTTAAAAAAGGTTAACATGGGCCGGGCGTGGTGGCTCACACCTGTAATCCTAGCACACTGGGAGGCTGAGGCGGGCGGATCGCTCGAGGTCCGGAGTTCAAAACCAGCCTGAGCGAGACCCCGTCTCTACTAAAAAAAAAAAAATCGAAAGAAACTGATTGACCAACTAAAAATATATATACAAAAAAAATTAGCCAGGCATGGTGGCACATGCCTGTAGTCCCAGCTACTCGGGAGGCTGAGGCAGGAGGATTGCTTGAGCCCAGGAGTTTGAGGTTGCTGTGAGCTAGGCTGACAGCATAGCACTCACACTAGCCTTGGCAACGAAGTGAGACTGTCTCAAAAAAAAAAAAAAAAAAAAAAAAAGAAAAGTTAAGATGGTAAATTTTGTGTATTTTACAATTGAAAATAAATTTTAAAAAATATAAATACATAACAACCTCCCACAATCAACACAGAATCATTATTAAACATTTTTCTTCTATTCTTACCTAGACATATATTAACACATTATGAAGTTAGTGAAGAGAAAATATGAAATTTTTAAAGACCAGTAACATATGTACAATGTGATTTTCAGAATGTTTATAACTATTTATATTCTCACAGTAAATGAGGAGGACCACTGTACCCTACCCATAAATGGGAATTCGTTTAACTTTATCTCACTGTTATTTTAATGAGTTTCTTTGGCTCAATAACCTTTTCTCACACATTATTTCTTCAAATTGCCTAGCAATATTTAATCCACCATTCTCTTAGGATTTGTGACATTTTCCACAAATGACTGACCCTTCTAGTTTTTCTCATTTCATATTATTTGTCAACAAAAATTTTTATTGTCAAATGTACCCTTTTTCCTGTGTGATTACTTTTGCTGCTTTTATACTTTAAAGCCCTTCTTCATCCACAGGTTAGAAAAATATACATTTCAAGCTTTTGTTTTTCTGGCATTTCTTTGTTTTGGTTTTTTCTTTTTCCTCCTTGCCTTGCTAAGAGAATGTCTGGGTTTTTTCACTCTTAACTTTTGAATCCACCTGGAACTCAATTTGTTCTGTCACGTGAAGGGAGATTTCAATGTCATTTCCCCGCCTCATATCCAAGTAGCCCAAGCCAACTGCTGGGACTGACGCACCTGCGTTTGCGCGTCGTTTCCCTCAGAAGCAGCACCACAAAAGACGCTGCAGCCCCTGAGCCGTCCCAAGGACGCCTCCGCGCTAAGCCCCTAGAGCTTCCCCTAGGCCCAGGCACTGGGGTGGAGAGACCCGTCACTTCTCCCTTCCCTTCTCTCCACTCGCCTCCCACAACAGGAACTTCTCTCCACCACTGCTGCCCCAACCCACCCAACAACATGAAAGGTTTCCACTGAAAAAGGCCTGACCCAACTAAATCTGTGAGCACAGTTTCCTCTGTCCATTGTTTTTCTTTTTTAATATTACTTGCACAGCTAAAAGAAAGCAATTAAAAATTTTTAACTGACATGAAAATGGGTAGTAGTAACAGATTTAAGCCACCTTAAGGCTCTGCCAAATGCCACGATCAGAAATTCCTAAAAGCTGAGATTATACATTGTAATTTTATAAATAACTTGAAAGAAAAGATGTTTTCAATGTTAAGAACAAATTTAGGCTGGGTACGGTGGCTCACACCTGTAATCCTAGCACTCTGCTAGGCAGGCAGACTGCTCGAGGTCAGGAGTTCGAAACCAGCCTGAGCAAGAGTGAGACCCCATTTCTACTATAAATAGAAAGAAATCAATTGGCTAACTAATATATAGAGAAAAAATTAGCCAGGCATGGTGGAGCATGCCTGTAGTCCCAGCTACTCGGGAGGCTGAGGCAGCAGGATTGCTTGAGCCCAGGAGTTTGAGGTTGCTGTGAGCTAGGCTGACGCCACGGCACTCACTCTAGCCTGGACAACAAAGCGAGACTCTGTCTCAAAAAAAAAAAAAAGAACAAATTTAAACGTGAAAACTCGAAAGAAGAAATTGTAAAGGATTCAAAAATGTTACATATTCATTTGGGGATAAATTATTTACATTCTTCACAAAATGATTTAAATATAGTAATTAAAATCTTTCAATAAAAAGACATGGATCAGGGCGTTGATAAGATGTGAAAATTTTTTAGGTCTCATTATTGTTTATCAGTAATGAATGTATTATGGATGGAATGACTCAGTAAGAACAACTCAGAAACTATCATGAACCAATCACTAGCCTAGTAAAACTAGGGCTTCTGAGTGCCTTTGTCCTATGTACCAACTAGAATAAAATTCAAAGGTCATTCTGCAAAAGGCAAAACACTATAAAATCTTACTTGAAATTGTTCACAGGCCTGCAGCGGTGGCTCACAACTATAACCCCACCACTTTGTGAGGCCAAATCAGGAGGACTGTTTGAGGCCATAAGTTTGAGACCAACCTAGGCAACATAGCAAGACCGCATCTCTACAAAAAAATTAAAGATTAGCCAGGCATGGTGGCACATGCCTGTGGTCCCAGCTACTTGGGAGGCTGAGGTGGGAGGAGAGCTTGAGCCCAAAAGTCCCAACCTAGACAACAAAGTGAGCTCCTGTCTCTAATTTTAAAAATACATACTGTTCAGGCCGGGTGCGGTGGCTCATGCCTGTAATTCCTAGCTCTCTGGGAGGCCGAGGCGGGCGGATTGCTCGAGGTCAGGAGTTCGAAACCAGCCTGAGCAAGAGCGAGACCCTGTCTCTACTATAAATAGAAAGAAATTAATTGGCCAACTAATATATATAGAAAAAATGAGCCTGGCATGGTGGCGCATGCCTGTAGTCCCAGCTACTTGGGAGGCTGAGGCAGAAGGATTGCTTAAGCCCAGGAGTTTGAGGTTGCTGTGAGCTAGGCTAACGCCACGGCACTCACTCTAGCCTAGGCAACAAAGCGAGACTCTGTCTCAAAAAAAAAAAAAAAAAAAAACATACTGTTCAAATAAAAGAAGAATCTCTACTATACCTACCATCTAAGACTCAGCCCCTCAGCCAAACCCATGCATGTTAAGAGACCGTAATTCATACTCTAAAACACAGCTCGTACCTCCATTTCTTCAGACTCTGCCTTATTTTCCGCTGGTGTTTGCTGCTGTTGCTCTTCAGTGTGAGCTTCCTCCTGGTCCACTTGCATCTTCTGAAAAACAGGTCAAACTATATCCTGAGACTAGGAAATATTAATACTAACAAAAGACTAAGCAACCTTAATGGCACACTGACAAAGTCACAAGGTATGAAATTCCTGCTGAATTACCAGCAATCAGAAGACCTATACTCAAATTCCAGCTAGGCTAGATATTACCTATAACACGGCAGTTTTCCTGACTGGATCTCAGTTAACATGTGTGTACTATGGGGACAACTTGCCCTGGCCGGCCCTCACACAAACAAGAGTGACTGTGGAATTACTTTGTACACCATAAAGCACTCATACTTCGGTGTGGCATCATCTAACACAATCTACAAAACACAATCTGAAGACAGCGTTAAGTTTCTCCAAGCTTCCGCATGAGTAGCTTCTCTCAAAAGTTACGACCTTCTCAAATAGTTCCCAAATTGGCCTTTCCATCCTTAAAAGTACAATCACTGCATGTGTTAGGGAACTGAACACATCGAGAATTCTGTTAAAATTACAAAGCGTAACAATAATGAAGGGAGACATTTGGGGAGAGCCAGAACAAGCCGTTCTCAATGCCTGCAGCGTATCAGAAGGACCTTCGAGGCTTTTACAACTATCAGAACCCAGGCCCAGCCCAAACCAGTTCCTACAAAACCACAGGGCAAGACCCAAGCATGTGTAGTTTTAGCTGGCACACAATGAGGACAAGACCCGCTGCACAGCTCCAACAAATGAGTGTACAACCTATTCTACTTGTGAAAATAAGCAACTGGAGACTCAGAGCATTCTTCAATAAGAATTTTTCTTCAACAAGATAATAAGATTAATAATAATAAGCACAAGCGTTCTTCAGAAAGAATTAAAGGATAACTCAGTTGAGAAGTGCATGATCTGGAGGGAGGCGTCAACTGAGTGAAGACCTCCTGCTGGTTTACCTGTGTTGGGGGAAAGGAACCCTCTCTCGCTTAGCAGCTCTGTCCGTCACAATGGTCCTCCCTTGTCCCCAAGTCAACTTGCTAGAATCCTAGGCAAGTCACCACTGAGCCATCGAAAACGGTATGAAACGTCCAGATTACCTCTTCTTCCTTCAAGTTCTGATCTGTCTCCATCGGCTCCTCGTTTTCCTCGGACTTGTGCACCTCCACCAGGGACGCACTGGACACACTGAAGATGCCATGAACGTTCACTCGAACCTTGACTTTCACCTTCGAACTGGAGCCGTCAGACTGAGGAGTGACTTTCTGAACAGAAAACTGAGCTGGGGACATAGGAAAGACAAAAGGGAACACATAACCTAAGAGGATAAATCCAAACAGGAATATATGCCCACAATGCCAGGTTATGTCCATCTCCCAATGACAGGCCAGCAACCAACACGATGCTTCAAAAATAAACAAAGTGGATACTCTCAGAATCTTACTGTCAGGTGTCTCCTTCCTCTTTCACATGGTCTTTTATTATCCTGTCCCAATTGAGGGCTCAAATATTTCCTAATTCCTTCCTTTCTTTCTGTCCCTTATTTTAATTTCATCTTTATATACTACTAACAGATAAATTCCTAAAACAGATTTCTCATATTCTCCTCTACTGAAAAGGAAAAAACCCACTGATTCTACATGCTTCTGTCATTTATCAAGAAACTGTCATTTCTAGATTCAGTTACTATACAAATGTTTTATTTAAGTTTTCTTGATTCCAACAACTCTGCAAAGTATTAAATATCATCCTTATTCTTGGCTTTACAAATGAAGAAACAGAGTTAACTTTCCACAGCTTCTAAGTGCCATTCAGGATGCTCCTAATACTTTTACCTATGTATGCTAGGTCTTTACACAGTGAAATTCCAGTTTGTCTCTCTTCTCTACAAGTATTATGTCCAGATAAGGGTTGCCCAGTCTACAAAAACTCTAGCCAACATGGTTCCAAAATCTAGGATGAATTCATACTATACCACAATCTTCTAATGATTTTCTGTGTACATCTTCTAACTGTATATCAGAGCCAGAACAGAATTTAACTCCTTACAGTATCTTGCACAAAGCGTAATCACAATAGGTTATTACCTGAGAAATGCTGCCCACATAATAGGAGATCCAATTACATAATAATTGTCCGACTGGTTCTTAACCTATTAACAAGACTGGAAGAGGTTTTCTTTGGTAATCTAAGGTACCTAAACTTCAGAATATTGCACACCTGTTCTTTCTGCTATCCTGGTTCTCCAAGTAAATATAAGCTTTCTTTTCTTTTTTTTTTTTTTTTTTTTAATTCCCAACTCTTTACTTACCTATAGCAGGATCTGGATAGGGTAAATCCCGAGGAAAGCTGTAATAGGCCTCAAGAGTAAAAGGTTCTTTTCTATAAAACGTTAGGACTTTAGAGAAAGGAGCAGCATGATTTTTGGGGAAGACTTCACAGTCACTGAATGGAGGAAAAAGACAACAATACACAAATTCAGGATACTGTTACCACTTTTACTCATGTATGTAGTCTAGGTCTGTTTTTACTCATGTATTCTACGTTTATAATTACTGCATAGTCCTAGTTTCTCTCTCTTCTCAACTGATATTTCAGGTTGTAAGAGTTTGGCACAGTGGCTCATGCCTGTAATTCTAGCATTTCAGAGGCCAAGGTGGGAGGATTGCTTCAGGCCAGAAGTTCAAGACCAGCCTGGGCAAGAGACCCTGTCTCTACAAAAAAAAAAATAGAACAATTGGCTGGGCATAGTGGCGCATGCCTGTAGTCCCAGCTACTCAGGGAAGCTGAGGCAGGAGGATCATTTGAGCCCAGGAGTCTGAGGTTGCAGTGAGCTATGATCGCACCAGAGTACCTCTAACCTGGGTGATAGAGCAAGAACTTGTCTCATTTTAGGAAAAAAAAAGAATTTCCAAGAATCTTTATAGATCAAGTATAAGAAACCAAGAACAAATGTATTTATTCTGAATACAATCCGTGATTACTTTGCTTCATGCGCTATGACAAAATGTTACAAATTTGCATAAGTTGAAATGGAGTCAATGTATTACTCAGGCTTAACACTGAATTAACTTTAAGTATAAAAATGATTAACAAACATTACCTTGACCCTTCTTCAGCTGGAGAATTCCATCTCAGAGAGATTGAATATGGTACTACATCAGTGATAGAAAATTCTCTGACTTTGAAAGCAGGCGATAAGATTGCACACTAGAATAGTAATTTTTAAAAATTCCATTTAACAAGTGTAGACATAAACTGAAAGCATTACTAAACCCACAAATAATGACCTCAGAAAACCATCAATGGTCTTTTATAAATATTTGTATTAATAATTTAATGGTGTATAAACAGTTTTACAACCTTCTATCATCTGTAAAATTACCTACATAATCTAACCACTGCTTATTATTTTTCCATTAACCTCCCCAACCCTTATTTAATTGATGTACGCTACTTCATATTGACATGCTAACAGCATTTCAGGCTCAAAGTTATCTCTGCTTCTAGTCAATTAATTCATCTTACTACATGCTACAAAGTACAATTCCTTTTATGAACATCACCTCTGCTGTCCATTTTAAAACAAAGATTTCAAAATCTTACACCTTGAGATCTCCCTGAGGTAACCTCAGGTTATTAGTTAGGTACATAAACCACTGTCGTCTTGTTGCAATGACTTATAAATGGCTACCTATGAAAGGAAGAAAACTCACCTGCAATGCACAGCCTCGAGTGACAGCTTCATCAGCATTCAGTGTTGTACTGAGTTCTTTACCAAAAAATTTGCTGATCTTCTCTTTCACTGCAGGGATTCGTGTAGCACCACCAACTATCTCCACTGCATAAATCTCTTCTTTCTTTAACTCTGTTTTTAAACAATTAGACATTTATAGTAAAAGAATCTTTAAATTAGCATTTTACAACAAAATAAAACAAATAACATCCTGTACTAATGAAATCATTCACAGATCCATAGCAAAACTCCTTCACTCCCTCACCCCCCACAACACACAAACACACACACACACACACACAGATGTGTGGCTTCTGGAAACTAGCAGGTGTTTTGATTCTCTAAATAATGAGGGAAAGGTGGCAAAACAATAATGGGATTTAGGAGGTGAGGGCCAGGAATATTCAATATTCTACAATGCACAGGTCCTGCAATCTCTACTGAATCTCAGGCAAAGAACTGTTAAAATATCAATAGATCAAATGTTCAAGTGAGCTAGCCATAGGGAAAATAAGAGGGCCTCAAAATTATGGGTTACCCAGATCTGGCATGAATGAAAGAGAGATTTAGAATCTAGCTACTCTGGTGCTCTATTCAGAGCATAAACATAATTCATATTAAATCACAGGTATAGTCTCCTCATATTGAAACAATGTACCAAGGGTCTGCTGTTGCTCATAAAATATCTAACAACCACTGACAAGGGCAGTTTAAAGAAATTTTCTTGAGAATGGCAGTTTAAAGAAATGGGCTGTCCCAGTGTGGAAAGAATGTGCTCATCTGCCATAATCACTCTGATTTAATAACAAAGCCTGCTCCAAGCTGACAGTACACCTCAACACTGACACAGCAACCAACACAATGAACTCTAAGTAAATACTTTGTCAAAGGTTTTATGAAAATTAGTAATATAGTCCTAAATCAAACAGCCACCTTTTAACCAGAGACAAAATTCCTGCATCTTGTTAAATAAGTATGTAATTATCATACCTTCCCTCTCTTGTAGCTCTCATTCAGCTAAGTAAGGATTCACTAGCAGAAAAGTTTACAAAACTATCACATCAGCATTGCAAAAGATAATTTTCACCACCATGAAATAACTGAGATGCTTATATCCATCTTTTAGTCTAAATTAGGTTTCTTGGAGAAATTTTTATCAGATTTCCATGAACACTTATCAAAAGATCACAAAAGATGCTTAATATAGCACTGCAGTAGTTCCTATGATAAAAATTTGTATAACTGCTTGGAAAAAAAAGTAATAAACAACATTTTCCAGAGAGTCTGCGATACACAAACAATTCAATCACGAGAATACTTACTGGCTTGATCCAAAACACTACGAAGTGGTGGCTCTACTCTAGCTAACAGATCATCACACATCTCCAGAAATTTGCCTCTATTTAAAAAAAAAAAAAAAAGGTTAAATCACATTCCCCATTTATGTGCAATAGAAGGCTAAAATCAAACAACAAATAGCATGTGTTGGCAAGATGTGGAGAAACTGGATCCCTCATACATTCTAAGGAAGTAAAATGAAAATGGTGCAGCCACTTTGGAAAAGTGTTTGGCAGTTCCTCAAAATCTTAAACAAAGAGTTACCATATGAGTGAGCATTTCCACTCTAGGTACAGATCCGAAAGAATTGAGAACACATGTTCACAAAAAATATTGTACATGAATGTTCACAAGCAGCAGCTTTGTTCACAATAGCCAAAAGGTGGAAACAACCCAAATGGCTATCAACTATACTCAGCAATAAAACAGAACGAATACAGTAAAACGAACTGATACATGCTACAACATGGATTAATACTAAGAAAACGCTACGATGTGAAAGAAGCCAGTCAAAAAAGAACACATTAGGCTCCATTTATATGAAATGTTCAAAATAAAGAGACAGAAAGGAGCTTAGCGGCTACCTGGACGAGAGGGAGGAAGAGACCCATTAGCTAACGGGCACAGGGTTACATTTTTTTTTTTTTTTTTTTTTTTTGAGACAGAGTCTCACTTTGTTGCCCAGGCTAGAGTGAGTGCCGTGGCGTCAGCCTAGCTCACAGCAACCTCAAACTCTTGGCTCAAGCAATCCTCCTGCCTCAGCCTCCCGAGTAGCTGGGACTACAGGCATGCGCCACCATGCCCGGCTAATTTTTTGTATATATATTTTTAGTTGGTCAATTAATTTATTTCTATTTTTAGTAGAGACGGGGTCTCGCTCAGGCTGGTTTCGAACTCCTGACCTTGAGCAATCCGCCAGCCTCGGCCTCCCAAAGTGCTAGGATTACAAGCGTGAGCCACCACGCCCGGCCTACATTTTTTTTTTTTAATTAAGACTTTTTTTTTTTTGCGTTTTAGGGTTACAGAGAGTTGAATATAAAGAGAATTCCCACACATCCCTGCTCACCCGCAGCCCAGCCCCCCTATTGATATCCTGTATTGCTATTACAGTATGTTACAATCCATGAGCCATGCTGATATACGGGACGGTTTCCACTAGGGCTGAGTTTGGACAAATGTGTAAATACCCACATTCCAGTACCAAACAGGATAGTTTCACTGCCCTAAAACTCCCCAGTCCCCCACTTCATCTCTAAACCCGAGGCCAAGCGCCGACCCTTCGCTGTCTCCAGCGCTGCCTTTTCCAGAAAGCCGTACAGCTGGAATCAGTGTGTAGACTTTTCAGATTGGCTTCTTTCACTTAGCAACAGGCACTAAGTTCCCTCCATGTCTTTTCACAGCCTGATAGCTCAGTTAGGGTTTCACTGCGAGGTAAAGAAAATTTTCTAGTATTCAGGTGTGGTGATGGCTGTCCTGCTCTGTGAATATACTAAAAACCACTGCATTATACATTTTAAAAGGTTGACTTTTATAAATTACATCTCAAACTATATATACACATACACACACATATAATAAGGGTATATAGAATACACCCTCCATAATGGCAAAAATTAAAACACTGCTAATGTCAATATTGGTGAGGATGGTAACTAGAGCTCTTATATGTTATAGAATTAGTATCAGTCTTCTTCTCTTTTCTTTTTTTAGACAGAGTCTCGTAGACTGCAGTGCCATCACCATACCTCACTACAACCTCAAATTCGTGGAATCAGGTGATCCTCCTGCCTCAGCCTCCCAAATAACTGGGACTACAGGTGTACACCACCACACCTGGCTAATTTTTTCTATTTTTAACAGAGATAGGGTCTTGCTCAGGCTGGTCTGAACTCCTGACCTCAAGTGATCCTCTTACCTCGACTTACCAGAGTGCTAGGATTACTAGCATTGAGACCCCGTGCCCAATCTGACAGTTTACTTTTAATATCATGTTTCCCCTAAAGTAAAACAGGGTCTTATATTTATTTTTCCTCAAAAAGACACCCTAGGGCTTATTTTCAGAGGATGTGTTATTTTTTTTAAGTATACAGTACAACAATCTACATTTATTCAAATATAGTGAAGTCATCTTCTTCTGGAACATCATCATAACTCTCCAAACCCCAAATTCCATCCTGAATTTCTTGCGACTATTTCCTTTAGAATCATTGGCCCCAATCTCTCCTGTCGAGCAATAGAGCTCTCATGGGGCAGATGAGAAGGGCTGCTCGTCTTCCTCACCTCTCCGAGACGAAATGCATGGGTTGTGCAGATGCGCTGCGTAGCCACGCCCATCGCTAGGTCTTATTTTCGGGGTAGGGCTTATATTGTGCAAATGCTTAGAAATCCTGGTAGGCTTATTTTATGGGTAGGTCTTACTTTCGGGGAAATACAGTAGCAAAAAAAACTGGAAAAAGACAGTGCCCGTCGATAGAAGAAAACAGTAAACATACAATGACATACTAGTTAGCAAGACAGGAGGAGGAAGAAATGACGTACCCAACAACTAAATGAATCTAAAAAATTTTATGCTGAGTAAAAAAGGCCTCACACAAAAGACTACATACTATGAGATTCCATTTATAAGAAGTTCTAGAACAGACAAATTTACTCTATGGCTCAAAAGATACAAAAACCACATCAGTGATTACCTCTGGGGTAGGAGGGCTGGGGAAACTTTCTAACACAATGATCTATTTCATGACAAGGGTACTGGTTACAAAGGTGTATGTATTTGCCCAAACTCAGCAAATATGCACTCAAAACTCCAGTATGTCATTATATAAAAATACATCCCAAAAAACCCACTGAATTACGGTTAATATGCAAACTTTAGTATTTTGGGAAAAGCACACAGATGTCTGCAATTTACTTCAAACTACGTCAAAAAGTAAAGTTGATGAGTGTACAGAGTGTGGATGACGAACAAATATTGATGTGTGATGTGTGATACAGCAGGTGCGGTAAAATATTATCAGGAGAACCTGAGTGGTGGGATGAGGACCATGCTCATGTGAAATCCAGCTCTGCTGCATGTCTCAAAGTGTCCATGATTTAAAACATGAGACAGCAAAGAAGCAGA
This sequence comes from Microcebus murinus, assembly GCF_040939455.1. Taxonomy (NCBI): domain Eukaryota; kingdom Metazoa; phylum Chordata; class Mammalia; order Primates; family Cheirogaleidae; genus Microcebus; species Microcebus murinus. Next base: position 2,650,247 of record NC_134124.1, on the reverse strand, counting down.
GAAGATTCTAGGAAGATCGCAGCAACAGTGGGAGAGGTTTTTGGTAGTTTCTGAAGTTTTTAAAGTTTTATTAAAATATAATTCATGCCATCATAAAATTCACCCATTGTAAGTGTAAATTTAGAGTCGTGCATCATCACAATCAATTTTAAAACATTTTCATCACTCTAGAAAAAGAACATTTTCATCACTCTAAACTGTTTTCTCCAACCCCTACACACATCCCTCAGCCCTAGGCAACCACTCATCTGCTTTCGGTCTCTATAGATTTGCCTCTATCTGGACATTTCAGATAAACAAAAGTATCAGTCATGTGGTCCTTTGCAACTGACTTCTCGCATTAGCATCAAGTTTTCAAGGTTCATCCATGTTTTATTAGGTACCTATACTGCATTGTTTAAATTTCCAAATAACATCCCACAGTATGGACATACATTTGTTCATCCACTACATCAGTTGGACATTTGGGCTGTTTCCACCTTTTGGCTACTATGAGTAGTGGTGCTCTGAATATTCATGTATGAGTTTTTATGGGGACATGTTTTCATTTCTCTTGGGTATATATCTCCAAGTCTAACTGCATGGTAATTCTATGTTTAACCTTTTGAGAAACTGCCAGACTGTTTTCTAAAATGGCTGTACCACTTTACCTTCCCACCAGCAGCATATGAATATCTCTCCACATTCTCTCCAATGTTTATTATCTTTTTACAACATACAATAATCCCAGTGGCTGTGAAGTAGCATCTCGTTGTGGTTTTGACTTGCATTTCCTTGACGGCTAATGATGTTGAGCATCTTCTTGTGCTTATTGGTCATCTGTGTAACCTATCCTGAAGAAATGTCTACTCAGATTCTTTGCCCATTTTTTATTTGGGTTGTAGTTTTATTAAGTTATAATAGTTCTTTATATATTCTAGATACAAGTTAGTATAGTTTTTGAATCTCTACAAATCACATCAAATAAGTAAGTACACAGTAACTAAGATAGCAAAACCAAAACCCATTAATAAAGCCTACAACAAAGTATCCCCACAAATCTCAAAATACAAATGGGTAGAGACAAATCACTGACAACTACAATTCTTGCTTAGTATCAGCTCTGCAAAAGGAAGGAGAATGAAACAACAGGGCATATAATGAACCTAAAAACTCCAGAATGACCAAAATTCAGCAGGCCAATTTGGAAACAGCAGCTGAAATCAGGAACAGTTTGCACACTCTAAAAACAAAAGAGGTCCTCGATAAGTATACAGGGACCATAACAAATTGGACCTAACCTAAAATTCCCTTCAAGAAAAAAAAGACTACATTGAAGAAAAACTGCTGATTGAAAAATCCAAATTGGCCTGGTGCAGTGGCTCACGCCTATAATCCCAGCACTTTGAGAGGCCAAGGAAGGAACACTGCTTGACACCAGGAGTTCAAGACCAGCTTGGGCAACATAGCAAGATCACGTCTCTACAAAAAAATAAAACTTAGCCAGGCATGATAGCACGTATCTGTAGTCCCAGCTACAGTCTGGATGACAGAGTGAGACCCTGTCTCAAATAACTAAATAAATAAATAACATGTGGTATATCCATACAATGAAATATTATTTGCCAAAAAAAGCAATGAAGTACTAATACAAGCTACAGTGTAGATGAACATCAAAAGCATTATGCTGGCCGGGCGGCGGTGGCTCACGCCTGTAATCCTAGCTCTTGGGAGGCCGAGGCGGGTGGATTGCTCAAGGTCAGGAGTTCAAAACCAGCCTGAGCAAGAGCGAGACCCTGTCTCTATTATAAATAGAAAGAAATTAATTGGCCAACTGATATATATATAAAAAATTAGCCGGGCATGGTGGCGCATGCCTGTAGTCCCAGCTACTCGGGAGGCTGAGGCAGAAGGATCGCTTGAGCCCAGGAGTTTGAGGTTGCTGTGAGCTAGGCTGACACCACGGCACTCACTCTAGCCTGGACGACAAAGTGAGACTCTGTCTCCAAAAAAAAAAAAAAAAAAAAGCATTATGCTAAATGAAAGAAGTCAGCCACAAAAGTAGCCGGACACATATTACATGACTCCATTTACATGAAATATTCAGAATAGGTAAATCAATAGAGATAGAAAACAGACTGGTGACTACCAAGGCCAGAGGCAAGGGCAAATACAAAATAATTGCTTAATGAGTGTAGGGTTTTATTTTGGGATGAAAATGTTTTTTTTCAAGAGACAGACATGGCCACTGCCCAACACTGAGAACATACTAAATGCCACTGAATTGTTCCCTTTAAAATGGTTAATTTTTACAAGTACACAGAAGAGCCTGGAAAAGAAAAACTAATAATAAAAATAAATAAAATAGTTAATTTTATAGTATGTAAATTTCACCTAAAGATTTTAAAAATGAAGAAAAAATTAGAAGAAACACTGTACTATCATAATGCCAGAAATTAACAATGAAGATTATTTCTGACATTACCGTGTTTCTTAAATTTAAAGAAAAGGAAGAAGTGGTAGGCAGTAAATGCTATGTCCTGACAACGCAGCTACAGTACACTAACTGCTTAATAAAGACAGCTAACAGGCAAATTCAGCTTTTAAAAAACTTTAAATGACTTTACAGGTTTCTATTTAGCTCTTACAAATAAATGACATTTCACCAACAACTTCTGCAACACACACGGGTCTAACCTCAGATTGCATGACACATACACACATAAAAAACTGCCACTGTATAAAAATGAAAACCATCACTTTCTTCCACAGATGTAGCTAATCGAAAATAAAAAAAAAAAAAAAAAAAAAAAAAAAAGAAAACCATCACTTTCAAATAGGAGAAAAAGGCAACTACAAATTTGTATGCTAGACAATAAACACCATCTCAATTTCCCAAGAATAGCTCAGGCACACTTCCCCAAAGCAGCCATCAGTCATGCCTGAATTCCACCAGCAGAGCTCAAAACCAAAAGAACATCATACTCCCATCATCCAAGCAACTGAAGCAGGCAACAATAAAACTCTGAGTATTTCTGAGGATCGCCCTGAAATGTCAATTACCCAGAATTCTTACAGCACTATTCCCTCAAGTGATCCTGAACCACTCAAAAAGAACAGTTTCTTAATCATTGGGTAAATCAAATTCAACTTAATTCTGCATTAAAGCACTTTGTTCTGATTTTGTGAAAACTGGTAACTCATGTATAAGAAATGCGTATGTGAAGAACTACCAACTTCCTGCAACATTCAATTAATCAGAACAAAAACATCAGTCTACATCACAATAACCAAATTGAACCTTTACATAAAAAACAGGGTACTGAATGGCCTCTTAACTTTTTACCCACAGCACTGATCAGTTCTATCAACAACCATGATGATTTCAAAAATTAGCTAATTATGTCTAATATAAATGGAGAAAAATCACAGTTCATTTTAACATCAAAATATTAATAGTTACCTATTCATGGTTCCAGATACATCAATATCATTCATAAAACATTCAATGCTCAAAGGGAGGTCTGAAGCATTTGCACTCATCAACTTCTTGAGTTTCTCACACTCCTGAGAGAGTCGTAATAATGCACGGATTTTGGACTTTATGTCTAGCTTGTATTTCTTCCCAAATTCTTCACAGAAGTGATTTACTAAAACTTCATCAAATTTTCTGCCTCCCAGTGTCGTGTCAAATGCAGTGGCCAGAACCTTAGGAAAAGAGATGATAATTAATCTAACAATTAACCAATCAACTTAAAAATTTATCATGATATTTAACTTATAAGTCATTTATAAATAAAACCAGGGGGTTACATTAAGGTCGAAACAAAGCAATGTGCATATATCATTTACTAGCCTGGGGGATGTTTTTATAATGAATATCTTTATTATTAGATTTAAAAGAAATCAAAAGGATCAGAAAACTAACAAGTGACAGCTCACAGTAAAGGACAATTTAGAAAAACAAAAGCAGATGGTCACTAACACACATCACTCTGATCCAAAGCCAGGCTAAATTATGACCGGAATCTTCTGTTTAAAAAGATGAAACAGGCTAGGCGTGGTGATTCACGCCTGTAATCCTAGCACTCTGGGAGACCGAGGTGGGAGGATCACTTGAGGTCAAGAGTTTGATCAAGACCAGCCTGAGCAAAAGCAAGACCATGTCTCTACTAAAAACAGAAAAAATCAGCGGGTGTAGTGGTGTGCACCTGTCCCAGCTATTTTGGAGGCTGAGGCAGGAGGTTCGCTTGACAGTCTCACTCTGTCACATACATATATAAATAAAATAAAAATGTGAAGTAGTGGCTGGGGCCTATACTCCCGTACTTTGGGAGGCTAAGGTGGGAGTATCACTTGAGGCCAGGAGTTCAAGACCAGCCTGGGCAACACAGCAACCTTGTCTCTACCAGAAAAAAAAAAAAGGATGAAAAGTATAGAATGGATCTTAGAAATAACTCTATTAATGATTAAAGTTTAAACATTGAGAATTACACTTGGTCCACCATTATGGCTATATAAAAAAAAAAAAAATCACAAACCCCTCATTTCCTAATTATCTGAAAGATATGCTTTCTTTTTATTAAAAAAAAAAACTAGAAACAATATAAACCAGACAATAAAGCAGAACCAAGTCTATTTTCAAAGAAACAGGACCACAACAAAGTCTCAAAATGCCCTCCAAAACCGCCAAATTATTTATTTGTGGATAGTCCCTCCCCACCAATCCCCAAGAGGGTCCTGGGGCATAGACCTTGGCACCAAGAACTTTGAGACACAACTCAAATAATTAAAGTGAACACTCGAAAAATCCTTGGTTGTTAACCAAATTCTAAATGAAATCATCTAGCTAGACAGAACTGATTTTATACCCTACTGTGAAACGGGCAGGAACCCGTAAACTCAACTGTGACTGTGATCACCTCCTGGCCCCTCCTCGCCTTCTTCACTTCTGTAAGTACAAAACTGCATACTCCAGGGCTTTAAGCTTTCCAGAAATCTAAAATACCACTCCTGGTCTAGTTTCTTTCGGTATCCAAGTTCTAGTTCTTCCACCCCTTTCCTAGAACAGTCAAAACCTCAAGAGCAAGAAGAGAAAGCACCTTTACTATCCCCCTCAATCCCCAGTGTGAGAGACTCCATTTTAAGGAAAGCATTGTTTTTCCCATATTATAGATAACAAAAATAATACTCAGGGATCTCAAGAGCCTTTTCCTTGAGGTCTACATGCTTTGCTTCACACCACACCAACTCTTGAAAAAATTTTGGGCCTACCATCTATGCTCCACCCCACAACAACTGGTTACACTTCAGATGGCTCATAGCAAGCTTCCATTAGTGAAACAAAATTCTTTAACCAATTATTTAAGTCACCTCTCAAAAATTCATAACTCTTATACTAGTAATATAGTCTTCTGGGAAAAATATACTTACTTTCAGTTTTCCTCTATTAAATGCGCACACAGAAACTTGATAAGCAGAATGACCCATGTCTACAAAAACTACATTTCTTGCTTTCTCTTCTAAGCCAGGAAGATCTTGCTTATAGATTCCATACGCAAGAGCAACTACACAGGAAAAAAGTAAATTCAACATAACAGTATCACCTAAGTAATAAATAAAATTCATTTAAAAAGCAGGTTTAATATACAGTGAATGGACTACATTGTGTTGTGCTTTAGATAGAATCAAATTCTTTACAAGTGTTGTATAATGTATTCAAGAAGAACAGATTAACTTCAAAGAGTAGTTAAATGCTGACATTCACTTAAGACTTCCTCACAGTTTCCCATGGACTGTGGCAATTTTCCCCAAACTAATTCCATTCTCCAAACATTTTCCCAGATTTCTTCTACCCTTGTTCCCACAAGTCCTGTCCCTGACATGCTGCTTTATGCCCCAACTCCTCTGTCGCCCCCAGGCCACAAGGCCCACCTCTCAACCACAGCCTGCTCCACACACACATTGAGTGTGTTCCTTTCCAAACAAGCACATGCTGTGAGGGGACTGAGCAAGTGCTGGTCAGACTGATTCTTCTGTGAGCCACTGTATCCAAAGCCACTATGACACATAGGTAGTAAGGACGACAGCACGCCAAGCAAAATAAAGAATAAGAAACCTCCAGAGTTTTAAGATTTAAAATTTCAAAATAAAGTATGTCAAAAAAGTAATAGTCCTTCTTACCTGCAGTAGTTTCATTCATTAATCGCAGGCAGTTGAGACCAGCAATCTGTGTCGCATCCATCACTGATCGTCTTTCTGCATCAGTATAGAAACAAGGAACCTACAAAAAATTTGAACATTTACTGTATTACAGACATTTCTCATATTAGTTAGTAAAACACCTAGGAACACTCTCAAATATCTACAGCAATTTATTCTGTACACAATTAAGAAAGTATTAGTGGGGAAAAGTTAGAAAATTCATTAAGTAGTACTGGGACACACGGACAGCCACACATTACATCACATATCCACATTACGCAGTGGACCACCATCCAAGAGCTCAATCAGTGACTGCAAAAAAGAGCCGATATAGAAGCCAGATACTGCCATCCTTAGAAAAGGCCTGCTTGCATGTTGGCCCTCACCTGGCATCTAGGAAACCGATAGTTCCCTAAATTGATAGAAAATTTCTTTAAATGATTAAGAGTGGCTCACTGTACCTCAACTGTTTATATAAACAATGTAGTTTGCGCTGACTACCTGCTTTCCTTCTGGGAGTCTGGAGTTTTGGTACATGCTAGGTTTAAAGTGCCTTTGTGACTGACTCCCAGTAAAAACTCTGGACTTCTAGGCTCAGGTGGAACTTCCCTGGTGAAGGACACTTCACTTGTGCTGTTGTAACTTGTTGCTGGAGAATTAAGTACATCCTATCTGACTGCTGGAAGACTGTGCCGTGTTTCCTCCAGACGCTGACTCATGTACCCTTTTCCCTTTGTACCCTGCATACAATCTTAGTATATAGATATGCTATATACACTAAGCATAAAAATCTTATGCTTAGTATAAGCATAAGATTATAAGCGTAAGATTATACTGCAATAAATCTTAGTATAAGCACAGCTATTAACTAAGTGCTAGGCATCCTCCTAGCAAATCACCAAAACTCAGTGTGCTCTTCAGGACGCTCCTAAACATGACTTAACACATAACCTTTTAACTGATGCCCGAAATTGGAAAAGCCACTCAGGCATTCCATTATTTTAATAAATTTTACTTCTACATTGAATTCAGGATCAAAGTTAAGGCCACTAGATAGAGGAATGGGGACAAATCTGGGAGACCAATGATTGAGAGCTGAGAAAAGATAGGAAGCATCTAGGAACAAGTGCTTATTATATCAGCCAGTGGGGAGCCAAGGTCATTTGAATGTGAGCTTTTTAAAGGAATGTAAGCATTTTTATTCTTCCTTAAAACTCCAGAATGTGGCCAGGCACAGTGGTTCATGCCTGTAATCCCAGAACTTTGGAAGGCTACAGTAGGAGGATGGTTTGAGGCCAGGAGTTCAAAGTCAGCCTGGGAAATACAGTGATGCTGAAAAAAATCCAGGAAGAGGTGGGCTTTGAGGGGAGTCTCAGATAAGATTTAAATAGGCAAAATAATGGAGAGGCCTGAGCAAAAGCTAGGAGGCAGAAAAGAATATTTAAGAAAATGAAGATTAGCTTAATAGATGTTTTAAATAACCATTACAACCTAAGACCAAAAATAACACAATTTACTTGCAGCAAACTCACCGAAACAACACAGTCCACGACAGGCTTCTTGAGAACACTTTCTGCTGTCTCCTTCAGCTTGGACAGAAGCATGGCAGTGATTTGCTCAATGGTGAAATTTCGCTCTTCCTCCATATACATCACCTGCAAGAAAACAGAAGGGCCTAGACTTATCCTATGTCTTCGTGTCTTAACCCTCCCCTCTGCACTCGGATGTCGAGTGTGACTCGACATGGTTAGCATCGGTAGCAGCTCCTATGTCAAGCCACACTCGACACGTAGCTTCACCGTGTGGGGGGGAGAGGGATTTTTGTCAATTTTTCCAATATCTTTTCTTGTTTTCATTAACATGAAAGGACAAGTAAAATGTAAATGCAGAGATGGTACAGTAACTTCCAGGGGTAGATTATTATCCACTAACTTAGAGCAACATTTAGATGTAAGCTCCATATAATCACACATCACTCAAACAAAAAACACAAAGATTGTGTTGTTTGTTCTAACAGAAAAATCAAAAGAGGAAGAAGGGAGACTATTTATAATTGCGAAACATGTGAATGTAAACCAGGTCTTCATGTGGGTGAATGTTCCAAAAAATATGACACCATGAAAAATTATAGAGATTAAAATTACTCTTTGAATGTATCAATAATTTGAAATATAAAAAAATCCAAATAAATAAGTTTGTATGAAAAGAAACTCCAGTTTTTTATTCTATTGCCACACATTGTAAAATTGGGGGTATTTAAAAAATTAAATCCTGAATAGAATAAAGGAATCAAGAAAAAAGCAAGCAAGTGCAAAGGGTTAATCCTAAAGGCCCAAAGTGAACAAGGCCTCCTGTCAACGAGGGATCATTATTTTAGAGGGAACTGGGGCGGGCGCGGTGGCTCACGCCTGCAATCCTAGCACTCTGGGAGGGCAAGGCAGGAGGATCACTTGAGGTCAGGAGTTCAACACCAGCCTCGACAAGAGAAAGACCCCCGTCTCTACTAAAAATAGAAAGAAATTAGCTAGGCAACTAGATATAGAAACAAAAAATTAGCCAGGTGTGGTGGTGTGCACCTGTAGTCCCAGCTACTTGGAAGACTAAGGCAGGAGGATCACTTGAGCCAAGGAGGTTGAGGTTGCTGTGAGCTAGGCTGACGCCACCGCACTCTAGCCTAGGCAAAAGAATGAGACTCTGCCTCAAAAAAAAAAAAAAAAAAAAAAAAAAGGGAGTTGGAAAAAAGCTTGTTTTGGAAGCAAAACCGTGAAGGTCACTTTTAGCTTTTAACATGCTTTCCAAACATGATACTTGGAGATCGAAGATCGTGACGTAAAACAACAAAACTTGAGACGAGTCCCTGTGCAGAGGCAAACCAATGTAGCTCACCATGACCCACACTCTCCCTCCATAAAGGGACGACTGGTAGTAACTATCTGACTGTATGACACGCTGTGTGTGTTTTGCTTGGTTTACTGTATTATCCATCTCCCCAGATAGGGTTCAGTCTAATCTGAGGGCACAGTTTCTGATTCTTCACTCCCCTAATCCCAGCACCTAGGACAGGATCAGACACAGTAAGTATCAGTTGAATTAAAGAATAAATGATGAACAAAGCTTCAATATAAAGTCCTACTGTAGCTAAAAGTCTGTAACTGTGATAAGAGTTGCAAATCTGAAGTGCTGAAAGACTGCCTAGGACAACCCCACCCCGTATGCCCATATTCCCCAACAACTATCCAGACCAGACAACGCTGCTCTCTTCTTCTAGCTGCTGCCCCAGCATAGCTCCAATGCGACCTTCTCCTCACTCCCCAGCCCAGTAATTTGTTGTGGTTTAGAATCTAACAGTTTCTCACGTTGCTGCACAATAAAGACCTAGAAATACCCCTCACGTTGAAGCCTCCTTTCTACATTATCCTCTTCTTCCCTGCTACTTGCTTAATTCCCAGTCAATTATATCCTGAGACTTGGATCTACTTGTCCTGCAGATCTTCTTCCTAGTCTTTTTCTACTTTCGGTCTTGCAATGCCTATGACTCAATCTGCTAATACTCATCCTATTTCTTTCTTAACTAATGAGTAGCACCCATTTCCTCACCTCCCTCTCCCCTCCCCCCGCACTCCATCTTCACCCCTTACTATATGCCACTGCAACTGTTCTCAGATTGTTACCACGGGCATCCTAAGTAAACCTAGTGATCATTCTTTAGTTTTCAGAATTTTTCAATTTTGTATTTGACTGAATTCTTAGCTACACTGGCACAACTTTTTTCTCACAGTTCTCTCTCTTGGCTTTGAAGCCTGTTCTCATGATTCTTATTTCTCCCACTTGGGTGTCTCCAACACCAAATCTCTTCTCCCTAAACTCACCTGCCTGGAAAGCTCATCTTCCCTTTGTGGACTTTTCTTCTCACTCCTGAGTACAAGAGAGGCAGAGGTGTCCACCCTACCTATCTCCCAGCCTCTCACTTCTTCTGTGTGATCAGTTCACTGCACACTTCAAAAACAGACTCCTCTAGATGACCGAGAGATACCAAAGACCAAACTCACTTTCCCCAAAAGACTATCTTTCCAACCTGAGTCTTACTGCTAAAAGTATGAGCATATGTCTGCTAGTGACTTCAGTGTGATTCCTCTGCCTGCTCTTCCAGAAGTCATTCCCTAAACTCATACCAGAAAGGCCACTGCATCAGTGAACAAAACAAGCAGCAAAGGCAGTGTTAACTTTAAACCATCTCTCCAAGCCTCCAACCTGTATGAACAGCACCAACAGCTCCCAACCAAATTCCAGACCCCTCAAAAAACGCCAAATAGTCTTTACCAGCAAAAGCTTTTCCTAAGCATTTGTAAGCATTTTCATTACAACTTGGCATCAGAAAGGCATGGATATATATTTAACTGATAAAATACTGCAGTTTAATTGTAAGGCATTAACTTGGGAACCTTACCTTTATGCCCGTTAATCCAGTGGGCAGCTGCACAACATCATATGCAAGGTTAGATTTTTCTGCCTCCACAAAGGGATCAGAGAATGCTCGGCCATGGAATCTTTTAAATCCTTGGACTGTGTTCTTTGCATTGGAAATTACCTAAGAGAAAAATAGCAAAGAGTCAAAATACTACTATTAATTTTTTTTTATTATTTTCAACAGCCTTAGATTAAATTAGCATCGTTTTAACATCAGTTTCCTTGCTGGTTTCAGTTTCTTCATACACTAAATCTCCCTAAATGGTGCCCGTGAGCATGAAAAGGAATGAGGAACTTGCACGGGTCTCACTGTGGCAGGGCTCAGACCAAAGCCTAGCTCTTCCCACTTCTCCATGAAGTATTCTCTGTTCTTAAACTTCTAATAAACATTTACATAAAATGACTTCTAGCTTTTAAAAATTGCCTATACCTTATGGTTCAAACTTTCCAGGAACCAATTTGGCAAAATGTGTCAATTCAGAAAAATTCTAGTTAAAGAGACTTCCCATGAAGCAAAAAGATCAAACTAAGAACACAAAGATGAATGCCAAAGGATACTGAGAGCATTATTTATAATATGGCAGAAGCCTAGAAACAGCCTAGATGGTGTATAACAGGGAAATGGTTAAATAAATTATGGTATATCCATACAATAGATAAGGATTTATAGAAGGTGAGAAGAGAAGTGTCTATACAGTATGATCTCACTTTTTTTTTTTTTTTTTTTTTTTGAGACAGAGTCTCGCTTGTTGCCCAGGCTAGAGTGAGTGCCATGGCGTCAGCCTAGCTCACAGCAACCTCAAACTCCTGGGCTCAAGCAATCCTGCTGCCTCAGCCTCCCGAGTAGCTGGGACTACAGGCATGCGCCACCATGCCCGGCTAATTTTATATATATATTAGTTGGCCAATTAATTTCTTTCTATTTATAGTAGAAACGGGGTCTCGCTCTTGCTCAGGCTGGTTTTGAACTCCTGACCTTGAGCAATCCGCCCGCCTCAGCCTCCCAGAGTGCTAGGATTACAGGCGTGAGCCAACGCGCCCGGCTTGATCTCACTTTTTTAGCAAGGAAAAAAGTATACACATGCTTAGAAATAGTACAAAGGGTTATACATTAAGATATTTGGCCAGGTGCAATGGCTCACACCTGTAATCCCAGCACTTTAGGAAGCCAAGAAGGCAGGAAGATCACTTAAGGCCTGGGGTTTGAGACCAGCCTAGACAACATAGCGAGATCCCCACTTCTACAAAAAATTTAAAAATTAGCCAGGCAAGGTGGCACGTGCCTATAGTCCTAGCTACTTGGGAGGCTGAGGTGGGAAAGATCACTTGAGCCCAGAGTTCAAGGTTATAGAGTGCTATGAGCACACCACTGCACACCAGCCTGGTGACAGATCAAGACCCTGTCTCTAAAAAAGAATAAAAATAAAAAGATAGTGACAGTGATTTGCAGATAATGGCTAAACAGGTGACTTCCAAATTCCTTATGTTTTTGTATCCACATTTTCTTATTCCTCTAGAATAACCTATTATAACTTATGGGGGGAAATGCTGACAAAGACGTTCAAGAAGTTTCAGGATGAACTTGTACTTTAGATTTAAGAGGCCCCTCTACCCAATGCAGAGATACAACAAGCCTGCAAAGAAGAGTCACAGAGCTCCCTGCGTAGGGTAGGTCAAAAGGCAAGCACACAAGTCCTTTTGTAAAACAAATGAGGCCTCCAAAATCAGGCCCTGCTTCAATAAGCTGCCAAATGGAAACTCTGTAACATAAGAACTATGTCAACCTAGAACTAGGCAGCTAGTTCAGAACAATAGCTGTTCTCAATAATGAAAGCAGGTTTAAAAACAAGAATTCACTGGAATTTTAGAAGGAAGGGCATTTCAAAATAGCCCTGTATTTGTTATCTACTGCCTTCTAAAATATCTTGAACATTTAAAAAATAAGACTATAAAACGACCAACTTAATTAAAAACCAATTGGCCAGGCACTATTTTCTCAGGTTCATAAATCTTAGGCCCTGCCCAGCCCAGCCCAGAAAAAGAGACAGTTATTCACTCTGTATGTTGCTCCAGACTGAACCATAAAAAGGTCAAAAAGGCAACTCTTTAATTTTACAAAGACCTCAGATACTCAGGATAACAGAACTCTTAGGGTTCTCCGCTCTGGTAACTCAGAAACCAGCAAATATCTCAGGTTCCTGGTTTAGAGTAATGGCAAGTCCTTCAATGTGCTTCTAGAAGTATCCTTTCTTTCCTTGAGAAACTTGATTAATAGGATCAACACTGGCCTTAAATATAAGATGAATAGCCCAACAAGACAGACTTTGATGAGCATTTAAACATCAAGGAACAAGCAATCCTTGCTTAAACAAAATCTGGGCAAAATACATCCTAGCAGTTTGCATTAAACAGATTATATACTGCTAATGCTATTTTAAAGCTATTTGCTTCTAACCTATGTAAGTCATCCCTCAGTATACATAGGGGTTTGGTTCCAGGACACCCCCACCCCACAATTATACCAAAATCCACAAATGGTCAAGTTCATCATATAAAATGGCATAGTAGGCCAGGCACAGTGGCTCACGCCTATAATCCTAGCACTCTGGGAGGCCAAGGTGGGCGAATTGCTCAAGGTCAGAAGTTCGAAACCAGCCTGAGCAAGATCTGAGACCCCCGTCTTTACTAAAAATAGAAAGAAATCAATTGGCCAACTAAAAATATATAGAAAAAATTAGCCAGGCATGGTGGCACATGCCTGTAGTCCCAGCTACTCGGGAGGCTTAGGCAGAAGGATTGCTTTAGCCCAGGAGTTGGAGGTTGCTGTGAGCTAGGCTGATGCCACGGCACTCTAACCCAGGCAAAAGAGTGAAACTCTGTCTCAAAAAAAAAAAAAAAAAAGGTATAGTATTTGCATATAACCTAATCACATCCACTTCTACACTTTAAACCATCTCCAGATTACTTATAATACTTAATACAAAATAAATGCTACATGTTAAGAGTTGGTATACTGTATTGTTTTTATTTGTATTATTTTTTATTGTTGCCTTGTTATTTTTTTATTGTTTTTTCCCCCAGAATAGTTTCAATCCTCAGTTGGTTGAATCCAAGACATGGAACCCACAGGATATGAAGGGCCAACTATACATGAAAGCAAGGCTCATGTCTTGTCTCTGTCTTGTATACCTAAAGCCCCCAGTGCTGGGTACATAATGGGCACTAAACTAGATGCTGAACCAATGGATGAACAAACCAGAGAAATAAGTCATTTTAAGAAAAAACAAAACTCTACCTGGCTTTTAGCCGCTGCTCCAATTGAACGATTCTTAGGACCAAAAGAAATGCAAGCCCTAGAAGATAAAACAAATATTAAAGAATCAAGCTTATATCATAGTACACCCAAATCCACATCAGGCAAGATTTCTGAGCCTCAGCCATGTTATTTCAACAGAATACAAGTCTATGATTTTGATCTTTCTACTGAGTTAATCTGTCCACCAAATAGGCAGCCTCTTCAGAGTCCTGTCGTTTAGTTGCTGGAGCATAAATCTGATGTGGTAACTACCTGTCCAGTCTCTACCATCTTCTAATTATTTCTCAAGTCTTGTGTTCGAACTCCTAATATAAAATAACACACCCTCACATCAATATATCAATTAAATGTTCTAGTTTTTACGACAACTCATAACTTCACGAAGAATACAAACCCTGAAAACAATTCCTGCCCTACCGCATATAAGTAAAAAGTACTTTTTCTAGAACTAGCTTCCAAAGACTCAATTTCTGACAAGGAGCTTCATTCTCACTTCTGAACATTCTTCCAAATCGACAATTCATACACTGTCTTGCTGAAACCTGCTGAAAACTGAAACCCACTTGAAAGTAAAAAACAATGCATTTAAGCTTTTAAAAGCCAGTTATCTTGGAGTGGATGTTTTTGCTATCTTGGCCCCTATGTTTTTTATTCTAACCTCTCTGGAATCCTGCCCTGTCATAACACTACCCAAAAAAACCCTTAAAGACAAAACTCTTCCCAGAGTCCACTTCCCCCTCAAGCTATGAAGCCTTCTCTTCCTTCTACTACATTAATAATATGGATTGCATCAATTGCTTATCGCATTTGATCCTCAGAAGCACCTTACACTATCTTAACCCCATTTTACAGGACAGGAAACTGAGTCCAAAAAGGTATTAATAAGTAAATTTATGCAGGGTCAAACAATCTGAAAGCAACAGAAGTCTAGATCATGTGTCCCTACTTTATACTCCAGCTTTGAACCTCTCTATTCTCCCTTGAACTTCCAACTTAGCAGAGTGATTAAGAATAAGGACTCAGGCCAGGAGCAGTGGCTCACGCCTCTACAGGAGGCCAAAGTGGGAGGATCAATTGAGGCCAGGAATTTGAGACCAGCCTGGGAAACACATTGAGACCCCACCTCCACAAAAAGGTCTGTAAAAAATTAGCCAGGTGTGGTTGGTAGTGTACGCCTGTAGTCCTAGCTACCCCACAGGCTGAGACAGGATGGCTTGATGACAGGTGTTCAAGGTCACAGCAAGCTGTGGTAGCACCACTGCACTGAAGCCTCATTCATTCATACATACATAGGTACATAAATAAGGGCTCTGGAGCCAGACAGCCTCAGGACTTACCTGACTACACTAGATGACCTATCTAACAACTCAGTAGAATTGTTTGATTTACATAAACTTACTGGCCCTGTGAAAACTGGCAGAATGCTGGGCCTCTCTGGGTTTCAGTGGCCCTTTCCAACCATGGGCTAAGGATCTCTGTGAGTCACGTCCCAGGGCAGTTGAAGGCAGCTGTGTTCTGTATTAATTGGTGGGAAGAACATGGTACAGCCTGGGATCTCATCAGAATTTCTCCAAATCTTGACACAGGGGTTAAGCTAAGCCTTTCCACAAGTATGCCACCAATCACTTTAGTATTTATTTTAGATTAAAAAAAGAAATCTCAGTAACACTTAAATGTCTCTCCTCTCAAAGCTCACGATGCTCTTTAGGAAACTGCCCAAAGTAATCTTACCCACTATGTTCACTCCCTCCACCCCAAAAATGCTGCCTAGCCTAATAATGGGCAAACCTACATCTTCCTAAAAACTACCAGATCTGTGAATTTCTAAGGTACATCCTACCACAACCTCAATCCCAACACAATTAAAACGCAGTGTTATTTATCTTGTTTCCTGCAGCCCTTTTTTGCAAACCTTCATCTCCTCAAAACAATTACTAGCTCTAAGTAAAGACAAGACATTAATGTTCCCAGCTGTCCTGTAAGTCCTGATGAAACATTAAGTCCCTATTCCACCTCAGTAACACTAAAGCTATCTGGCTTCTAATTACCTTCCAAACAGAACCAACTACCAACAAATAAAGCCCAGATTTGTTAATATGGAGCCTAAGGCCTCTCTCAACCCCACCCCACCCTAATTTCCAGCCGCATCTCGCCCACACCATGAGCCAACAGAAGTTAGATAAAGTCTCAATCTTCCTTCTTGGCTCATGCCACTTTTAATAACTGAAATGCCCTGGTCCTCTGCTTGTTCTCAAGGAATATCACCTATTTTGTCTGTAAAGCCTTTCCAATCCAATCTTCCCAAGCACACTAATTAATCATTTCTATTCAATATCTCTTAAAACTTACTGGACTTGGCTTAATTTCTAGTTAGCACTGATCACAAACTGAACTGCATTATGAATGCTAACACATTTGTTTTTCCTTCTAAAATAGTGTTTAATCAACCACAGATCACAACCTATGCATGACTCTAAAATTAACTGGGGGGGTTAGAGAAGTCATGAACAATTTAAATAGAAAACACCAGCATGCACTGTATACAGAAGTATACGCTGTTTAAATGAAGTTTTTTTCAGTTGTGCATGTACATACCAGGTGTCTCAATGTAAAATATATAATCTAATAAAATTTGGGGTCTTTGGTTATGACATACACTGTCCAATAAAGTAGCCACTAGCAACATGTGGCTATTTAAATTTTAACTATTTAAAATTAAATAAATTAAATAAAATTTAAAAATCAGTTCTACAGTCCACTGACCACATCTCAAGTGCTCAATACCCAAGTGTGGCTTGTGGCTACTGTTTTGGACAATACAGAGAACATTTCTGTCATCCTAGATAGTTCTATTGGACAGAACATTATTTCCTCAAATAATGTTTCCTAGACAATATTGCTTTAGACGATATTCTCGAAGTCAATCTTTTTACTTACTTTAAAAATCTACATCTGCATTCTTAACAGTAATAGAAGTGTTTCATACATCTCAAAGAGCCAAATAAATTTCTCAGTTCAAATTATTCATCCTTCTTTTTCTTGCTCTATACATTCACACAGCAAATAGTTCCCAACTTCTTACAAAGCAATTAAATGTCACTAATGAAGCTTCAATCTGTACCACATAATATAGCAACTAAACCTCAAAAAAGGTATAATTCTGGCTGGGCGCGGTGGCTCATGCCTGTAATCCTAGCCCTGGGAGGCCAAGGCGGGAGGGTTGCTTGAACTCAGGAGTTTGAGACCAGCCTGAGCAAGAAGCGAGACCCCATCTCTACTAAAAATAGAAAAAAAAATTAGCCAGTCAACTAAAAATGAAACAAAAACTTAGCAGGGCATGGTGGTGCATGCCTGTAGTCCCCGCTACTCGTGAGGCTGAGGCAGAAGGATCGCTTGAGCCCAGGAGTTTGAGGTTGCTGTGAGCTAGGCTGACGGCACTGCATTCACTCTAGCCCAGGCAACAAAACGAGACTCTGTCTCAAAAAAAAAAAAAAAAAAAAAAAGTATAATTCTTCAAGTATAGAAAAAGTTTACACTTTTCTTACGACACCATACAAAAATCACCAATATCACTACATAATTCTTACACCTAAAGCTCTATAACAACAAGCCAACTACTGCACAAGAGAAATCTTTAGCATTTCCACTTCGTCATCAACTTGGTTGAACACTATACAGAGCTCAGGCTCTAGAATCAGACAGTCTAGGTCTGCCCAAATCCTTCTGCCTTTTTAGCTATGTCACTTCTGGTGTTTAATCTCTGCGATTTGATTTGCTCATCTCTAAAATTACAGCTCCTAGCTCATAGGATGGCTATAGATTAAATTTGATGACCCAGTTTTAAAGGGCCTATGTCAGAGATTGGCACATCACAAATAATAAAGTACTAGCTATCTCAGTCTGTCAGATCTCAGTCTGTCACTCAAGCTGGAGTGCAGTGGTGTGATCATAACTCACCACAGCCTCCAACTCCTGGGCTAAAGGGATCCTCCCACCTTGGCCTCCCAAAGTGCTGGGATCACAGGCGTGAGCCACTTTGCTATATTAAAGTCCTGTTTCACCTTCTCAAACAGTCAACTAAAATCCTGTCAGCTATCTTTAAAATTACCTACTGATGTGGAATTTAAAAAAAAAAAAAAAAAGGTCCTACTACTTCCATTAAGAACTGAAAAAAATATGATAAATTTGCTGAATTGGGTCAGTATGTAAAACAGCACAAACTGGAGGATTTTGAAAACTAAAAGCTTACACAAAGAAACCTAATATTTACATGAGATGAAAGCACAAATAGATTAAGTTGAATATTAGAGCCAGCACTGTAAGCTAGTTCAACACTTTCTGGTACAAGTTTGTCAAAAAAAACTAGAAAGCAGACAAGTATAGAGAAAAAAATAAACATTATCTGTAATTCCACAACCCTCCCCACCACAGGTGGCCACTATTAGCATTTAGGTAAATACTTCTATGCAATTCTAATAAATCTAGTAAGTTCTAAAAATGCAAAATTAAAATACCCCTTTCAGTTTGCTTCTCCCCAATGAATGCTCTTCTGTGGCTCAATTATTCCTTCAGGATATTAACATGGAAAAAGCACTGCAAGAATATTTAAAGGAAATTTCTCTCCTTCCCATTCTCCATGAACTTCTTGCACACAGCCTGCATCCAGGCCCTATACGTGGCAGGAAGCCTGTTTCATCCAAGCAGGTCAAGCTCCCTTGTTTCACAGCTTTCATTAGAGAGCTTTCATGTGCCAGGCAGTGTGCTGAGCATTCTATCTACACTTGATATTCCAAGATATTCTGAGAAAAGTACTATTACTGACTCTATTTCATAGATGAAGAGCCGATTCAAGTCAAGTTAATGTGTCCAGAAACACAAAACGAGTCTGGATTCAAAAATCAGGACTATCAGACTCCAAATCCCATACATACATACTCTTATACTCCCAAACTCTGCTAAATTAATTCCTACTTCTACACCTTACTATCTCAATCCATTCCTCCATATATTCTAATCCTGTTTGCTAGCCCGCCTGCTCCCCCCCCACCGCCATGTACCTCTCCTTTGAATATGGTATTTTAAGTCTGTACTATGTAACCTTGTCCATAATTGGGCTCTTATTCCATTTACTCTTGCTTTATGTCATTCATATTTTCACCCGGGTGGTTACATCTCTAAGCAACAGGAATCTTTATTTTACACTTCCTCTATACTACACACAATGCCAAGTCAAAGCACCTAAAACCCTAAGAAGTACTCACACACTTGATGTTTGAACGATAACACTTTTCCTCCATTCCAAATTACAGGTTGGCAGCACAGGAAGTCAATTCAAATCAAGTTCAAGATCCCTCTGTTCTAATCTTTAAGTCCCAGAAACTGTATCCTTTTTTAGCATTGTTCTCCCTTTCCTGGGTAAGAAATACTACTGACCAAATATTTATGCACATGGTGATAGGCTATTACGAACTGCTGCAATTGGCACAGACCCTTAAATGGTAGTTTCACGTTTATAAATGTATATAAGAACTACTTTCAGGATATTATGACAGCTGTGTTGTAATTCACTTTCTTAAATAGAAGAAAATGAGCTTTTCAGAGAACCCATAATAATTTGACTATCAAATAAGACCTGTAGGAAAACTGGCATGAAAATGGATACTACATTAATCAGAGTACTCGCTGGTTACTGCCTTAGTCATAAACTAGAAAATGCCAAAAAGAGCTGATACTAAACAGACCAAACAATTCACATTTTTGAGATCTGCAGTTCCTAAAACACAGCAAATGCTTCAATCACTAATCTTTTTTTTTTTTTTTTTTGAGACAGAGTCTCCCTTTGTTGGCCAGGCTAGAATGAGTGCCATGGCATCAGCCTCGCTCACAGCAACCTCAAGCTCCTGGGCTCAAGAGATCCTCCTGCCTCAGCCTCCCGAGTAGCTGGGACTATAGGCATGCGCCACCATGCCCGGCTCATTTTTTCTATATATGTATTAGTTGGCCAATTAATTTCTTTCTATTTATAGTAGAGACGGGGTCTCACTCTTGCTCAGGCTGGTTTCGAACTCCTGACCTCGAGCTATCCGTCCGCCTTGGCCTCCCAGAGTGCTAGGATTACAGGCGTGAGCCACCACGCCTGGCCAATCACTAAGCTTTGCACATTAAAAGTACACAGTTGTAGAACCCAAAGGGTAAACTTCCATAGATGTAATTTACTGCCCTTATAATCCAGTAATAAAAAACATTAATACAAGACCAGCCGGAGCAAGAATCTGTCTTCTACAAAAAAGTAGAAAAATCAGCCAAGCATGGTGGCACGGGCCTGTAGTCCCAGCTACTCAGGACACTGAGGCAGGAGGATCGCTCCAGCCCAGAGCTTGAGGTTGCAGTGAGCTGTGGTGATGCCACTGCATGCTAGCCCGCCCAACAGAGACTGTCTCAGGAAAAAAAAAAAAAAAAAAAAAAAGCATTAATAAAAATATACAAAAAGTAACAGCAATATTAGCAAATACTATATTTAATATATGTGAGGCACTATTCTAAGCACTAAGTCAAGAAAAAGGTATGAGCTATACAGTTTTAACTCTTTAAAATCCTCATGACTTTCAATTAGGTAGAGAAATAACTGATGTTCCTAATGTAAATTAACCTCTTAAATTTTAATCCCTTAAATATTCTGGCAATAATTACTGGAACTTTACACACATACAGTATCTTTTGCCACAACAATTTCACTTCTGAAAATCTATCCAACAAAAATAAAACCATTAACACGTTAATATAAACATATTATAAGACTACTTGATGAAGTACTATTTGTAATAGCAAAAATATTAGAAATGACCTGTTTGAAGAAAATATGTTATAGCCATAATATGGAATATTACATATTTAAGAAGGTAAATTCATATTTACTGACTTTGAAAAAATGTCTAAAATATAGTAAAACAGCTACAAAATCAACTATTATGATCTTATTTAAATACACATACATTCTATATGTATACTTGTAGAAGTCAAGAAAAAGGTACTGAAAGATACACAGCAAACAGTAAGTAATCAGAAGAAAATTTTGCTGTAGCACTTTAGTGTTTTTATTGTTACAGCAAACAAGTACTTTGTTAAGTCAAAAGAAGTTTTTTTGCCAGGCACAACAGTTCATGCCTGTAATCCCAGCACTTGGGAGACCAAGGGAGGAGGATCACTGGAGGCCAGGAGCTCAAGACCTCATCTCTACGGAAAAATGTTTTAAGAAGCTGGGCATGATGGCACACACCTGTAGTCCTAGGTAATTGGGAGGTTGAGGCAAGAGGACTGCTTGAGACCAGGACTTCCAGTCTGGGCAACAGAGGGAGACCCTCTGGCCTCTTAAATAGTAGGCACAGTAAACTTTAAGAAACCCAATTTGGAACCTAATGACATAAAGTTCCTGTAAATTACTTCTACCAATTCTATATATAAGTTATTTTAGCTCTAATTCTAAGAAACAACTTTCATTACTTCTGCAATTAGACAAATGAGGAGTATGATATAACTGGTCTGAAGCTTCAGTTAACAAACCAACTTTTTTTCCAATCCACAAGATCCACGTCATCCTGCTGCTTTACTCAGAGCTACATAACATGTAAAGACATTCACTTCAAAGAGGAATATTTTTCTTGCACAAATAAGGGACCCGATGTTAACCTGCCAGTTAACCAGAAACTATACACACTGTGCAGCTTTTGCGCTCTTCAAGGGCAGTTATTAATAGACCATTTTTACCTCTTCCAATTCCTAATATATTGTTTCATTTATTTCATGTCCATGAAAAGGATAATATAAACAATTCATTCACATAATTATTTTCAGAAGTAACTCATTTCGAGTTCATTTTGGAAAGTATGGTCCAATTAGCTTCTGTAATGTCTGGCAGTCTGGTTACATTTTTATTCCAAAGAAGCTTTAAGGTTGTACCCTTTCTACTATAATAATCCAACTAAATATAAAAATGGGTTTTCCATTGTATTCCAAAGTCTACAGTCAAATAATGCCAACACAAATGCTCAGAATTAAAAATTCCAAAATTTGTCTCAAAGCCACCCATTTCTCTCCCATGCTATATCACCCTAATGGAAACCAACAACTCCCACCTGTAATAAATATTGCAATAGCCTCAAGTGTCATCTTACTTCTCTTGCCATTCTCAAATAAACCCATTCTCCACACAAAAGCCAATCACTGCCTGTGATCCTAGCACTCTAGGAGGCCAATGCGGGAGGATCGCTAGAGGCCAGGAGTTCAAGACCAGCCTGAGCAAGAGCAAGACCCTGTCTCTACTAAAATTAGAAAGAAATTAGCTGGACAACTAAAAAAAATAAAAAGAAAGAAAGAAAGAAAAATAGCTGGGCGCAGTGGCACGTTCCTGTAGTCCTAGCTACTCAGGAGGCTGAGGAAGGAGGATCGCTTTAGCCCAGGAGTTTGAGGTACTGTGAGCTAGCCTGATGCCACAGCACTCTAGCCCAGGAACAGAGTGAGACTCTGTCTTAAAAAAAAAAAAAAAAAAAGCCAATCACATTTTTTAAAGCATTAATAGGATCACTTCCAACAACACCTAGAAAAAAATCCTTAACATGATTTACAAGGCCCTGCCATAACCTACTGTGCCCTGCCCTCCCCAGTTTCAGATCACACCATTTTCTCAAGTGGCTGAAGAATAGCCATGATTCTTTCAATCTGTCAAATGCGCCAAGAAGCTCTTCTTGCCTCAGGTCTTCCCACTTGCTCCTCCTTTTGCCTGCAACATCTCTTCCTCAAACTCACCATGACTTCCATCATCCTCTCACTCATCCTCCAGGTCTCAAATAGCACTTCTTTCAGAGCACATTCCATCTCCACTGGACATCCTATTTAAATTAGATACACCTACTATACTCCCGTCATATTCTGTACTTTCCATCTTGCCCTTTACCACAATTAGTAATTACTATATACTTTTGTTTAGCATCTGGCTTTTTCCACTAACCATGTCCACGATGGCATGACATTTATTTGTTCACCATAGTAACTCCAGTGCTTAACACAATGGCTGCCATATTGGAGGCACTCACTAGCTAATAAAATAAAGGAAGCCTAAATTTGGAGCAAAGGCAAGAGTCTCTTCTATGTTAGCTCCTCAAAAACTGTATCCAGATTGCTACACTGACAATTTGAAACAAGGTACTTCTACATCTGATTTCCATTCTCACATTAAAACAAAACTACATCACACACTCTGGGTACCTATAAAATCCAACTCCAGTCTTCCATAACTTCTACAAAAATCAACCTTTCTGCCCCCACTTTCTATTTAGCCCAAGGCTCCAACACAGAAATCAAAGTTATTCAAATCATAGTTCAGAAATTACTTGAATGTGTGGCATTCCTATAAATTAATGGGGCATACGAAGCAAAACATAGGGAAAACATAATAAAAATTCTCATTTAAATGGCATTTTCTTATCACAATTGCAAGGTGTATATGGTCACCTATCAGTCTTTGAGGCAAACTTAATTGCCATCTGGGAAGATTAAATTCTTTAACTGAAACAACTTTCAAAGAATGGAATTCAAGGTAAAACTACTGTTGTAGTTGCTGTCTACAAGAAAAACAGGAGCATATGATAATAATCTGAAAGAAAAGATAGGAACACTGTTCTTCCCAGTATTTAGATTCTCTTCTGACACTGTGTACCCTTTGGAGCTAAAGTATATTCAATTTTAGGCAGGAAAGGACCACGCCACTATTCGTAACTTGGTGTTTTTTAACTTCTTGGGGAGACTATCTTTACAGATGAAGAAAACTATCATCGAGAGCTGACAACATCAAACAAGAAATTAATGCTAAAATGCTTTAAAACAAATTATAATGCATTAAAAAAAATTCAATGCGCAATACACACCCTGGAAATGGAAATTAAAATATAATACCCATTGTTAAAAACTATAAAAAGGGAAAATGGAGTTTGACTGTTAATGGGTACCGGGAGTTTTGCAGCAGACTGATGAAAATGTTCTAAAACTGAATGTGGCAATGGTTGCACTGTTTTGTGACTACATGAAAAACCAATGAATTGTACACTTCAAGTGTGTGAACTGTATGGTATGTGAATTATACTTCAATAAAGTTGTTAAGACTATAAACATACTCAGGAACACGACACCAAATGATAGTTTTGGGTTCTGGGATGGGTTTTCAGGGGAAGCACCTCGCTGAGGTCTAAAAAAGGGGAAGAACATAGAAATTTGACAAGTAGAAAGGAAATGTGAGCCTTCTGAGTAGTAAAGATGAAACTAGTATATAGAACAATCTATAATATTTTGGCTACGAACCTGCTTAAGTGTGACAAAAACTCAGGGTGAAAATGATGGGCCTTAGAATTGAAAGGTCTTAACAGCAATATTGAGAACCTGACAAATAATATGGAGCTTCTTACAAGGTTTTGTCCAAAACATGGCAATGGATTGAAAGGTACCTGTATGCATTCAAAAGGCAGACTCTTACTCTAACACGAAAAGATCTGGGTGACTCACCATTTTTGAGCTGTGTCCATACTAGTCCCATAACTTACTATAGGTTCCAGAAGGCAAAGCAAGTCCTAGGCCATTAGTTGGAACGGATTAACGTGAAAGTACAGCGCTATTAAGGTGTAGATACGCACAGAATGATAGCAGAGAATGACCCAATATAGTTCAATACCCTGAAACAATGTGCAAAACAACAGCCAACGCAAAGATCAAGAGGGCATCGGTTTTATCTGTTTCTTTTTTTTTCTTTTCATTTTCCCTGTCGCCCCGGGTAAAGTGCAGTAGCGTCTTCACAGCTCATAGCAACCTCAAACTGCAGGACTCAAGCGATCCTCCTGCCTCGGCCTCCCAAGGAGCTGGGACCACAGGCGACGCAGGTCTAATTTTTTTCTAATTTTTTTTCAATCCCCAACGCATTCCAAGCACCTCCTCAGTGCTAGGTCCTGAGTTGCGTGCAGGGGACGCAGAGACAGGTGACACCCTAGCCGGCCTGGATCGTCCGCACAGACCAGGGAGTCAGTGGCAGGGTTACCTGAAGCAATGAGTTAAGCTTCAGGGCCCCTCACTTGCGTGGTCCCCTGGGAGAGACGGGGTCTCACTCTTGCTCAGGCTGGTCTCCAACTCCAGAGCCCAAGCGGATCTCCCCACCTCGGCCGCCCAGGGTGCTAGGGTTACAGACGTGAGCCGCGCGCGGCTCAGATCCCCTTCCGATATCTGCCCGCACCGCCCTCATCAAGGCATCGCAGGTCCATGCGGAACCTGAGCCTCCGGTAGCCCAGCGGCCTCTCTTCCGGGCGGCACCCCGCCCCCACTCACGTGGGACTCGGACCGCTCCACGGCCTCGCGGCCAGCAATCCACAGAACCGGTTCCATTCGACTAACTTTTATTAAGCGCCTGCTGTGTGCGAAGTTCTGGGCTCAGTGCTGGGCTCGAGAACCGTCAGTAGCCCTGGGCCCGGTCTCTGCCCTCCACAAGAGAGACCTCGACCCACCTTACGTGCGAGGCCTGCCTTCCCTCCAATTCCCACCCGTGCCTTCCGCCGCTCCGGGGACCGGCCCAGAGCCGCCGTCCGGCCCGCGGGCCGCCGTGGAGAGGCCTCGCGCCCAGCGCGGACCCAGGCTCCAGGCGCGTGGTCGCCACCAGTGACCCGGCACCCAGCGAGGGTCCCCGCCCCGCCGGGACCTCGGCTGGGAACCAGGGAGGCGACTCCTTGGCCCGCACTCCCCGAGCAGCGAGTGCCGCAGCCCGGAGCCCGTGCGCGCCGCCGGCCCGGCCCCACTTACGGCGTGCAGCGGTCGCTGTACTCGTTCGCGATGGTCTCGATGCCGCCGGCGCGGGCCACCGCGACGTAGCAGCTCTGGAAGCCCAGGTCTATGCCCACCACCGACATGGCGCCGGCTACGGCTCGGGCCCGGGTCCGGCTGCCGGGACAGGACGCGGACCCCGGCGGGGCTGGCGCGTGGAGAGCGGGCCGCGCGGGCCGGGGGACGGGGGCCGCTGGAGGGGGGCGTCCACGTGAGCGCCCGGGTCCTGGCCGGGGAGACCGCAACCAAGGGCGCAGCTCAGGCCGGCTCCGGCTCAGCGGCCGCAGAGGAGGCGCCGGTAGCGGGGGCGGAGAAGATCTCGAAGGATCTCGTAGGGACGGGAGCAGAGCCGCAGCGCGAGACCTGCGAAAGAAGAGAATGTTCTCGCGATATCCCGGCTCAGGGCCCTTTCCCCTGAAGTCCCGCCCCCAGGACGTAAGGAAACGTCACGTCCTGGCACGAGGACCTAGGCAGGAGCGGCTGAAAGTTGGCTGGGAAGCAGAGCTGGCCGATTGGGCATGCGCCCTGCTCCCTCCGCAACGCGCTCCGCGGCACAGCACCTCCCATTCCGGAAGGAAGTAGCGGAGGAGGACCCAGGCGGAAGTGCGGCGCGCCGTTTCCATCGTTCTAGTCTCAAAGGAGCTTTAGGTGGGAGCGTGTTCTCCACTCCACCTTCGACTTGTGGGGACTCCTGAAAGAGAGCGCGAGCGGATCACACTCCGCAGGGCGCTCGGTTCTCTTCAGGGTGGGGCGGCCAGTCGCAGAGAAGGCCGCCGTTGGAAGCGGCCCCGAGCAGGGCCTTCGGTCGGGCTCCGTCAGCGTCGGAGACGGTGCCCTCCCCAGCGGAGGGAGGAAGCCGCTCCCGGTGACGCCGCCTTGTCGCACCGTTCTCTGAGCCGCTCGTGTCCTTACATCAAAGTGAGGGACCTGCAGGACTTAAGCCTTTCAATCCCCAACGCATTCCAAGCACCTCCTCAGTGCTAGGTCCTGAGTTGCGTGCAGGGGACGCAGACAGGTGACACCCTAGCCGGCCTGGATCGTCCGCACAGACCAGGGAGTCAGTGGCAGGGTTACCTGAAGCAATGAGTTGGGCTTCAGGGCCCCTCACTTGCGTGGTCCCCTGGGAGAGCAGGGAGTTGCTGAGAGCTCCGGAGTGTTCCAGGTGGACAGGAGAAGCCAGTCTGAGATGAGGCAATTCTGTGCAAGCATTTCTAATAAATTGCCCAAAGAGATCTCAGAAGAAGGAGAATCTGAATCTCCAAGTCTCCAGTAATGTGATTTTTCGTTTTAAATATTTTGTGATTTTTTTTTTAAGGGCTCCCACAGTGTATAAACTTCAGCTCTACGAAACGGATATTCCCCCTCAGGAAGGGAGCTAAGCAGGTAAAGGGGACCCTACTATAGGGTGGCAAGTGCCCCATGCATAGAACGTGGAGACCAGGAGGACTTCCCGGAAAAGGAAAAGGCTGTGTTCAAATTGAAAAAACAGTAATACAGAAGCTAGTGTGGTTTGAGAACTAAGAGAAGTCCTGTATTGCTGAAGGGTAGGCTGGAGTTGAAGATCTCAGGGCTAGGATACTTGCCTTTGGACCACTTAAAAGTGAATGAGCAGCTAGCACTGTGGCTGACACCTGTAATCCTAGCCATGTGAGAGGCTGAGGGAGGAGGATTGCCAGACCAACCTGAACAACAGGCAAGAGTGAGACCCGTCTTGACAAAACAGAAAAATTATCGGGGTGTAGTGCTGTGCCTATAGTCCCAGCTATTCAGGAAGGTGAGGCAGTAGAATCACCTGAGCCCAGAAGTCTGAGGTTGCTGTGAGCTATGACACCATGACACTGTAGCCTGGGTGATCAAGCAAGACTCTGTCTCCAAAAAAAAAAAAATAAAGTGTTCTTACCACAATAAAATGAATGTTTTTCTAAAAAAAAAAAAATGAATGATGGCCCGGCGTGGTAGCTCACACCTGTAATCCTAGCACTCTGGGAGGCAGAGGCCAAGGCTGGTGGATTGAGCTCAGGAGTTTGAGATCAACCTGAGCAACAGCGAGACCCTGTCTCTACTAAAAAAAAAAAAATAGAAATTAACTGGATAACTAAATATATATATAGTAAAAATTAGCCAGGCATAGTGGCGCATTCCTAAGGTCCCAGCTACTTGGGAGGCTGAGGCAGTAGGAATGCTTGAGCCCAGGAGTTTGAGGTTGCTGTGAGCTAGGCTGATGCCACAGCACTCTACTCCAGGCAACAGAGTGAGACTGTCTCAAAAAAAAAAAAAAAATGAATGAATGAGCAAAGACAAAGTTACATTTCCCTGGAACTGTGTGCTTTTAAATCTCTGCATTTCCTGCTAACTCAGGAGGTACTTCAGTTTCTAGGAGCCATGTGAAAGCCCAAGTTGTTTACCTTTAAACTTGCAAATTATCACATAGTTCTCACATTTTGGGTAATCCAAATCTGGTTTTTTTAAGACAAATACCAGGTGCTACCTGTAAAAGAGTAATGGGGTAAAAGGAGTGGAGTCAGCAAGGAAAAGCCTGTGCAAAGAAAGAGAGCAGGAGCAAACAGATATTGCTACACCCATATAACTTATTCACAATAGCCAAAAGCTGGAAACAACCCAAATGTCCATTGATGGCTGAATTAGTTTTTTAAATGTGGTATATACACACAATGGCATGAAAAGGTAAAGGAATGAAATTCTGATACATACTGCAACATGAATGAACATTGAAAACATGCCAAGTGAAAAACAAAATAAATGGACAAATTAGTATGATTCCTCTTGTATGAAGTACCTAGAATAGGCAAATACATAGAGACAGAAACTGGCGTAGTGGTTAATACAGGCTTGTGGGTAGAATGAAATGGAGAATGATCGTTGACAAAATTTCAATTTAAAATGAAAAAAGGCCGGGCCTGGTGGCTCACACCTGTAATCCTAGCACTCTGGGAGGCCAAGGTGGGTGGATAGTTTGAGCTCAGGAGTTCAAGACCAGCCTGAGCAAGAGTGAGACCCCATCTGTACTAAAAAAATTGAAAGAAATTAGCTGGACAGGCTGGGCGCGGTGGCTCACGCCTGTAATCCTAGCTCTTGGGAGGCCGAGGCGGGCGGATTGCTCAAGGTCAGGAGTTCGAAACCAGCCTGAGCAAGAGCAAGACCCCGTCTCTACTATAAATAGAAAGAAATTAATTGGCCAACTGATATATATATATACATAAAAAATTAGCCGGGCATGGTGGTGCATGCCTGTAGTCCCAGCTACTTGGGAGGCTGAGGCAGGAGGATCGCTCGAGCCCAGGAGTTTGAGGTTGCTGTGAGCTAGGCTGACGCCACGGCATTCACTCTAGCCTGGACAAAAAAGCGAGACTCTGTCTCAAAAAAAAAAAAAAAAAAAAAAAAAAAAAAAAAAGAAATTAGCTGGACAACTGAAAATATATAGAAAAAATTAGCCGGGCTTGGTGGAGCATGCATGTAGTCCCAGCTACTTGGGAGGCTGAGAAAGGAGGATTGCTTAAGCCCAGGAGTTTGAGGTTGCTGTGAGCTAGGCTGATGTCATGGCACTCTAGCCAGGCAACAGAGTGAGACTCTGTCTTAAAAAACTAATAATAATAAAATGATGAAAAAGATTTGGAGATGAATAATGGTGATGATTGCACAAAATGTGAATGTACTCAATAACTGATTTGGGCACTTAAAAATGATTAAACTGGTAACTTTTATGTATATTTTGCCACAATTTTTACAAGTTTAAAAGAAGTTAGGTTGAACTTGAAAATTCTTCCTCTGACTTCTACTTTTCTCCTACCTAGTGAGGATATCAATAACACCAAGGACAGTATTGATCTTAACTATGACATAGGGTCCTATATCCATCTGTTTGTCTGAGTTATTAAGCACTGGGCAGGCAGCCCAGGATGCCTAGGTCGAAGTGTCCAATCAACCTGAAAGATCACTTTGTCTAGGTTACTGTCTCTGCCTTCCTTCTTTTGGGAGGCCTCCCCAGCCTTTAGAAAAATTGGCAAAAAAGTACATCTATATCTTTTTTTCCTTCCTCTAAGTCCTACATCCATCTTGTATTTCCCCCAAGAATCCTGTATTGAGATCATACCTTACTATCTTCCAACTTCATACCTCAGCTGCCTTGTTTGCTTTGGTACTGCTTTCAGTTTAAAATACCACCAGCCCTATAACCTTTTTAACAATTTGTCCTTCTCAAAATAAAACATAACTAACATTAGTCACAGAGAGTACTCATCCTGCTATAAATAGTTTCCTGGATCATCAAACTTATAGCTCAAGAGGCTATTCTGGGATATTTAAATAAATGAAGTCAGAAAAAGTTATTTGAGAATTCCGAAGAATTTAAAGTGGCAAATTTCCAAGAATCACAATAGTAAACCAAGGAAGTTTCCAGAATTTTTAATGTTAGAGGCATTGTGTTTGGATCACAAGTTCTTTTCATTTAAGCAGAGCATCTTGAGTATTTTAGAATCTGGAAGTTGTTAAATGTCTTTCTGTGGTAAAATGATAAAATTTAGTTCCAAGTGATCACAAGGGGATATTTTTTTTAATCTGTCAAATCCATTTATTGTAGCTCAGAAATTGAAGGCTGGAGAAGATCAAATTGTAGGCAGTGAGCTCAGACACTGCTTGCTTTGGATAAGTCCATTGTGCATCGTGAAAGTCCTTTCTGTGGCTCAAGGGCACAGCTACTCAGGGACGGCAAACATCATTTGTGGATTGGGATTTATACCCTCTGAAGACTGGAGCACTATGTTTTATAGAGGGCATCTCAGGCAGTCTACTCTTGAGAAACTCAAAGGGCTGCCTTCAGGGGGCAGTCGGATAAGGATGAAGGCTGAAGTCAGAGATGAGAAGGAATGATGCCAGGAAGAAAGGACCCGTAACAGGCGGCTAGATGTTGGGCCCAGGGGAGAAAACATAAGCGTCAGGGTCAGACACTAAACACACGCTCTGATGTCAAGGACTATGATGGGCGATGACATCAGGAACAGACGGGGCTAAAACGTCAGACTCTTAAGGGATATGAGGCTAAAGGACTGCAGGGTGAAGGAGGTTGACATCAAAGGATGGCATTTATGTTGACAGGGACCTAGAGGAAGACAACTGCAGTGGTGAGGAAGGCATCAGATCCAATGGGGAAAGGAGGTTAACGAGGAGAGAGTGACGTCAGAGACTGAAAAGAGCACAACAGGGAGAAGGTCCCTATGCGGAAGGGATGAAGACGGCTCAGCCAGTGGAGGGGTGCTTGATATTAGAGTGCACAAGTCACCTCCATTCCACACCCTGTGTTAAAATATACAACATTTCAAAGGCTGCCCAGCAAGAAACAAAAGGTCCTCAGTTGGGGACACATCATTCTCCCTGCCAAATGTCTAATGGAATCCTGTGCTACAGGCAGGAGCAGCTTCTGCAACTTTTTGCTTCACAGGCAAGCTATGTGCTCAGATAGTGGTGCTTTTCTGGTCTCCCTGCCCCCACAGTGAGTGCACCAGTGCCTTTACCCGGCTAATTTTTTTTTTAGTTGTCCAGCTAATTTCTGTCAATTGTTTTAGTAGAGACGGGGGTCTCACTCTTGTTCAGGCTGGTTTCGAACTCCTGACCTCTAGCGATCCACCCACCTCGCCTCCCAGGGTGCTAGGATTACAGGCATGAGCCACCGCGGCCAGCCCCCACACAGCTTTTAAAATTCCAAGTTTGTCTGGTCTGAAGGTAGTGAGTTATCTCATTTGATTGTTCACAGTCAGATAAAGATCAATTGAAAAAAATAAAAAATATATAAAACTCCGACTTCAACACTAGTGTGCTACAATTACACCACTGCTTCTTTTAAGCTCATGTTCCTTGTACAGATTTATTAAAGTAAATATGAAAAAAAAATAAATATGGCAGGCTGGGCACAGCAGTGGCTTTCACATGTAATCCTAGCACTCTGGGAAGCTGAGGGGGGAGGATGGCTTGAGGCCAGGAGTTCAATACCAGCGTGAGCAAGAGTGAGACCCCATCTCTACAAAAAATAGAAACATTCCTTGTACGTGATGGTGAGTGCCTATAGTCCCAGCTATTCAGGAGGCTGAGGCAGGAGGAGCCCTTGGTACCAGGAGTTTGAGGGTGTACAGACACACAAAAAAAGTCAACTAGAGTCATTTACTGCTGACATTCTAGAATTTTTTTTTCAGTGCTTTCGTTATAAAAGTGTTGAATTTGCTTGAGCCTTTTAAAATAGTAGGTTAAACCACACTTTCTCAAACTGTTCCACAGGACAGTGTTCTAGGAGATATTAATAGGTTAAAATTACCATTTTAAAGACTCTGAGAAGTAGAAAACTTGTTTAACTTTGTGTAATCATAAATACAAATATAAAGGTAAGAAATACTGGGTTAAGATGTAGTAGAGCACAGTTTCATTTCCTACGTTTTCCACTCACAAACATCTTTCTTATTTATTTATCTTTCTTTCTTTTTTTTTTTTTTTTTTGAAACAGAGTCTCACTCTGTTGCCCCGGGTAGAGTGCCATGGCATCAGCCTAGCTCACAGCAACCTCAAATTCATGGTCTCAAGCGATCCTCCTGCCTCAGCCTCCCAAGTAGCTGAGACTACAGGCATGTGCCACCACACCTGGCTAGTTTTTTAAAATATATTTTTAGTTGCCTGGCTAATTTCTTTCTATTTTTAGTAGAGACGGGGTCTCGCTCTTTTTTTGAGGGGGAGGCAGAGAAGGAGAGGAAAGGAGGAGAGAATCAGGGATCTCGCTTTTGCTCAGGCTGGTCTTGGACTCTTGGGCTCAAGCAATTCTCCCGCCTCAGCCTCCCACAGTGCTAGGCTTATAAGCGTGAGCCACCATGCCCGGCTTATTTATCTTTCTTAAAATACCGAGTGAGCATTGCACAGATTTCTCCATGCTACACGAGCTGATATGATCATGAGAATTTAACCCCTTAATCTGGGCCCATTGATCAGCAGTGACTTCCTGGCATAACTCACAGTCTCTTCACCCACCTGCTCCACTCTCTCCTCAGCGAGCCCCACACTCCCATCTCTCCTGGTTTTCTGCCACCTCTAGCAGCTGACATTCCAGCCGTATCCCCAAGTCCTGCCTCTTGGCCTGGTCTGCTAACTGTCCTGTTCCCGAGTAAAGGGCCCCCTTCCTAGGAAGCCAACAGCTGCCATCTCATTCCTACAACTTACCAACTTACAAAACTTTCTACTTTTTTTTTAGACAGAGTCTCAATCTGTTGCCCGGGCTAGAGTGCCATGGTATCAGCCTAGCTCACAGCAACCTCAAACTCCTGGGCTCAAGCGATCCTACTGCCTCAGCCTCCCGAGTAGCTGGGACTACAGGCATGCGCCACCATGCCCGGCTAATTTTTTCTATATATTTCAGTTGGCCAATTAATTTGCTTTCTATTTTTAGTAGAGAGGGGGTCTTGCTCTTGCTCAGGCTGGTTTCCAACTCCTGACCTTGAGCTATCCTCCCGCCTCGGCCTCCCAGAGTGCTAGGATTACAGGCGTTACAAAACTTTCTTGACCATTTTTCATTTGGACAATCATATTCATCAGGATCCAGTATCCGGTGCTGGTTTCCCTTCAGCCAACTTCCAGCCCATTTGTCTCTGACAGAACACGCTTTGCTTCTTGCTCTAAGACCCAGAGACAGTGATTTTAAAGGCCCTCCGGACCCTGGTAATAATTTATTTTTCAGGTTTTCTCATTCAAGAGAAATCTGAAGAGCAAATGTTTATAATTTGATAAAAGATCAGCGTTACTATGAACAGCCTCAAGTTCATGTGGCATTCTGCCCACATGTCACTTCACAACCAAAGGAAGGCCATTAATTTTCTTGTTGACATGTAGTCAATGTTCAAATGCAACGTGAGTTCAAAACCTAAATATATCACAGAGGATTAGAGCTTGCCACTGAAACACCAGCAGTGCAAGCCCTAACTCAGAGGAGAGTTTTTTCCTGGGAGTGGCACAGGAACCCAACCCTGTGGCCAAAGGCCGCAGCAACAGCGACAGAAATGAGGAGTTGACTTGAGCTCATTTTCAGGAGTGAGCTCTCTTCCAGACAAGACAAAGGCCAAGACTGGCAAAGGTGACCTGGCATCATCCAGAAGAAGCTTCTACCTCGCAGATGTTGTGAGCCAGAAGCAGCATTCACTGTGGCAACATTGTGAAACAAAAAACATAAGAACTTTCTGTGTTCTTGAAATGCTTTGCAAGAATGAGCTACTCAGCACAGAGTAGAAATGTGGTAAAGTCATTTTCTTCAAAACTGGATGACTAGCCCTTTAGGAATTCTATTTAGTCTATTAAATATGGATATATTTTATGCTATTTCCACCAAAGGCAAAAGTTTATTTTTGAGGAAAGAGTAATGACCCTAAAAATTCCAACTGGTTTCCCTCACTGGGTTCAGCAGTCCAAGCAGAGCTTGGGATGACATTTTTGTTCTAATAGCATTAGCACATATTGTGAGTAGTGAGAAAGGAGTGACATATTTATCTTTGGCACATCTATAACACTGAATGAGATGCGGTCCAGACGCCTGTAAAGTTCCCCACCTATGCTAACAGATCTCATCCACTGGTTTAGAATAGTACCTGAAATGCCTCCATCAGGGCATGGTCTCTCCTTATGTTACCTGTGCAATTGTAAATTCATGTCCTTTCGCAATTTGGCTCGCAGCTTCCTAGTCAAAGTCCCTTTGAAGCTATTCCATGGTCCCCCTAAACACTGAGCTAAGTCTTGACCAAAGCAGACCCAAAAAAATGGAGAGTAATGACACATTTAGAAGAAAGGATTCTTGGGCCAGGAATCCTGTTTTCTATAGTCATTCTATGGTACTCAGAGTCCTGTCCATTTTTTTGGTTTCATCTTATCTTCTCCTAGTGGTTTTGAATTAAAACAGAGAATCCTGCCTTAGCCCATAGTAGGAGTTCTAGAGGGATTCAATATACTAACACGTAACTTTTCATTGCCTTAAAAAAGTTTCTGTTATTGATGTTAAATTATTATCAGCATTCTCTGAAACACAAGCGGAGCCTAACTGTATTGTGTAGAGCACAGTTGGCCTCTCAGCAAAATTGGAAAGTGAATGAGGATTGATTTTGCCCTCTTCCCTTCTCACTGGAGTCAGCCTTCTTGTGCTTGTGACGCAGTTATACTTTCTCTTCCTTCACAGGGAGAAGGCAGATGGTCACTTTGTCTCTCCACTTTGGAAGAGATTTTACTTTGAGACAAGATCCCATTGCAATGAAGACCAGTGATACCCAGTTGGTTTTGGAAGACTGCCCTGTATGTTTCTACAAGGCAGGTAAAACACCATAAACTCAAGCCTTAAACTTCTAGGAGACCCTTCCCAGAGACAGGCCATTCTTGTCCTGGTGTGAGGAGCAGGCAGCCACCTGCAGCCAGCATGCCTGTTGCTGGGACCTCACTGTAGTAGCAGGAGGAAGAGGAGGCAGGACAGCTTTAGCTCCAGGGGAATGGCCTAAGAAGAGGAAGAGTGAAAAATGGCAAGATAAAAAGTAAAAGTAAAAGAGAGAGCCAGGGTTTTGTTCTTTTTTTTTTCTTTTTCTTTTTCTTTTTTTTTTTTTGAGACAGAGTCTCAGTCAGTTGCCCAGGCTAGAGTGCCGTGGCATCAGCCTAGCTCACAGCAACCTCAAACTCCTGGGCTCAAGCAATCCTCCTGCCTCAGCCTCCTGAGTAGCTGGGACTATAGGCACGCAACACCATGCCCGGCTAATTTTTTCTATATATTTTCAGTTTTCCAGCTAATTTCTTTCTATTTTTCTTTTAGTAGAGACGGCATCTTCTTCTTGCTCAGGCTGGCCTTGAACTCCTGAACCCAAACGATCCTCCTACCTCGGCCTCCCAGAATGCTAGGATTACAGGCGTGAGCCACCGCCAGACCCAGGGGTCCTTTATTGAGTAACCTGAAGTTAAGGATTTTATGGATTTGCCCTGTCTGAGTTACACAAATTTGCTAATACTCTCCCCCAGCCACACCCCACCCTGCACACATACACAGCTCTCAGCATTTGCTTTCGGGTTCCTCAGGTTAGTGTCTTTTTCTAGGATATTTCAATGGAACTTCTTAAAGCATGCACTATATTTTCACTGCAGTGTTTGAGAGTTGCTGCTACCTGTGGAGCAAGGCTGGCCACTCCTTCTCTGTGAGGATCAGCGCTTCTCACTGAAGGTGTGCCCTCCGGCAGCAGAGACGTCCTGCCAGAGCTGCAAGAGAGAACACAGCGTGGTAGAGCAGTGATAATTAGAACTGTGATGCTGGCACCAGAAAAGACAAAAGCGAATAGAGCAGAAGAGAAATAAAAAGTCCAAAACCGAACCTGAGTATCAGAATCTAGCATATGATACATGGCATTTCAAGTTAGTGGGTGGGGGGGTGGGGGGGCATTGAGGGGACATTTTGTAAGGGGACATTAGCTAACCCCTTCAAAAAAATGTTAGATCCCTATCTCAAGCCGTATACAAGAACATATTCCTAATAAATAAAATATCTAATGGTTTAGAAATTAAATTTAAAAAATTAAATTATATAATTACCAGAAAATAAAGAGTAAGTATATACATAAGCCATATACGCTTAACAAACAAAACTCACATATAGTGAACTTGAGTTAGCATAACACCAATAGGCAAAAACAATAAAAGAAAAGATACAGAAGTTTACAAAAAAAGACCATAAACAAAAGACAATAAAAACAAAGTTAAGGCCGGGCGCTGTGGCTCACGCCTGTAATCCTAGCTCTTGGGAGGCCGAGGCTGGCGGATTGCTCAAGGTCAGGAGTTCAAAACCAGCCTGAGCAAGAGCGAGACCCCGTCTCTACTATAAATAGAAAGAAATTAATTGGCCAACTGATATATATATAAAAAATTAGCCGGGCATGGTGGCGCATGCCTGTAGTCCCAGCTACCTGGGAGGCTGAGGCAGAAGGATCGCTCGAGCCCAGGAGTTTGAGGTTGCTGTGAGCTAGGCTGACGCCACAGCACTCACTCTAGCCTGGGCAACAAAGCGAGACTCTGTCTCAAAAAAAAAAAAAAACAAAGTTAAGAAAAATTACTCAAAATTTGAAAATAAGGCAAAAAGTTTACTGCTTGCCCTTTCAATATCATACTAAAGCATTGTCTAACAAGCCCTTCTAATGGCGATATGATTTTCTAGGAAAATGTAATTTTGACTTGTCATTTTCGTTTCTTTTTTTTTTTGAGACAGAGTCTCACTCTGTTGCCCAGGTAGAGTGCCGTGGTGTCGTGGTGTCATCCCAGCTCACAGCAACCTCAAACTCCTGGGCTCAAGCGATCCTCCTGCCTCAGACTCTCGAGTACCTGGGACCATAGGCATATATCACCATGCCCCGATAATTTTTTCTATATATTTTTAGTTGGCCAGTTAATTTCTTTTCTATTTTTGGTAGAGACGGGGTGGGGGGGGAGTGGGGGGGTGGGGGGGTCCGCTCTTGCTGATTTTGAGCTCTTGACCTTGAGCCATCCGCTCCCCTCAGCCTCCCAGAGTGTTAGGATTACATGAGCCACCGGGCAGGCCTGATTTGTCATTTTCTATTGATCAGGTCCCTGACTCTGTAAAATTAAATGTTAACTTACAGAAGATTGATAAATTGCAAATGGTTTCTGTTTGGTAGGGATGTAAATTATTTCTGTCTAGTAGAAAAGATATTCCCAAAGATTATGCTTTTATTGCCCTTGTAGAATAGCCAAGTTTTTAAAATCTAATTTAGGAATCTAATTATTTCAGCATTCTTTCTTTCACATCGGTCTCTTGAATTATCTATCTAATCAGCTTTACTATCCTGCTGGCTCCCTCATGAATAAGTTAAATAAGTCACTGAAATACCTGCACTACATATTTACATGTTTTTAATTTTTTAAAAATTACACTCTGGGCCGGGCACAGTGGCTCATGCCTGTAATCCTAGCACTCTGGGAGGTCGAGGAGGGAGGATTGTTTGAGCTCAGGAGTTCAAGACCAGCTTGAGCAAGAGTGAGACCCTGTCTCAACTAAAAATAGAAAGAAATTAGCTGGACAACTAAAAATGTATAGAATAAATTAGCCAGGCATGGTGGCGCATGCCTGTAGTCCCAGCTACTCGGGAGGCTGAGGCAGAAGGATCGCTTGAGCCCAGGAGTTTGAGGTTGCTATGAGCCAGGCTGATGCCATGGCACTCTAGCCTGGGCAACAAAGTGATGCTCTGCTACAAGAAAAAAAAAAAAGGAGCAAATAAGAACAAATGAGAAGAAAATTGTAGAGAGCGGCTATAGGAAGGGATCAAGGGAGGAAAGTAGTCTGCTATGACAAGGGAATGTCCCGTTGACAAAAACCTTGGTATAATGGAATTGATATTAGAACCCTCCATTGTCCTTTTTTTTCTTTTTTTAATTTTTTTTTCCTCTCTGGAGACAAGGTCTCCCACTCTGCCATCCAGGCTGGAGTGCAGTGGTGAGATAATAGCTAAGTGTAACCTTGAACTCCTAGGTTCAAGCGATCCTCTTGCCTCAGCCTCCCAAGTAGGTGGGACTACAGGTGCACACCAACGCCCAGCTAATTTTTTGTTTCTATTTTTAGTTGGCTGGCTGATTTTTTCAATTTTTTTTTTTTTTTTTTTTTTTTTGAGACAGAGTCTCACTCTGTTGCCCCGGCTAGAGTGCCCTGGGGTCAGCCTACCTCACAGCAACCTCAAACTCCTGGCCTCAAGTGATCCTCCTGCCTCAGCCTCCTGGGTAGCTGGGACTACAGGCATGTGCCACCATGCCCGGATAATTTTTTTTTTAGTTGTCCAGCTAATTTCTATTTTTTTTTTTTAAATAGAAACAGTCTTGCTCTTGCTCAGCCTGGTCTGGAACTCCTGGGTTCAAAAGATCCGCCTGCCTTGGCCTCCCAGAGTGCTAGGATTACAGGCGTGAGCCACCACGCCTGGTCTAAATGCTGTAATTATTAACTTAAAACAAATATTCAGACAGATGAACTGTCCAACAAAGAAAAAAATAACAAAAAATAAAAATGGAAGCAAAGAAAAAAATTTTAATTGAAAAATAAAAAATATGGATGATGCAGAAACACACACATGCATTTTCAGGAAGTTGTATGTATTTCAAACAATGTGGATTTAAGAGAACAAAATTCTCCATGAGCTGATACTAAATGAAGACACAGCTAAAAAATCCTAAAATGTTTGTATATTCCTTTTCCAGTTGACAAAGCAGCTTTACTTCAAGATTCTCATTTGGTCCTGACAACATCACTAAAATCTGTGGACTACATAAAAAATAGAAACAATTAACATATGTTTGCACTTTATGGTTTGCTCAAGTCATTCTTTCAATTAATGATCTCAATCCTGGTCAGCTGATTCCTATTTTATTCTCCAGACTCTTAATTTTCTGAACACTGCAGAGTTTCTGCATGGCTCATTCCAGAATGTTCTACCTCCCTATCCTTCAAACAAAACCCTACTGGAGCCCCACAACCCCACACCCGCCCTGGAGACAACACAGTCCCCACCGCCTCCACGACGCCACCCCAGAAGCCCTTGAGGCCCGTCTGGCCCCGCCCACATCTACGGCCGTCAGCGTTTCGAAGTCCCCGCCCCCTCCGAGGAGTTTCCCAAAAGCCCGCGCGGCAGGCCGCGGCCGCGCTAAGATGGCGACTCCCATGCATCGGCTCATAGCTCGGAGACAAGCGTAAGTGAGGAAGGTCCGACGGGGGCCCGGGGTGGGCTGGAGGCGGGGAGACGCGCATCACAGGGCGGGTGTCGGATTCCTTGTGGGGACCCGCGGGGGATGGCCGTTTCTCAAACACGCTGGCAGCCCCCGACGGGCTCGGGCCCAGGAGATAAGTTTGGTCACCATAGGTTGGCGTTTCCGCGGAGGACAGTTGCGTGAGGCCCGCGGGGTGGGACAGATCGGGTCTGAAGAGAACCGCTCGTTTGCCTTTCCCGAGGGGAAGGTCCAGGGGTTGGTCACTCAGCGGTCGATGCCCCTCCGCCAGCCCCACGCGTGGGGGTGGGTAGCCTGAAGCGGTGGTCCGACGCCGTCAGTCCCACCGACGTGAACCTTCAGCTCCCGTCAGCTTCCAACCCACCTGGCTT
Source organism: Microcebus murinus (assembly GCF_040939455.1). Taxonomy (NCBI): domain Eukaryota; kingdom Metazoa; phylum Chordata; class Mammalia; order Primates; family Cheirogaleidae; genus Microcebus; species Microcebus murinus. The sequence goes on along the minus strand of NC_134124.1, from coordinate 2,610,278 downwards.
TTTCCGTTCCCTTCTGGCGGCTTCTTGAGCCTACTCTTCTCCCAAGCTGTCGTCTCACTTTTTGGCACTCATGCATTCCCTCAATAAGTATTAATTGATTTAGTGTCTACTACTACTCTTAGCTCGAATTCGGGTATAAAGAAAAACGGATGCTCAAGACAAAAATCCCTGTTTTAAGGGAGTTTACGTTCTAACGGTGGAAACGATTAATAAACGAGTTAAGGCAATGCAGCCGGTTATAAGAGCTTTGACGGAGATAAGCCGTTGTGATGGAAGGAGGGAAAGGCCAGCTTCAGGTTGGTGGGACTGGAAAGGCATCTCTGAAGAAGTGGCATTGGAACAGGGATTCAGAGAGGGAGAAAGGAGGCAGTCATGAGAGGATTTGGGGAAAGAGCATCCAGACGGTGGCATAAATGCTTTGAGTCTGGGAGGAACTTAGGTTTTAAGAACTGGAAGATGGTCATTGTGCCTAATGAGCAAGAGAGAATGGCACAAGAGATTTACAGTGGACAGGTAATGCAAGGGGTTATCGCAGATGCCCCTTTCTTGTAAAGCCTTTCTTCTACCCACTTGCACATCCGAACAACATCTGCCAATTTTTCATTCAGCATTTCATACCATCACCATTTGTATGTCTATAATATATAGCTCACAGTCTGCTAACATGTTGTTTTGTTTATATTTCTTTTCATTTATTTATTTTTATTCAAAGAGCCCCTTCTCTCCATCCATTCTACCTCTTGGGCCTGATGAAAAGAGTTCCTTGCTTGTAGGATAAAGACTTAGGGAATCAGAGTAGTAGGCTTGATGGAGGAAAAAGGCTTTGAAATCAGTCACTTCTGAGATCAAGAATGGTGTAGCCGGTGGGCACCTGTAATCCTAGCATTCTGGGAGGCCAAGGCAGAAGGATCTAAATGATGTCACCAGGGTCCCATTTCTCTTTCTCTCTCTCTCTCAGGCTTGCTCTTTTGGTTGTTGGCTCCATACTTGGATAAGGTCTCTCCTTTGGTCCCTAGATGGCTAAAGTATTTAGGGTCCTTTATATCCTTTCAGCTTCAATTTGATTGTACTCCTTTGTTCTAGATTGGATTACACTCCCCACCCTGAACCATGGCCATGGGATTGTTAACCTTTGATTGATTTAGTCATTTCATTCTCCTCCCAGTACAATTGAATGGGTGATCATAAACCAATGATGAGCTGGATAGGTAGGTCAGAGGAGGTAAATGAATGCTAGATTGGCAAAACCAACCAATATCTACTGTAAATAAGAAGTGACAATAAGACTTATCGCATCTAAATAATATGACTATTTCTTAGGCCAGGCACTGTGGCTCACGCCTGTAATCCTAGCATTCTGGGAGGCTGAGACGGGCGGATTGCTTGAGGTCAGGAGTTAGGAACCAGCCTGAGCAAGAGCGAGACCCCATCTCTACTATAAATAGAAAGAAATTAATTGGCCAACTAATATATATAGGAAAAATTAGCAGGGCATGGTGGCGCATGCCTGCAGTCCCAGCTACTCGGGAGGCTGAGGCAGCAGAATAGCTTGAGCCCAGGAGTTAGAGGTTGCTGTGAGCTAGGCTGACGCCACCGCACTCACTCCAGCCTGAGCAACAAAGCGAGACTCTGTCTCTAAATAAATAAATAAATAAAATTACTATTTCTTGTTTCAGAAGTATCAGAAAGCTAAATGTTTCATTTATTTCTACAGTGAGCCTTATTTGGTACATGAACTACACAGAAGTAAAAGACAAATCTTACCTTTAGGAGTTTCTGGTCTTACTGGAAAGAAAACATGTGGTATATAATAAAAACTGTTGTGTATATAGACTATAAGTCCCCAAAGGATTCAGAGAAGGAAGGGCCGTTAGAGGCTAGGGAGTCCAGGAGACTTTTGAGGATATATTTGGGAGGAAAGCAAGAGAGGAACCTTTACTTTTTTTGAGACACAGTCTCACTCTGTTGCCTGGGCTAGAGTGAGTGCCGTGGCATCAGCCTAGCTCACAGCAACTCAAACTCCTGGCCTCAAGCAATCCTACTGCCTCAGCCTCCCGAGTAGCTGGGACTACAGGCATGCACCACCATGCCCGGCTAATTTTTTCTATATATTTTTAGCTGTCCAATTAATTTTTTTCTATTTATAATAGAGACAGGGTCTTGCTGTTGCTCAGGCTGGTTTTGAACTCTTGACCTTGAGCGATCCTCCCACCTCGGCCTCCCAGAGTGCTAGGATTACAGGCATGAGCCACCGTGCCCCGCCTACTTTTAATTTTATATTCATCAAAAATGTTTAATTTTATTTATAAGGAGCATATATTACTTCTATAGTAACAAGTTTAAAACTTTTTTTTTTTTTTTTTTTTTTTTTTGGAGACAGAGTCTTGCTTTGTTGTCCAGGCTAGAGTGAGTGCCGTGGCGTCAGTCTAGCTCACAGCAACCTCACACTCCTGGGCTCAAGCAATCCTGCTGCCTCAGCCTCCCGAGTAGCTGGGACTACAGGCATGAGCCACCATGCCCGGCTGATTTTATATATATATATCAGTTGGCCAATTAATTTCTTTCTATTTATAGTAGAGACGGGGTCTCGCTCTTGCTCAGGCTGGTTTTGAACTCCTGACCTTGAGCAATCCGCCCGCCTCGGCCTCCCAAGAGCTAGGATTACAGGCGTGAGCCACAGCGCCCGGCCAAGTTTAAAACTTTTTAAGCTAATTTTGTAAAGGGAGAAAGTACTTATGTCATTCTTTAATTTTAAAAAAAGTCTTTGGACCAGGCATGGTGGCTCATACTTATATTCCTAGCACTTTGAGGGGCCAAGGCTGGAGGATCACTTGAGGCCAGGAGTTTGAGACCAGCCTGAGCAATGAGACCAGCCTGAGCAACATAGCCAGACTACCCCTACATCCCCTTCAAAATGAGCTGAGCGTGGTGGTGCACACCTGTAGTCCCAGCTATTGGAGAGGTGTAAGCAGGAGGGTCACTTGAGCCCAGGAGTTGCAGGTTGCAGTGAGTTATGAGGATGTAGCTGCTGCACTCCTGCCTGGGTGACAGGGAGACCCTAGTTAAAAAAAGAAGGCTTTGGACTAATAGAAGCAAGGGGAGAAATAAAAAGGAAAAATGAAAAGAACCTAAATATGAGCTCTGCATTTAGTAGATTTTTCAGGGACTTAACTAATCAATCTACTTTAAATCAACTGGAATGAAGTTATATGTACCTTGTAAATGTAATTTCATCTACCTGTATTTAAGTAGATTGTAGACTCTTGGCATTATTTGAGTTCATTTCTTCTACTAAACCTTATACTAGAATCAACTGCTCTCCAGCATCCAAGGAGGTCTTCTAACTTGGCTTAAAGACCTCCAGTAATGATATACTCACCTCTCATAGTTGCCTGTTAACATTTTTCATATCTATCAAAAAGTTTATGTTGGGGCTGGGCACGGTGACTCAGGCTTATAATGTTAGCACTCTGGACGGCTGAGGTGGGAGGATTGCTTGAGGTCAGGAGTCCAAGACCAGCCTGAACAAGAGCAAGACCCCATCTGTACTATAATAAATATAGAAAAAATTAGCTGGGAACATGCCTGTAGTCCCAGCTACTCAGGAGGTTGAGGCAGGAGGATCACTGGATCCTAGGAGTTGGAGGTCACAGTGATGACCTGTGATGACGCCACTGCACTCTAGGGGGGCCAACAGAGCAAGACCCTCTCAAAAAAATAAAAAAAGTTGAGCCGAAAGGAAATTCATATTTATACTGTTAGATGTTGCTTCCTTCTGACTCGCCTGCTTTTGACCCAAGCTACAATTTCAGTCAGTTAAAAACCTTGTTTTTCACTTGAATTGCCATCAAGTGAGGCCTCCCTGTCTTGTATTCATTTCTGGACTTAAGTGCTTAAGTGTCGGACTTACCTTTTATCCTTGTTAAATTTCATCTTGTTAGATCCGGCACAGAGTTCCAGCCTGTCAAGACCCTTTGGATCCTGATTCGGTCATCCATCGTATTAGCTATCCCTGTCAGCTTTGTGTCAACTGCAGGTTTGATAAGTATGCACATTTGTGTCCTCATGCAAGTCATTTATAAATATGTTGAACAAGACCAACTCAGGACCAAACCGTGCAGGCCGTCACTGGATCTCTCTCTGTACATCTATGTGCCACATAACGCCTTTTCAGTGAAGGACAGACCATGTATGCTATGGTGGTCCCATAAGATTATAATGGGACAGAAAAATTCCTATTGTATATTGATGTCTTGATGATCCTTTCTTTTTTTTTTTTTTTTAATTTTATTTTGGCATATTATGGGGGTACAGATTTTAAGGTTTCAATAAATGCCCATTCCCCCCCTCCCCCCAAAAGTCTGAGTCTCCATCATGACCATCCCCCAGATGGTGCACATCTCACTCACTATGTATGTATATACCCGCCCCCCTCCCCCCTCCCACCTGCCCAATACCCTATTACTGTAGCACCTATGTGTCTACTTAGGTGCTACTCAGTTAATACCAGTTTGCTGGAGAATATATCTGGTGCTTGTTTTTCCATTCTTGGGATACTTCACTTAGTAGTATGGGTTCCAGCTCTAACCAGGAAAATATAAGGTGTGCTATATCACCATTGTTTCTTAGAGCTGAATAGTACTCCATGGTGTACATATACCACATTTTATTAATCCATTCTTGGATGGATGGGCACTTGGGCTGTTTCCACAGCCTTGCAATTATGAATTGTGCTGCTATAAACATTCGAGTGCAGGTGTCTTTTTTGTAGAGTGTCACTGGATCATTTGGGTAGATGCCCAGCAATGGGATTGCTGGATCAAATGGTAGATTCACTTGTATCGCTTTAAGGTATCTCCATATTGCTTTCCACAGAGGTTGAACTAGTTTGCAGTCCCACCAGCAGTGTAGGAGTGTTCAAAAATATGGAACGCTTCACGAATTTGCGTGTCATCCTTGCGCAGGGGCCATGCTAATCTTCTCTGTATCGTTCCAATTTTAGTATATGTGCTGCCGAAGCGAGCACTGATGATCCTTTCTGTATGTAGACCTAGACTGATGTTTGTGTCTTTATTTTTAACAAAAAAGTTTAAAAAGTTAAAAAAAAAACTTTTAAAAATAGAAAAAAGGCCGGTCCAAAGGTAGTGAGTTATCTCAATTGACTGTTCATAGTCACAGATCAAACTCCTTGTTCTCTTCTTTTCCCCTTGTCAATACTGCACTTGACTAGTCTTAAAAAAGATTATAGAATAAGCATATAAAGAAAATATTTTGGTCCAGCTATATCGTGTGTTTTAAGCTTTTGTAATAAGAAGTTATGACAAGAGTCAGAAAGTTAAACAATTTTTAAGGTTTATAAAGCAAGAAGTTACAGTAACCAAAGTTTAATTTATTATTGAACAAAGTACATTTTAAAAATAAATTTAGTATAGCCTAAGTTTTCAGTGTTTATAAAGTCCACAGTAATGTTCTAGGCCTTCACATTCACTCACCTCTCTCTCATTACTCATTGACTCACCCAAAGCAACTTTTGCAAGCTCCATTCATGGTAAGTGCCCTATACTGGTGTGGTGTACCATTTTTTTTTTTGGAGACAGAGTCTCGCTCTGTTGCCCAGGCTAGAGTGCTGTGGCATCAGCCTAGCTCACAGCAACCTCAAACTCCTGGGCTCAAGCAATCCTTCTGCCTTTGCCTCCTGAGTAGCTGGGACTAAAGGCTAGTAGCTGGGACTACTAGCCACCATGCCTGGCTAATTTTTTCTATGTATTTTTAGTTGTCCAGCTAATTTCTTTCTATTTTTATATTAGAGATGGGGTCTTGCTCTTGCTCAGGCTGTTCTCGACCCCCTGACCTCGAATGATCCTCCCACCTCGGCCTCCCAGAGTGCTAAGATTACAGGTGTGAGCCACTGCGCCCGGCCAGGAAAGGCAATATGAGGAACACTTGTCCACTACTGGTAAGAACACAAACTGGTACAACCATTTTGGGAAGATAGTCTCTCTCTGATGCCCAGGCTAGAGTGCCATAGCATCAGCCTAGCTTACAGCAACCTCAAACTCCTGGGCTCAAGTGATCCTTCTGCCTCAGCCTCCCAAGTAGCTGGGATTACAGGCATGCACCACCATGCCTGGCTAATTTTTTCTATATATTTTAGTTGACCAATTAATTTCTTTCTATTTTTAGTAGAGACGAGGTCTCACTCTTGCTCAGGCTGGTTTCGAATTCCTGACCTTGAGAGTGATCCTCCCGCCTCCGTCTCCCAGAGTGCTGGGATTACAGGCGTGAGCCACCTCGCTGGGCCAGGAAAGGCAATATTCTTATACATATTTTCAGGTATAGTTTTGTGTGGATTTCCACTGCTTAAATATGTATAAGGTGAATTGCTGGGCCATAGAATATGCATCTTTTCAACTATGATAAATGTTTTTTCCCAAAATGGTTGTACCGGTTTGTGTTCTTACCAGTAGTGGACAAGTGTTTCTCATACTACATATTCTTGCTGTTGCCTTTTTTTTTTTTTTTTTTTGAGACAGAGTCTCACTCTGTTGCCTGGGCTAGAGTGCCATGGCATCAGCATAGCTCATAGTAACCTCCAACTCTTGGGTTCAAGTGATCCTACTGCCTCAGCCTCCTGAGTAGCTGGGACTACAGGCATGCACCACCATACCCAGCTAATTTTTTTAATATATTTTTAGTTGGCCAATTACTTTCTTTCTATTTTTAGTAGAGACGGGGTCTCGATCTTAGCTCAGGCTGGTTTTGAACTCCTGACCTTGAGCGATCCTCCCACCTTGGCCTCCCAGAGTGCTAGGATTACAGGCGTGAGCCACCGTGCCCAGCCTGTGGCCAGTTTTTAATTTCAGACTTTCTGGTGGAAGTATAGTGGTATTTTATTGGGGTTTTAATTTGCTTTTCTTTGATACTACTGAGCACTTTTTTATGTTTATTCATTTGTGTTTCCCAGTCCCATTTTGTATTTCTTTCCATTGTCTATCTTTCCATTGTTCATCTTATTTTTCTGTTATCATTTTCTTCTTGAGTTCTAAGAGTTCTTTGTATTCTCTGGAGTTGAGGCCATTTGATATATATGTTGCAAAATCTTTTCCCACTTTTTAGCTTTCCTTTTGTTCTCTTCATAGTATATTTTGACAAGCAGAAATTGTTAATTTTAATGTAATCTATTTTTTTCTTTATGATAAATGCTTTTTGTGGTAGTTTTTTTTTCTTTCAGTAACATTGGGGTACCAATGTATTGTGTTTCACTGGCTTATTTTTATACCCTTGCTCTCATATTCTTACTATAGCTTCATAAGTTGAATGCCTTTTAATTCAAATCTTCCCTACTTGTTATTTTACAAAAGTATTTTGGCTATTCTTGGCCTTTTGTTTTATTTATTTATTTTATTTATTTTATTTATTTATTTATTTATTTATTTATTATTTATTTATTTATTTATTTATTTATTTTTATTTATTTTGAGACAGAGTCTCACTTTGTTGCCCAGGCTAGAGTGAGTGCCGTGGCGTCAGCCTAGCTCACAGCAACCTCAAACTCCTGGGCTCGAGTGATCCTTCTGCCTCAGCCTCCCAGGTAGCTGGGACTACAGGCATGCGCCACCATGCCCGGCTAATTTTTTATATATATATCAGTTGGCCAATTAGTTTCTTTCTATTTATAGTAGAGACGGGGTCTCGCTCTTGCTCAGGCTGGTTTTGAACTCCTGACCTTGAGCAATCCGCCCGCCTCGGCCTCCCAAGAGCTAGGATTACAGGCGTGAGCCACAGCGCCCGGCCTATTCTTGGCCTTTTGAATTTCCATAAACATTTTAGAATGAACTTAAGTTCCACACTCCCCCCCCCCCCAAAACTGTTGGGATTTTAATTGGCATTGCTTTGAATGTATAGATCAGTTTCTGGAGAATTGACATTTTTACAATATCAAGTCTTCCCATCTATGAATATGGTATATCCCTCTGTTTAGCTACTTATTTAGGTGTTTAGCATCTCTCAGTAATGTTGAAGTCTTGCATGTTTTTTTCCTTGATTTATTTCTAGGTATTTGGCATTTTTTAGGATATTATAAATATTACTCTTTTAATTGTTCATTTAAACATTGTTTAAATGTTTAGTTTAAACAACATTTAATTGTTTTTGTTATATCAAAACTCAATTGAGGCCGGGCGAGGTGGCTCACGCCTGTAATCCTAGCACTCTGGGAGGCCGAGGCGGGCGGATTGCTCGAGGTCAGGAGTTCAAAACCAGCCTGAGCGAGACCCCGTCTCTACCATAAAAATAGAAAGAAATTAATTGGCCAACTAATGTATATAATATAAAAATCAGCCGGGCATGGTGGCGCATGCCTGTAGTCCCAGCTACTCGGGAGGCTGAGGCAGGAGGATCGCTTGAGCCCAGGAGTTTGAGGTTGCTGTGAGCGAGGCTGACACCACGGCACTCACTCTAGCCTAGGCAAAAAAGCGAGACTCTCTCAAAAAAAAAAAAAAAACTCAATTGATTTTTATATATTGACATTATATCTAATCAAAGGTTCCACAAATCATGGTCACTGAATCCTGTTTTTAGAGGCTCATAAGCTAACAGTGTTTTTACAAATGTGTATATGTGATCATTTTGATGATGAGGAACACTAACTTTGAACCCCAAAAGAGTGAAATGTTAGCCTTCAAAAAAGATTTTCATTCTCTCATTAGTAGACTTCTATTGTATAAAATTGTTTTCATAAAATAATTTATGAAAATTTGTTTTCTCTCCTACTATATAAGTACCTATATAATATCCACAATTTCACCTCTTGTTTTACAAAGCCTAAGATATTTACTATGCGACCCTTTACAGAAAACATTTGCCAACCCCAATGTAAAACCTTGCTAAACTCGCTGAGTTCAAAATATTTTATGTTGATTGTTTTGGATTTGTGATGTATGTAATACCTCATTGATAAGGAATAACACAGTTTTATTTCTTCCTTTCTAATTCTTTCACCTATTTTTCTTCCCTTGCTATATCTCAATCAAATTTTAGGGATTGAGATTTTTCTCAGTCTTCTAGATAACTAGAAAGAAGTTGGGCTGCAGTCTGTAAAATGTCTGGTGTATTATTAGGGTATAGCTCTTCAGATCTTAACGCTGGAAACAAAGTTTATCTCCTGGGCTTGGAATAAGTGATGCTTACCATCTTGGGATGGGCACACACCTTCAGCACAAGAGTTGACTTAACTCTGGATTTCCATCTTCTTCCATATCTTGATTTGATTCTCTGATTCCTCTAGCAGATTGCTGAAAATATTTTTTGACATCTTTTCTATTTCTGAGCTAGAGAATCATCTGAGTTACTTAGTTTATCATTACTGGAATGGAATTGAGGAGCCAAGATTTGTATGCAACTCTACCTTAACTCTAAGGTCCATGCTTTCAACTTTATTGTACTGAATCCTATATAAACACTATAAAGTATAAAGTGATATTTTCATGAATTGGCCCTCAAACATTATTTTATACTTTATGTTGTTTATGCTTTTCAAAACAAAAAATGTCACAAGGCAGAATTGTAAGGCTTGTGTTCTATTTTTTGCTCTTTAGTGAAGCAAATAAGCAACACGTAAGATGTCAGAAATGCTTGGAGTTTGGACATTGGACTTATGAATGCACAGGAAAAAGAAAATACCTACATAGGCCTTCAAGAACAGCAGAACTAAAGAAAGCTTTAAAAGAAAAAGAAAACAGATTGTTATTACAACAAAGGTAGGTTTACATGTACCTAAGTGAATATATATATATATATATTTATAGAATTTATTAAGGGACTAAATGTTTCATGGTGGTTCTCCAGATCTTAATTATAATACTATCTAATGTTTAAGGAATGCTGACTGTGAGGCAGGCACTGTACTAAGCTCTTTATAACTATTTAAGAATTATTTAAGCCTCACATATATACTGTGAAGGCAGTTACTATTAGTGTCCTCATTTTACATATGAAGAAACTGAAGCACAGAGAAGTTCATTAACTTGCTCATTTTGACACAGCTACTAAATTGGAAAGTTAAGTGTTAAACCAACCAGCCCATCTTCAAAGTTCATGCTTTTAATCATTTTGCCTTGTTACCTCAAGTACAACAGAATACTAAGAGGTAGATTATATGAGCTGATATGGAAAGCTATCCAAAGTACCTGAAGTATATAAACTAGGTAGAGAACAGTATGTATAATATGCTATGATTTATGTAACTTTTTTAAAGAAATGGACATGATTGATAATAGTGGTTACTTCGTAGAAGGAGAATTAGATAGGAAGGAGACTGGAAAATTATTAACTCTTGGCCGGGCACTGTGGTTCACGCCTATAATCCTAGCTCTCTGGGAGGCCGAGGCACGCGGATCCTTTGAGCTCAGGAGTTCGAAACCAGCCTGAGCAAGAGCGAGACCCCGTCTCTACTATAAATAGAAAGAAATTAATTGGCCAACTAATATATATATAGAAAAAACTAGCCGGGCATGGTGGTGCATGCCTGTAGTCCCAGCTACTCAGGAGGCTGAGGCAGCAGGATCGCTTGAGCCCAGGAGTTTGAGGTTGCTGTGAGCTAGGCTGACGCCACGGCACTCACTCTAGCCTGGGCAACAAAGTGAGACTCTGTCTCAAAAAAAAAAAAATTAACTCTTTTCTGTCCTTTGAATAATGCATTTTATGTCCTTTAAATAATGTCTATTTATTCCTATGAAATAAGTAAGCATACATATTTTAGAGAAGCTGAAATAGGAAGGTGTTGGCTATATTTAGTGCTACAGATTAAAAACAGCACCTTCATAAGAACTGTTGGCTATATAACATCTTAACATCTGGACTTCCAAGGCAGCAGTCTTCCAGCTTGTAGATGTGAAAGGTCTTCAAGGGTCACGCAGGAATAGATAAATAACCCATTTCTAGATCATCAACATTCATATATACTATTTACAAAAACAAATGTGGATGAGAACTTGCTACTGGTTCTCCTTTTTCACTTCTCCTTTCCAACAGTCCTCTAATTTCACAAAAGAAAGGGTACCTCTTACCCATTTCTAAATCATACCTTAGCTGCAGTGTAGGGTATTCATGTGTAAAAATCAAGAGGGTTTTTCAGAATACTAGTGTTTCTACTGAGAAAGTGAATGGCCATAATTACTGGGAGTAGATTATTTTCTAAGGTATTTTCCCCCAACAAAATTGAAGGAGGGCCTAATTGAATTGTCAACTTAAAATATATTTGAATGACGTATCATTAATGACTTGTGGAATATAACATGGAAGGAATTCAAAGAATTGAGTGACATTGCTGTAACAAAACTTTCTATTCTGATCTATCTATTTAGGTTAACAAGGTTTCTAGGGTTAAATCTATAAAAATTAAAAATAGGGATTGAATTGATGCTGAACCTTGTCACTTTCTAGCAATAAGAAGTATTTATTCACAGCTTTATAAACTAGAAAAATCCATGTCATTAAGAAATGCATTTCCAATAGAGTTATTTTTATGTTATTAAATATTTATTAAAATTTATAACATATTATATACTTTAATCAATTTTATATTAATAATAATAGTAACTCAATTCAGAATTTTAAAAATTTTTTTTTTTTTTTTTGAGACAGAGTCTCACTCTGTTACCCAGGCTAGAGTGCTGTGGTGTCAGCCTAGCTTACAGCAACCTCAAACTCCTAGGCTCAAGCGATCCTCCTGCCTTAGCCTCCCAAGTAGCTGGGACTACAGGCATGCGCCACTGTGCTCAGCTAATTTTTTCTATATATTTTTAGTTGTCCAGCTAATTTCCTTCTATTTTTAGTAGAGACGGGGTCTCACTCTTGCTCAGGCTGGTCTCGAATTCCTGAGCTCAAACAATCCATCTGCCTCGGCCTCCCAGAGTACTAGGATTACAGGCATGAGCCACCATGCCTGGCCAAAATTTTTAAACACTTTTAAAGCCTATGATCACAGGTAATTAAAAGATACAATTTCAAGTTATGTCTGTATTTTATTACAGAGAAATATCATAAGTGATCACTAAAATTTTTAGGCATAAAAGTATGTTAGGATACATTCTATGGGGAAAGGAGAATAAAAGCACAAGTTCAAGAAAGAAGAGGAGAATATAAAAGTACCAATTGTTAAAGATAAACCTGTCCATATATTTTTCCAAGGGAATGGTGATAGTTATCTAAATATTGTAGCATTTAGTTTCCATAGGATACAGTTACAAAAGTGGTATGACAATTTCTTTTAAAATATCTATCTATATATAATACACCCTTTACAAATTATAAAACTTGGAATTAAAGAGAATATGGGTTTTCCAAAATTATTTTATTAGGAATGTAAGCAAAAAATATTTGAAGGACCCCTGTCGTAAAGAATAAAATATGAGGCTGGGCATAGTGGCTCATGCCTGTAATCCCAGTGCCTGGGGATGGTGAGGGAGGAAAATCACTTGAGTACAGGGTTGCAGTGAGCTATGATTGCACCACTGCACTCCAGCCTGGGAAACAGAGCCAGACTCTGTCTCTTAAAAAAGAAAAAAAAAAGTGAAATAAAAGAGTGCCAACATTTACTTTTGTTTTTGTATATCATACAAGTACCTTGATCTTAAAAATATGGAGAATGTCACCATTCCATAAATCCAGCAAGAAAAACAAATATATATATGGAACTACATGAATATTAGATCTGGCTTTATTACATAAAGACTGCTAGGTTTTTTTTTTTTTGTTTGTTTGTTTTTTTTTTGAGACAGAGTCTCGCTTGTTGCCCAGGCTAGAGTGAGTGCCGTGGCGTCAGCCTAGCTCACAGCAACCTCAAACTCCTGGGCTCAAGCAATCCTGCTGCCTCAGCCTCCCGAGTAGCTGGGACTACAGGCATGCGCCACCATGCCCGGCTAATTTTCTATATATATTAGTTGGCCAATTAATTTCTTTCTATTTATAGTAGAGACGGGGTTTCGCTCTTGCTCAGGCTGGTTTCGAACTCCTGACCTCGAGCAATCCGCCCGCCTCAGCCTCCCAGAGTGCTAGGATTACAGGCGTGAGCCACCGCGCCCGGCTGATTGCTAGGTTTTGATTCAGTTAAAAAAAGTAGATGTATGTGAATTTCAGTGATCATGAATTCTTACATTGTGACTTAATAAATGTACTTTCCTCATTTGTTTTATTCCCCAAATGATAATTCAGTAAATAATTCCATTGTGTAAAAAACTTGACATAAATACATTTTTATGTTTGGAGACTCAAGAATAAGGATATAAAGACATTAGGAAATATAGAGAAGTCAGAACATAGAAATGTTAAATTTACAGGACAGTGCTATAGTTATAGAAGTAATCCTGTAATTTGAAAATCTGATTTAGTATGCATGATATTTGGCAGAAATACAGCAGCAAGCCATCTGTACATTTTATTCAAATTCACCAGACTTTGTTCTTTACAGATAATATGAGGAAACATAGTCTTGAAGTTTTAATTTGCTGGTCTTTAAAGAGTAAATAACAACATTTGAAGGACATGCAGAAAAAGAGTTATTTTAAATTAAAAGATTGCTTTTTTAAAAAATATGAAATGGCCATTTATAATATTCTGGGAACTTAAAAATTATAGTTATTATTGCTATTATTTGCTTTGTTTTGTTGTTCAGTAAGTAGCTGATATAGCTACTATATCAACCTAATTTCCAAACTAAAAAGGAGTCAAATTTGTGCATTTAATATTCTTAACTACTAACTTACCTGGCTTTTAAGGTCCAGGTGATAAAACATGTCTTGCTTAAGTGCTGGTTAAGGTGACTTCATGTACCATACACAGCCTACAATAGGAAACTTTCCACTTGGCTATAACAAGAAATACTGTACTCTGGATACATGTTACAAAAGACAAAGCGTTTCTCCAGTGTAAAACAGTTTGGGGGCAGCAGAAGGGTTTGTCTGAGCTGTGTGTAATCACTCTATTAACAGGAGCTTTTTTCCCCCTCGTGTTTGTCAGCATTGGAGAAACTAATGTAGAAAAAAAGACCAAGAAAAAAAGGTATGTGTGGCTTCAGGAGTACTACATAGATTATATGTGATGCTAGTTGGAGGGATTGGAAGGGTGATTTTAAAATAATAGCTATGAGATTTAGATCTGAATCTCTTGTTTGCAATTCAAAATTAAATATCATCTTATTTTCTGATAAGTGCCTCCTTTTCTTACCTGTCTGGAATTTATTGTTTCCATTTCTTCTTTTTCTTCAACTTCCTAGAGTCCTTAGACCTGGAAATAGTAAATAATTGTCTCTCAGCTTAGAATAGGAAATGTTATTAGACTGGTAAGAAATTGTTGGCCAGCCTTATCTGGTCTGAAGTAGTTCAATAAAGATTATGAAACACTTAACCAGTCTGCATGAGGCTCAGATAGACCCAGTTGTTACACTGCAACTTTATTCTAACATTATTTGCCCTGAAGCATAATGTAGTAGAAATCTTGAACTCCGTCCAAGAGTGTTAAATTCCTGAAGTAACAAGAATAAACTTGTAAAGGGAGGGGGCCTGGTTTACAACAGTTAGGCAATCCCCAAAGCATCAAACCTAGGGATCACATGGTGGCAAAGCTTCAGTATATACCTATGTATGTATACATTGTACTGTATCCTAAGAAATTGCCTGTAAGCATTCTATTAAAGGTCAGCTTCCCATGTGTATAACTGTTTATTGTCTGATAGGTCTAAAAGTGTAACCAGTTCCAGTAGCAATAGCAGTGACAGTTCAGCCAGTGATTCTTCATCAGACAGTGAAGAAACGTCTACCTCATCCTCCTCAGAAGACAGTGACACTGATGAAAGTTCCTCCAGCTCATCCTCTTCGGCCTCCTCCACCACCTGCTCCTCCTCCTCTGACTCGGACTCGGATTCCAGCTCTTCTGGTAGCAGCAGCACCAGCACAGACAGCAGCTCTGAGGATGAACCGCCAAAGAAAAAGAAAAAGAAATAGAATTCTCCGTACATACTGGACTGGTGGACTGAAAACATTAATCTGATTCTCAAAAGGGAATTTAGAATATGTTAAGGCCAAATAGGTTAACTGGTCAAAATTTCTAGAATTCGAAAGTTTCTAAATGTTTTACATTCTAAGAGCAGAAAGAGTATTAATAATAATGGATTATATATAAAGACTTTCTTATTTTAAGGGTGAATCTTGTTCTTTTTTTATCTCTAAACTGTATCTCTAGAACTGAATCAAAGCTGAAATCTGTAAATCTGTTTTTGTGATTAAACTTATTTTTTCTCCCTGTGAAATAAATGCCATACTGTGTTACAGGTTAATAGTATGTATCAGACATGTTTTCAGGCCAGTGCATCAGAATATCTGGCAATGAATTTCTAATGCTCTTGGCTGTGTGTTATGTAAGTAAGGTTTAATACGTTGTTACTATATGCTTGGGAGTTTTCCTACTGTTAGTAAATGTGCTCTATTTTTATGTGGGAGTCTTCCTACTGTTAGTAAATGTGCTCTATTTTTATGTTTATGTTCAGAAAGTTATTCTGATTTTTTTGTCCTAAATATTAAGTTCAAGGAACCTATTAATATATTTATACCTTTGGAATGCTACAAGTTTCAAGTTGCTGTGTTATATCATTCGTTTTCTTCGGGTTCCTTAAGTTATCCTTTTCTGAGGAAAATCATTCTAGACGAACCTTAAAAGGGACAAAAAATCTGAAACTACTTAGGAGTCTAATCTCAGTGCCTTCTGATAAATTCAGTGTATCAGAAAAGAAAGAAGCCATGTAAAAGGCTAACTTAAGTAAAAGTACTATGTGTATTAACATGTTATAACATGTATTAACATGTTATAAAAGGTACCATTCAAAGGGGGGGAAGGTGGAGGAAGAGAGGTAATTTTTATAGAAAATTAGGGCAACGTTTGGCCACCTTTTATTAAAAGCTTATTTTAAGCTTTCATAAAGATTGCCTTTTGCCATTTTTGCAATTATGATATTACAGTTTATATGGTAACTGGTCATATATGACAGTCTACTGCATAAATATGAATGACTGGGATTAATCTGATGTGTTTACATAGCATATACACAGTTGATATCCAGAATGAAAGGTTAAAAAGAAAATACTGCACAATACTTCTTAGAAGTAACTTACTCTTATTGTGGTGAGATTGTTTGGTTTAACATCACATTATTCCGTGATGTCTTTTAAACTTTTTGGAAAGAGGTATCATTTGTAGAAAAATCTTGATTTGGGTTAAATATAAGTTTGTAAAACTATAAATGTTGTCTTTTTTATATTTTTATGAGAAAGCAGTAGAAAATTACTTTTGAAGAAAATGAGCTTTATTTAAATGTTAAAATACATGTCTATTGTGAGTTTAAGGAGCCTGTAATTACTTGCAATTTTTTCAGAACCATCTGCTTTCAGTAATTACAAATAAACTCTCAATACATCATTTCAAGGCTCCATATAGAATGGATCACTTGACAGGTAGATTTAATAAATTAATTCAACACAGTTTACAATGTTTGTCATCTCTGTAAGGGTCATTTTAGCAGTACCTGGAAGAGAAAAAAATGTGGTACATAGGTTGCATCACTTGCAATTAAATAAAACTCACAATTTGTGTTCACTAAGTGTAAACTTCTGTCATCTCTTTGCTATTAAACACTAGTTCTTATTCCATTTGGATGAATGGGCATTCAAACAAATTCTAATTTCAAATTGTTAACTATTACAACTGTTAAAAGTGTGCATGGGGAAGTACAGAGGGCAAGAACTCAATTCTTTTCTAGTGACATGTTTCACTCAAAAAAGCAGAGTCTATGGCAAAGTAGAGACTTACTTCCAAAGAGTTTCTCTCCATCTTGCCTAAAAACAGGACTCTGGAAGTCCTGGAGTCCTGGCAAATGTAGTGAGTATATAATTTCTCAACCACAACCCTATCAAAAGGAATCATTAGATCATAGGTTTCCATTCCACAAACATTTTGCTAGTGTAACTGTACAATATAGTAATTTTGTCCTAGAATCGAAACAGCATTAGCCATAAGTTAGCAGTGGAATTGAAAAAAGTACACAGTGTGTTTCATATTCATAGTTGTATTTATTCTTTTATTTTTTCCTTTGGAACTGACTGTAGGTTTACAGAAAAGTTGCAAACAATACAATTTCCTTATATACTTCATCTAGCTTTCCCTCCCTAATGTTAACATCTTATATAACTATAGTATTATACAATGATCAGAAGCAAGAAATTAACACGTAATAAAATAGTATTAAAATGAAAACTTTGTTCACATTTTACCAGTTTTCCCACCAAAGGCCTTTTCTGTTCCACTGTATTACCCAGAAAATGCATTTAGTTACTTCTGTCTCTCTCTTAAGTTTTCAGTCTTACCTTGTCTTTCATACTTTTGTCACTGTTGAAGAGTATTGATCAGTTATTTTGTCTAATGTCCCTCAATTTGGGTTTGGAGTTTCCTCATGGTTGAACTGAGGTTAAGCAATGAGACTCAGTCTCTAGACTCTAGAAAAAAAACCAAAAAAACTCCTGGCTTTAAGTGATCTTCCCATCTTGGCCTCATAAAGTGCTAGGATTACAGGCATGAGCCACAGTGCCCAGCCTCTTCTACATTTATTTATTTAAGACAGAGTCTCACTCTGTTGCCCAGGCTAGAGTGCTGTGGCATCAGCCTAGCTCACAGCAACCTCAGATTCCTGGGCTCAAGTAATGCTACTGCCTCAGCCTCCCAATTAGCTGGGACTACAGGCATGCGCCACCATGTCCTGCTAATTTTTTCTATATATATTTTCTATATTTTTAGTTGTCCAGCTAATTTCTATTTTTTTTTTTAGTAGAGATGGAGGTCTCGCTTTTGCTCAGGCTGGTCTCGAATTCCTGAGCTCAAACAATCTACCCGACTCAGCCTCCCAGAGTGCTAGGATTAACAGGCATGAGCCACTGTGCTTGGCCTGTTACACATTTTCAATTTGCATTTTAATACTTCTCTTTAATTGAAATTAGTATTGGGTAAAATGACAAATACTCTTTCCTTTGCCACTCTCCATGCCCCATGCCCCCATACAGCCTTATAAATCTTTCTAGGCAAAATGTGAAAGAAAGCAAATGAAATCAACACAATGTGTATGTAGGATAATTTGGCAATATCTATTAAAATTAAAAATACCTTTTGATCTGAAGATTCCAGTCTAACGATTTTTCATTCAGGTATAACTGCCATTGTACAAGGTTATTACTTACATCCTAGGGTGTAACAGCAATGGCTTGGCAACAACCTAAATAGCCAGCCACCTGTAGGGGACTGGTTAAATAAATTATGATATTTGCACACAATGGAAAATTATACTGCCCCAGAAAGAGGCAATTCTTTATGTACTGATATGGAAGGATGCACCATATATTTTAAGTGAGAAAAGGAAGGACTGAATATTGTAGATAGTGTGTTCTCTTTTGTGTAAAAAAGAAGTATCTAGCTGAGGAGGGTGGCTGGTGCCTGTTGTCTTAGTTACTGGGAGGCTGAAACGAGGATCCCTTGAGCCCAGGAGTTGGAGGCTGCAGTGAGCTATGACTGCACCACTGCACTCCAGCCTGGGGAACAGAGCAAGACGAAATGCAGTCTCTTAAAAAAAAAAGTATCCTTATATTTTAACATATAACTTATAACATATGTTATAAGTTATAACTTATAAGTAAGTGATTACTTATAACATATGTAGGGAAGGATACATTAGAAAATACTAAGTGGTTGCCTACAGGACTGGGTAGGTTAAGGGCAGAGATGTGATTGTCAGTTATTTTTTTATTCTGTCATAATACGTTTTGAGTTTTGCATTAATACATTTTCTAATTTACATAGCCATATAGAGAAAATGTATATAGATAAAAAGAGTGATATAGATTTTAAAAGCTTAAAAGAAATAGTAGGTAATCAGGTATTTTCAAAACGAAAAAATGTTGTATTTCTATTGATGCTGGTGAATTACCAGCTTTGGGGGCTGCTAAAAGCATTTTCATATGTACGTTGCTTTTAAGAGTTTATTACAAAGTTCCTCAAAACCTTTTTGTCTTATTGAAAACAATCTTTAAAATGACTGCTTCAAAATTAGAAGGTAAAAAACAAAACATAACAAAACCTTCATGAGGCTCCCTCACTGAAAGGAAACAGGTGATAGATACGAGATTATAACGTGTTTCTCAAAGATGAACAAGAGGTAGTCTTTGGACAGTTAACTGTACTGGGTTGGACGAGACCCTCTGAGAATTCTGTCTAGTCGATAACCATTATTTTACACTCAGTGAAATGATGGCTTGTCCTGACTGGCAAGGTGTTAAGAGGTGAAAGGAATGTTCAGCATGATATTCTGAAGAAGGGTGTTAGTGGCAGAGAATGTTTGGATGAGAAAGGCCGCTTTAGCCTCTCAGTACAAGTTCAAGGGCAATCCTAAATCGCCTCCTGCACAAAATCCCCTCTCACCCTTTTCCTTTCTGTGGGACTTGTTGAGGACGCAACACTCGAAGCTTCCACGCTGGGAAGCAAGTTTAGGTGGGTTAAGGAGATCGCCATAAGGGCAGAGGGCCTGAGCCCCTTCGCCAGAGCCCCAGAACCGGTGGATCCGGCCCGGCCCGGCGACGCCCTTCGGAACCTCACTAGCGGGCTCGTCGCAGCAGGGTGTGCGCGGCAGACGCAGTCCCGATCCCGCCCGCCGCGGCCGCTGGGCCCAGGGGGCTCAGGCCTAGACTCCTCCGGCTAGCCCTCGCCCTGCCCCGGGACGCCGGGCCCCACTGCCGCGCACGTCACCACCCGCGGGCGGCGCCTCGCGGCCCGGCAGGCCCACGGCCCCCGCGTTCCGGCGGGGCGGGGCGCGCGGCGTCACGTGACGGCCCGCAGCCGCCCGGCCCCGGTCACGTGGGTGGCGCGGCCGCTGCGTCAGTCGCAGTCCTGGCTGCGGGAGCCGAGCCGCCGTCGCCGCCCGCGGACGGGGCGGGGATCTCGGTGCCAGGTCTTCGTCAGCCCGCCCCCGCCGCCTCAGTCAGCCGCCCCGGCCCGGGCCCGGCCGTCATGGAGCGGGGCGGGCGCTCCGCCTGGGCCGTGTGAGGCGCGTCGCCGCCACTGCCGCCGTTCCAGGCCTGCGGAACCCCCGCCGCCGCCGCCGCCGCCGGAGCCCCTCGCCCCGGGCAGCCTGTCGCCGCCCCCGGTTAGGCTCGAAGGCGCGTCCGGTGAAGGTGCAGGCCGGGCGCCGCCGCTGCGCAGCCGGGAAATGGTTCGGGCCTAGCGGAGCCGGGACTGGAGGTGAGAAGCGCCGCCGGGCTGACGCGGGCCGGGCCGGGCCGCAGACACGGAGGGGGGCCGAGGGCCGCCGGCAGGCTCGGGGAGACCCTCCGGGCTAGGCCTGCGGAATTCGGCTTCTCCCCTCCTCTCGTCGTCGCTTTCCGCCTCCCATCCGCCCGCAAAAATAAGAAAAGCTAACCCAACCCTAACCAGCATTCCCAGAAATCCATCTTTTTACCATTTCGCCATCCCTCTTTCCTCGTTCCTTAATCCATTCCTTTCCTCGGACATTCCATCGGCTGGTTCGTTACTTTTTAATACCCTCCATTTCAAGTTATTTCTAGTTAAAGAGAAAATGCAGGCCCAGGTTCTGGCTAACATTACCCAACTAGTTCTCGCTTTCCTTCTCGCGATCCTGCGCACCTCCCCCACCTCCTCTGCAAAAAAAAAAAAAAAAAAAAAAGGAAAAATTTCCGCCTTCGACTAGGGAAGGGGGTTGACTAAAAATGGGAAGGCAGGGGTGTAATGCTCGAATATTCCCCCCAACCAGTGAGTCGGCCTGCCACCTGGTTATCCCGATGGCTCGTATTTGGATGCTGATGTGTAGGCCTTTCCACCAGCTGCCTGTGTTGGAGGTTAATCTCGTAATTGACGTCAGTGCTTTGTTCCTTCCACTTTGCTGTTCCTTCCACTCTTTGAGGATGGATCTGAGGTGTAGGACTTTGCGTTGTCTCGTTATTGCCTTTTCTTTCACAAATGACGTTGTAGGAAGTTGGAAGTACAAATCCGAAGTGCTTGTGTATGGAGTTCGAGAGGAGGAGTTCGATTTGGCGTTGTCGTAGTTGAGTCAGTTGCAATTGAGAATGGTGCTATCTCTTCCTTGCTGGCCATATGGAGATTTTCAACTAAGGCCAGGCCCTTTTCCAGTGGCCAGTGTTTTTCTTGATGGAATCTGAGCTCTAGGTGCCTCTGAATAGGCTGTTCGCAATTGTGACATATAAAATGCATGCTGTTTTTTAGGCCTTAGATGTGAAAAGCTCAAAGCTTTGTTTCAATATTGGATTTTGCAAAGCTTTACAAAGTGCTTTTTAAAATTTAACTGTCCTTTAACTTATCCAAATTGAAATATTTATGAGAATTTTCTTAATTTGGGATTTGATAAAGAGCCTTTGTGGCCTGTGAGTCTGCCTAGAATCATCTTTGGTCATATGTGCGTAAAGAAGTACTGGCAAGTGGCCACTTGGTTTTCAACAAAGCTGGCGTCTTTAAATTTCTCAGGGTCATTTTCCTTATTCATCACTGCATCTTTCAGCCTCTCAACATAAAAATGAGTCCCAAGGTGTTATTTTTAATTATCTTTCAGAGTTAACTTACTAAAAACCTGGAAGCAATTTTTTAAAATATATACCAGCAGTTTCATTCAGTTTGTGGTAGTTAGCAGGCTGATGATTTTGATTTTTGTTAGCTCTATAGGAACAGAAGGCAAATTTTACTTTAAATAAAATTTTGCTTCAAATGGGGAGCAGATAGGATGTCTGAATGACCAAGCCTTTACTGTTTGGTTGAAAAAAAAAACTTAGCTGTGTTAATTGGAACATGGCCTACAATTTGGGAGTGTAAAGGTGAAGCTGTGTAATAAGAATTCTTAAAGATAACCTATTTTTGTTCCAGTTCACTTTCTACTTGAAAAAGATTCTCACATTCAGATTCATACGTTCTCCTCTCTGTGCTCTTGAGTTATTATACCCCCTTTGTAACAGTTAACATATTCCACTTTGTATTGTAATTTTCTTATAGGTCTATCATAGTGTCTTAGAGCAAGTACCTTATTTATTCCTCTTTTTATCATTTCCAATGTTCTGTACAGTTACTAGATTGAATTTGAATGTGATACTTTTGAATTTGAAATTAATTGTTCTATCAAGTTATCTAATCTATATTTCACAAAAAGATTATCTAAAGAAAACTGTGGGCAAGTAATCAGTATTTCAAGGGTAAAACAGTATCAGCTTCAGAAGATGAGACAGAAGATGAAGCCTTCTAAAAGTTACATTTCTTACCTTTTTTGAAGAGGTAAGGTATATGTCATGATTTTATGTGTACCTGACAGGAACAAAGAAAACAGGTATTTCTTCTTTTGTGGCCATCTACTGGTTTAGAATGGAGTCCAAAATCTATGAGGATTTCTTTATTTTTTTCTTTTGGTAGTATTTTTCATAAAATCAAAGGGATGTTCTTAAATACTGAGGGCATACCTGGACAATGACCCCAAAATAGTGTGTATTATAAATATTGATAACTTAGATTTTATTTTTTACATTGCCTTTATTCTACTGATATTTTACTGTAAAAACTTTCCTATCTTTCCTATAATGTAAAGGTTCCCTGCCTTTTCCTCTATCTTCATTATATTTTACCCATTCTTTTTTTCATTTCCTTTGATAAGTTGGAAGAATTGTATTCGATTTCTGGGAGGGTGTTTGCAGGTCTCAGTTATTGTGAAATAAGGTGTAGTGAGTAAAGACTGCTTAAAGCTAACCTAACCTGTTACCTTGGTGCTTTTTTCCTTGGTTTAAGAAAAGCACCCCCACTTCTTGTAACTCCCTGTCCCCACCCCTCTTGGTTATTTGAAGTGATACTCCAGTAGATAGATGGAAGAGGACAGCAACACATTCTATTTACTGAGTTTTGGCTGATCATCTGCATTCCTATTTGTCTTGATGTTCATTTTTCCTGATGTCGGATTCTGAGAATTTTCATGGTACCGGACACAAAATATCAGGACCGCTGAATTCAGTTCCACAGTATTCTAAAATATTTTAGTATTGGGACTACTTATTCTATTTTTTGAAGAAAAAGAATCTTTTTTTTTTTTTTTTTTTTGAAACAGAGTCTCGCTTTGTTGCCCAGGCTAGAGTGAGTGCCATGGCGTCAGCCTAGCTTACAGCAACCTCAAACTCCTGGGCTTAAGCAATCCTCCTGCCTCAGCCTCCCGAGTAGCTAGGACTACAGGCATGCGCCACCATGCCTGGCTAATTTTTTCTCTATATATTAGTTAGCCAATTAATTTATTTCTATTTATAGTAGAGACGGGGTCTCGCTCTTGCTCAGGCTGGTTTCAAACTCCTGACCTCAAGCAATCCGCCCGCCTCAACCTCCCAGAGTGCTAGGATTACAGGGGTGAGCCACCGCGCCCGGCCAAGAAAAAGAATCTTATTTAAAATCTACCTGCTTACCTGCTGATTTTCTTCAGGAAAAAGAAAAAAATAAAAAAAAAATAAAATAAAATAAAATCTACCTGCTTCATCAGCTATACTTTAAAAAAATCTGTAACCTAAGGAATGTTTTGAGGGAAGGCATTTCATGTAACTTTATCTCTCTTGGAATGCCTAATGAACTGTGGTGTTGGCTTTTAGTCATGGAGATGTAGCTTATTAGCGGATGCTGTTTTAAACTAATTATTTTGAGAATCATTTCCTAGGAGAGGTAAAAGAACCTCATGTATTCTTTTCCAAAGGTGGTGTGGGGGTAAAATCAGGGACTGACATGAATAGATTGCCCTGGAAAGCCAGTATAGTTTGATTATCCATCCAGATGAGATAAAGTCCTGGGACTGCGCTCGCTGGGGTTGCTTCTATAGCTCTCCCAGGATTTTGTCAATTTGGAGTTGCCTAGTGAGTTATGACTTTTCCTTTTCATGTTATCATTAGGGAAGGGACAGTTTTATGGAGGGGTGACTATAGGTCAGCACTTTGCAGAGACTCGCCTTCTCACCTTTTTGCAGTTGCTTCCAAAATTTCTTCCAGGTGGAATATCATTTTCTTCTTGTTTCCTACCTGTTAAAATTTCCCCCTTTTTCTTTTTTTCTTTTGAGACAGAATCTCACTCTGTTGCCCAGGCTAGAGTGCCATGGCGTCAGCATAGCTCATAGCAACCTCAAACTCCTGGGCTCAGGCAATCCTCCTGCCTCAGCCTCCCTAGTAGCTGGGATTACAGGCATACGCCACCATGCCCGGCTAATTTTTTCTATATATTTTTAGTTGGCTGATTAATTTCCTTCTATTTTTAGTAGAGACGGGGTCTCACTGTTGCTCAGGCTGGTTTTGAACTCCTGACCTTGAGCAATCCGCCCGCCCCGGCCTCCCAGAGTGCTAGGATTACAGGTGTGAGCCACCGCGCCTAGCCCACAGCAGTGAAAATAAATGAACTATAGCAACATGGGTTAACCTCATAATGCTGAGAATTAAAAAGACTCAGTCTTAGAGTATCCTTTTTTAATAAAGTTGAAAAATACGCAAAACAATTCAGTGTCTTATTTAGGGATACACACAAAAATAGTAAAAGTGTAAAGAAATTCCTGAGAATGGTTAACACCAAAATCAAAATAGTGGGTACTTATAGAAAGACAGAGTACTGGAGATGTGATCCAGGAAGAGTATAAGTAGCCTTCAACTGTGTTGGGTAATGCCTTATTTCCCATGGTGGTTAGTTGGTGGGTAACACATGTGTTCACTGTATTGATCCTTACACCTTTTGGGGTCACTTTTTATAAAGTGAATGATTGCTGAGGAAGTGGGGAATCAAGAGTCCTTTTTGAGAAGCTTGGCCATGAAGAATAGAGAGAACAGATAAGGTGGTATTGTGGAGAGTTATGGGGTCAGTGAAGACTTTTTTTAAAAGTCTTTTTAAAAAATATGTTTGAATGCTTATGGAAAAGATTTGAAGGATTTGTTAGGGAGAAGTTGGGTGGGGGAACCTGTGACCTCAAGGCCACATGTGACCCTCCAGATCCCCAAGTGCAGCCCCCTCAACCACATCCAAACTTCATGGAACAAATCCCTTTATTAAAAGGATTTGTTCTGTAAAATTTGGATTAAGTCAAAAGGTTGCACTCAAGGATCCAGAACACCACATGTGGCCCCAAGGCCGCAGGTTCCCTACCCCTTCATCCTGGACATAGTTTGGTGTAATTCTGTTGGGACAGATCTTCCCTTTGAACATGCTCTTCTACTGACCGCCCAGTGGAGTCTGTTTGTCTTGCAGCAGTTTTTAAAACACTTTGCTGATCCCCATGTTGTAAGCAGGCAGGAGCCATCTTCAAATCCACAGATTCCAAGGAGAGAGTAACATTTCTCAGAAGAAAAACATCTTATATCTCAGAAGAGTGCATAAACATTTCGTGGAGTCAGCACAGTTTAGGTTAAGTAGGCACTTACTCTTCGAAGTGTAAAAAAAGGTGAAGGAAAAAATGTAGAATAAGATATTCAAATGTTATGTGAACATTTAAAGCAGCTGATGCCCAAAATAGGCAAGTCAAGGAGGATGGTCTGGGTTTGGAGTTGAATTTGCAACTAGAAGGAATTCTCTTTTTGCAACCTCAGTGACAAAGCACTGTTGAACATGACTTCTTCCTCAAGGCCAGTGATGCTTTAGGTACTAGATGGTTTCGTTTTTCAACTGGGGTCGAAAAAGAAAATTCAGATGGGTCAAAATTACAATCAGCCAAAAAAGTAACAGCAAACTAACTGAGTAGGTCAACAACTACTCAGTAATGATAACTCCCTTGTTGGGATTGTTAGGGATGAACCAGGTTACAAAGAAGCCAGCAAAACCCCACACACGCTCCTCACCATGAGAGGCACCGTGAGCCATGATGTGCTGGAGTTGCCTCTTTCTGATTTTTAATATTCTATTTTTTAATCTTGTCCCCTAAGATGAGGTCATTTGTGGAATTAAAGTTAGGATTAGGGGAAAGTCATAGGATTCTATGAAATACTTGTGAGGAATAGAAAAGAACACTCACCAGAGAAAGATAGTACAATTTCTGGGAATCTTTGAGGACCTAGTTGAGAGTGATTTATCGAACGAGATAATGGGAAATTCAGATAACACATAAAGATGGGATGTAGAAAGCAAAAATGTCCTAGCACTCTGGGCGGCCGGGGGCGGGTGGATTGCTCGAGGTCAGGAGTTCGAAACCAGCCTGAGCAAGAGCGAGACCCCGTCTCTACTATAAATAGAAAGAAATTAATTGACCAACTAATATATATAGAAAAAAACAAAATTAGCCGGGCATGGTGGCGCATGCCTGTAGTCCCAGCTACTCGGGAGGCAGAGGCAGCAGGATTGCTTGAGCCCAGGAGTTTGAGGTTGTTGTTAGCTAGGCTGATGCCAGGGCACTCTAGCCTGGGCAACAAAGTGAGACTGTCTCAAAAAAAAAAAAAAAAGGAAAGCAAAAATAGTATGAAGTTGTTATCTTTGCTTTCATGTTTTTTACTACAGTATTTTAAACCCGAATGCTACAAAAGCTGCTGACTAACTTTGGGACATGGGTCCTTCTGTGCTAATATTGTCTTGGGACCTGATGTTTTGTTAGTATTGGTTTTGATCTCCAAGTATACAACTGTTGTTTCCCTGCCTCGTAGGAAGTGACCTCTTCAGACTCTTTCATAGGTAGAGAAATACTACCAAATGAGGCCAAGAGGGATTTCTTTACTCATGAGGCTTTGTGCTTTAACATAGTAGATTATGGTGAAATTACAGTTTAATAGCAATTGTAATATACTGGGTTTGAAAGTAATTGAAATCTTAGCTCAAGTCTCACATTTTGACTTTTGGAGTTTAAATCACTCAATAGTCTGGTAGTTAGATGGCCCTGTTTTTCAGAAGGATAGTTGTTCTAAGATACTAACTAAAAAAGAAATCGTAACAGATATTGAGCTCTGCGTGAAAGGGGCAGGTTAAAGTACATATTTTACTCTTTAAAGTGTTTTAAAATTAAAAATTTAAAAAGTTATAGCCAGACACTGTGGTTTGTGCCAGTAATCCTAGCTACTTGGGAGGCTGAGATGGAAGGATTGCTTGAGCCCAGGAGTTGGAGGCTGCAGTGAAATACGATCATGCCACTGTGCTCCTACCTGGGTGACAGAACAAGAACAGCCTCTGAAAATAAAAAGAATAAATACATTACCTATACAACCTTGATAAAAATTTAAAATATAACTAATATGTATAAAATACCTGTGTTTATAAAAAATTATAGGGGATGAAATTCCGATTGATTGGAATGCACATTTAAATTTTTATATTTACTGTGTGCTCAATGTAATTTCTTTTTCTTTTCTTTTCTTTTTTTTTTTTTTTTTTTGAGTGCGGGTCTTACTCTGTCACCCAGGTTGGAATACAGTGGTGCCATCATAGCTCACTACAGACTCTAACTCCTGGGCCTAAGCAATTTCCACCTCAGCCTCCCAAGTAGCTGGGACTACAGGCGTGTGCCACCATGGTTGGCCAATTTTAAAATTTTTTTGTAGAGAAGAAGTCTTGTTATGTTGTCCAGGCTGGTCTGGAACTCCTGGCCTGAAGTGATCCTCCCACCTCTGCCTTTCAAAGCAGCACTGAGCCTGGTCATTTATTTCTACTTTGTCTATTTGAATTTGCCTATTCCAAGTGCCCCATATTAAGTAGAATCATACAATATGTCCTTTTGTGTCTGGCTTATTTCACATAGCATAATGTTTTCAAGGTTCATCCATGTTGTAGCATGTATCAGCATTTCATTCCTTCTTACAGCTAAGTAGTATTCCATTGTATATATACACTACATTTTTACCCAACATTTCATCTGTTACTGGACACTTGGGTTGTTTCCATCTTTTGGTTACTGTGAACAATTCTGCTATGGGCAGGTGTACAGGATATGCTTGAGTCTCTGCTTTTAGTTCTTTTGGCTATATACCTAGGAGTAAAATTGCTGGATCGTATAGTAATTCTGTGTTAAAGTATTTGAAGAACTGTCAAACTTGTTTTTCACAGTGGCTGCACCATTATACATTCCCACTAGCAGTGCAGGAGGGTTTCAGTTTTTCTAAATCCATATCCATTAATTTCTGTTCTTTTTTTTTTTTTCCTGTTTTTTTTTTTTTTTTTTTTTTGGTAATAGCTCTCCTAATGGATGGGGGGGAGTGTTAGCTCATTGTGATTTTGATTTGCATTTCTCTCATAACTAGTATTTGCTGTTTGTATGTCTTCTTTGGAGAAACGTTTATTCAGGTCCTTTGCTTTTTTTGAAATTGAGTTGTTTATCTTGGCACTCTTGTTGATAATCAATTGTAATGTGAGGTGTATTTCTGAACTCTCCATTCTATTTTATTAACCTATGTGTTTGTAGTGAGTTTTGAAACTGAGAAATGTATGGCTTCCAACTTTGTTCTTTTTTTTTTTGCAAGGTTGTTTTAGCTATCCTGAGTCTCTTGAATCTTCCTATGTATTTTAGGATTAGCTTGCCAATTTTGGCAAAGAAGTCAGTTTGCATTTTGATAGGGCTTATGTTGAATCTGTAGGTCAATATGAGGGAGTAGTGCTGTCTTAACAATATTAAATCTTCTGACCCATGAACATGAGATGTCTTTCTGTTTATTCAGGTCGTCTTTAATGTCTCTCAGTAATGTTTTGTAGTTTTCATAGTATAAATTTTGTACTTCTTTTGATACATTTATTTTATTCCTTTTGATGATACAGGTTGAGTATCTCTTATCCAAAGTGCTTGGCGCCAGATTCTGGATACAACCCAATTACCTATCAGAAGTTTCTAGTTAAATATTTAATAAATACTGTACAGTCAAAATAATGAGGTAGAATTCATATGTATTGGTGTGGGATTATATTCATTTATATATTCCATTTATTAAATGGAATTAAGATTATAGATATAATTATTTATATAGTGTCTGAAATACATGTGTATCATTATATGTTTCTCCTTAGAATGTTGATGTTAATTGTTTCTTTTGGGGAAATCAAATTATCGGTGACTTTTTTTTTTTTTTTTTTTTTTTGGTGGAGGATGCGGGCAACGATCCCGCTACCTCTCGCACTTTTTTTTTTTTTTGAGACAGAGTCTCGCTCAGTCACCCAGGCTAGACTGCCGTGGTGTCATCGTAGCTCACTGCAACCTCAAACTCCTGGGCCCAAGTGATCCTCCTGCCTCCCTCCCTAGTTCCTATGACTAAAAGCGCACAACCACCACACCTGGCTAATTTCTTCTATTTTTAGTAGAGAGGAGGATCTCTGTTTTGCTCAGCTTGCTCTTGGACTGCAGACCTCAAGCCATCTTCCCTCCTCGGCTTCCAGGAGTGTTAGGGTTACAGGCTCCCAGGACCGTTTTTTGTTTTTTTTTTCTGATCTCATGATATTGACATTTGTGAAGAGTCCAAGCCATTTTTGCAGACTCCTCCTCAATTTAGGTTTATATGTTTACTCATGATTCAGTTACGTATTTTTAGTAGGAAGACGACTTACGTGGTTACGTGTCAGGTGTCTTCATCGCATCACACCTGGAAACACGTGGTGGTGTCAGTTTGTTCCATTATTGACGTTAGGTTTGATCAACTGATTAAAGGTAGTGCTTACTGTATTTCTCTATTTTAAAGTTTTTTTTCCCTCTTTGTAATTAATAGTCTGTGGGGAGATACTGAACATGCATTCTCCTAAAATTTTTCACCCAATGGTTCTAGCATTCATTGATGATTCTTGCCCCAGTTATTACTTTAGTGGCTGCAAAAAGGTGACTTTCTAATTATTTTATTTCTTCTGCATTTATTAGTTGGCATTCTTCTGTTCTTTCCTCCCTGCTTCATTTCTCCTTATCTTATTTCTATTATAATTAGGGACTCAGATTCTTTTTTTATTGGTAATAGTACATTCTTGTCATTGTTCATTTTAATGCTCAGATGTTTTAAAATCTGACCAGTGAACCCCTTAAGGCTGGTTCCGGTACCCTTTTGATATGTATTGTTGATACATATTAATATTAATATGTTAATAAAGAAAAATTAATAAAGGTAGAGTTTATTTGGGCCAAGTTTGAGCATACATTGAAGTTGCCCTGAATATATGCTCCAATTAATAGCAGTTACAAATGGGTTTTTAAAGGAAAAGAAGTTCCTAACTTGTTTACCATTAATTTACATTAAAATAATATAATCTGTTGATTTGTTGTACATTGTTTTTTGTATGACAAGTTCTAGGAGCTTGAAGATAATGGGTAAGGCAGCTAGTCTAGGAAAAACGTGTTTGAAATAATTGCTGTGAGGCAAGGGTGCAAGGTAGGGGGACCATGATTGCAGTCCTTTACTTTTGTCTGTCTGGGTCTGGTATAACTTACATAAAATCTGAGTGCCAGGGGTGCTCCTTTCTTTTGGGGTACCACTACTCCTAGATTCTCTCAGAAGACAAACCTAGGGACCTTTTTTTTTTTTTTTTTTTTTTGAGGCAGAGTCTGGCTCTGATGCCCAAGGTACAGTGCTGTTGCTTCAGCCTAGCTCACAGCAACCTCAAACTCCTGGGCTCAAGTGATCCTGCTGCCTCAGCCTCCCAAGTAGCTGGGACTACAGGCATGCACCACCATGCCCGGCTAATTTTTTCTCTATAAATATTAGTTGGCCAATTAATTTATTTCTATTTATAGTAGAGATGGGGTCTCGCTCGTGCTCAGGCTGGTTTCGAACTCCTGACCTCAAGCAATCCACCTGCCTAGGCCTCCCAGAGTGCTAGGATTACAGGCGTGAGCCACCGTGCCCGGCCTAGGGACCTTATATATACACAGTATATACATATACACACACACCATATATATAATACATATACACACATATATATTTTTTAAACATGAGTTCATAGTACTACTTTTAATTTCTAACCTCCTATGTTGTTTTTCTCTTTAATCCATTCTATTAATATATTTGTATCTCTCATCTCCCATAGTAAGATGAATGATTACCCAAAAATCTCAATAAATTTGCTCAACTTGTTCAATTCATAGCAATGAAATTGCTACACCATTATCATTACTAGCACCAAACCTACCAAGTTGAAGATTTCTTTGCATTTCTTTTTGTCCATAGAATATTATTTATCGTTGATGTACCTAGGAATACATAGCCATTGAAAAATCAATTAAAAAACAAGTAATAAGACTAAAATAAAATAAAACATTTAAAAAATATAATTAACTCAATACAACTTACCTTAATTAAAATCTTTAGATCTTTAGAGAGCCCTCCTTTCTACTTGCTAATTTTCTTTTAGAAATTATTTAATCTAGTAGTCCACAGATTTTGTTGTGATGTAACAATTTGCTAGTTTTAACTGAATCCTATTTCAGTACAACAGTTGCAAATGTTCAGAGGGCTATGCTGTTGTGATATTATGATGTGTGTGTGTGTGTGTGTGTGTGTGTGTGTGTGTGTGTGTGTGTTTGGTTTTTGTCCATGGTTCCTGACTCACAGCTCCTATAACCTTTGTAATTTCCTAAGTGACTAGAGCAGTCAGAATATCTTTTGTTAACCTATTTGGCCTTTTATTCTTATTTTCTGAAACAGCTCTGGAACAGCTCCAGAGCAATAAAGGTGAAAGACGGTCTCTTGTTATTTGTAACAAACTACTCTCAACTACACCTGAGCTTATGTTAATGAAGTGGTTTTGGAAATTCCCAAGATAACCACGTAGTGGGGGGAATGGTTGCCAGGGAAACCAACCTAGTGCTCAGAGGATTGGAACTCATGGCCCCACCCCCCACCTTAGGGGGGGGATGGGCTGAAGGGTGAGCTGGCCACCAATGGCCAATGATTCAATCAGTCATTCTTATGTAGTGAAGTCTCCTTAAAAACCCTGAAAGGACTGTGCTCAGGTGGCTTCTGGGAGGGCAGCACACTCTAACTCCTTACAGAATGAAGCTGCTGCACTCAGGATCCTTCTACACCTCGTCCTCTATAACTCTCACTGTTTATTTATATCCTTTAAAATATCCTTTATAATAACCAGGTAAATGTGTTTCCCTGAGTCCTGTAAGCTGCTTTAGCGAACTGATCAAACCGAAGGAAGGGGTCATGGGAACCCCAATTTTTAGCCATCAGTCAGAAGCACAGGTAAAACAACCTGGGGCTTGCGATTGGCATTGGAAGTGGGGGGCAGTCTTGGGGACTGAGCCCTCAACCTGTGGGATCTGACTCTATCTCCATGTAGAGTTGGAATGGAATTGAATTGAATTGAATTAGAGGACACCCAGCTGGTGTTCATTGAAGAATTGCTAGATGTGGGGTGGGGAAGAACCCCACACATCTGCCACGAAGTCTGTTGCCTGAGAGAAACTGAGTTTATTTATTCCTGTATTCTCAGAGCTATGAAATAGTTTTTCACCTGTATGGCAAAGGTACACTTCAAATTGACTCATTTAATTTCATGTTAATTTTAGTGGAGCTGAGATTACTGGAATTACTGCTTTGGGGGCAAACTTTATTTCAGGTAGAGATATTGATGTTAAGAAACACAGGAGATAGCTGGGCATGGTGGCGCATGCCTGTAGTCCCAGCTACTCGGGAGGCTGAGGCAGGAGGATTGCTTGAGCCCAGGAGTTTGAGGTTGCTGTGAGCTAGGCTGACGCCACGGCACTCACTCTAGCCTGGGCAACAAAGCGAGACTCTGTCTCAAAACAAAACAAAACAAAAAACACAGGAGGAAAGAAATGGAACCCATAAATTAAATTTAAAAAAAAAAATAGGTCAGGAAAAAGAGAATAAGAGCTGTAACTGGGATATTAATTCTTACAAGCAGTGAGTTAATTTGGTAATGAGCTTCCTGGCAGCCTTTTTAAAAGGAAATATTCAGCTGGATCACTTTTATTAGAAAAAGTTTCTTTGCCATTGAATTATAGAAAAAATTTATTATAAGAATCATATCTGTTCTTACAACAAATGTTTCTTGGCTTTTAGTGCTATTGAATATATAAAATTAAATCTATATTTTGAAGAAGTTTTTGGTGGTTTTCTGATATTTCAGGACTTGCATTTAGGAAATTTAGACTCATATAAATAATTTTATATGTTGGCAATATCATAGCTTAGGAGGCCTATTTGAAACTTGTTAGTGATATAAAATTATTAGTTGGTTCAAATATCCTGGAGGATAATATGTTCTTTGGTTGTATTTTTTTTTCTTTACACAGTCTATAAATTCTATTTCTTTGGATATGTTCTTTGGTTTTATTCACTGAATACTTAAGTATAGATGTTTTGTGGTGTACATTAAAGAAAGATTAAAATATTTTGTGTGGTATAAGGTGCTAAGTGCTAGGGAAACCATAGAAATTGCACTGTTTCTGTACCTGGCAATAGCTTATATTGTTTAAGCTTATGAGAACATAGTACAAGTAAAAAACAACTTGAATACACATTCAAACACAACATTCTTTTGTTCCTAACATTAAATTGATTTATTTGTGAAATACTAAATTGTGTGAATCAGGAAGTTTTATTTTTGGATGTTTGCTTTCACTGTTCTAATAACTGATAAAAGGTCCTCAAGAATATAGTATTATAATTACAGTTTCCCCCAAAACTAATTAACTTTAATGTTCTGCCTTGATTTGTGAGTTACAGAATATATGTTTCACACGTATAATCTGATTTTTCCCTTTGAGCTCCAATAGGACTTTTAAAACTTTTGTTTCTTTAAACAAAATCATTGAAGGTTGTTACAGAGTCCCTGGTAATCAATCCCTTGTCCCAGGGTTTAACAACCTTTATCATCACTAACTATTTAACCAAGATCGTTTCTGCTAAAAATAAGCTATTTCCCTTGGTTTATTCCAGTGAAAATGTGAGATACCATCATGATTGTAGAGATGCCACTCTCGTTTTCCCTTCAAAGGCTTTTTCTTTTTCAATGTAATTTTAATTACTATTACTAATCCCAGTTAATTTTAGATTCTATTACTGAAAGCCTCAGTTTTGCCATTTATTGAGGTGTTAATTGAAATATTAATATATTTAGAGCAGAAATGTCGTTTTTTAGGGAATCTAGAGCAACAACAAAGCTGAGGTCAAACTGCCATAAGGATGGACACCAAGGAAGCTGTGTTTGGGACAAAAAGAAATCAAGATAAGGTAGATGCAAAGTAGAGAAAAGAACTGGACCCTGGGGGGGAAGGGGTGGTAGGTGGGAGTGGGTTATATGCTTTTGAAGGCCAAGAGTAGTTAGATATCTGAAGAGTAAGCCATGAAAGGCTTATAGGAAATATTGAGGATTTGGGTTTAAATACCACCTTCCCTCTGAATGTATAAGTTTTAGCTTTTCGCTAGCAGAGTATTTTAAAAATTGGTAACGTAAAGTCTTTGGATGGGGTGGGTTCTTATATTCTGGGCTAGTATCTCTTCTGTGGATAGTTGTGGAAAAACCATTGCCAAAACCCACCTTCAGCACTAATGCCTGTTATTACTTGATAATCAAAAGGGAATCTCCGATTGAAGTGTTAACCTGACAAAATCAGTACAGAAAATTTAATTTTTCCTTTTATTTTTGTGATGTAAAAATTTTATTTCTTTCTATAGCAACATGAACCGTGAAGACCGGAATGTGCTGCGTATGAAAGAACGGGAAAGGCGGAATCAGGAAATTCAGCAGGGTGAAGACGCCTTCCCACCTAGCTCTCCTCTCTTTGCTGAGCCGTACAAAGTGGTAAGTTGTCTTTTGAACTTTTTTTTTCCCATTAGCATGACATTTTTGCTTTTAAAATGTTTTAAATTCGAACTTTTATATTAGAATAGAATTATTATGAATACCACAGTTTTTTCCCGTCCTCTAAGTAGAACATACTTTTTTAGGGCAAACTTTCCATGGAATATGTGTGCACAGAAAAATACACAAAATAAGTATTATGAATTAAATAATTTTCACAATGTGAGCAACTTTATATAATCAGTACTCAGGTCAAGAAATTGAGCATTACCAGTGCCCTACACGTCCTCATCCAGCCCCCCTCCCATTGCTGTCCTGTACTCTGAAATGTGGTCAGAATTGGCCCAAATATTCATCTCTGTACTCCTAGCTGACCATGGGCAGGCATTTCATCTTTCTGAGTCTCGAATTAAATTAAAATTTTGTGACTCAGTTTGCATTGTCTGTTGTTTTCCAGGTGTTCTTTGAGTATAATGTCAATAAAAGATGGATATTTCATAGATACTTTTGTTTCTCCTTGTTTCTTGCCATGTGCTTGCTTAGTTTACTTAGTTTCAGAGACTATTGAGACTATTAATATGTTTGAATAAATGTGTCTTCAGTATCAAATTCTTTTTCTGTTATACTAGACAGTTGGTTATAACTTATTTCACTAAATTTTTGTTGTTGCTTCTAATTAACTATAACATTGAATTATAAGGAATATAATGTTTTCTTAGACTGACAAATTATTTGGCTGGCTATTCTGCTGGCCAGGGACTTAATTACATACAGACAGATTACTGGCTGGGCGCAGTGGCCCACGCCTGTAATCCTAGCACTCTGGGAGGCCAAGGCGGGTGGATCACTCAAGGTCAAGTGTTTGAAACCAGCCTGAGCAAGAGCAAGACCCCATCTCTACTAAAAATAGAAAGAAATTAATTGGACAACTAATATATATATATATATATATATATATATATATATATACATAAAGACAGATTACCCTTTTGTTCTTTAAAAGATTTTTACTGCTGTTTCAGTATGTTTGTTGGTGAAATTTGGTTTTTTCCCCCTCCTGGAAGCTATTGTATATATGTCCTATTGAATGTTTATATTTTAGCATGGCTATTTTTAGACACTTTTATTTTTTTAAATTTTTTTCAGACAGACTCTCACTTTGTTGCGCAGGCTAGAGTGAGTGCCGTGGCATCAGCCTAGCTCACATCAACCTCAAACTCCTAGCCTCAAGCAATCCTTCTGCCTCAGCCTCCCGAGTAGCTGGGACTACAGGCATGTACCACCATGTCCGGCTAATTTTTTTTATATATATTGGCTAATTAATTTCTTTCTGTTTATAGTAGAGACGGCATCTCGCCCTTGCTCAGGCTGGTCTCAAACTCCTGACCTTGGGCGATCCACTCGCCTTGGCCTCCCAGAGAGCTAGGATTACAGGCGTGAGCCACCGTACCTAGCCTTTTAGACACTTTTAAATGAATTTTTTCCACTATATATATATTTGGAGTTTGCTTCTAGGTGTTAACTTTAAAATATGAGGTGATGTTCTGCCTTTGAAAAGTCCCTTTCCATTTGAAATTTGGAAAATTCATGTAGAAGCATATTTTCTTTCTGATTATACTAATTGTATAATTTTATTTCACTTTTTTTTGTAGACTAGCAAAGAAGATAAGTTATCAAGTCGTATTCAGAGTATGCTTGGAAACTACGATGAAATGAAGGATTTCATAGGAGACAGAGCTATACCAAAGCTTGTTGCAATTCCCAAGCCTACAGTACCACCGACAGCAGATGAAAAATCTAACCCAAATTTCTTTGAACAGAGACATGGAGGCTCTCATCAGAGTAGCAAATGGACTCCAGTAGGACCTGCACCCAGTACTTCTCAGTCTCAGAAACGGTCCTCAGGCTTACAGAGTGGACATAGTAGCCAACGGACCAGTGCAGGTGGCAGTAGTGGCACTAACAGTAGTAGCCAGAGGCATGACCGCGACTCATATAGCAGTAGTGGGAGTAGTAGCCGTAAAAAAGGCCAGCATGGATCAGAATACTCCAAAGCACGCTCTTCCAGCCCTGGAAAACCCCAGGCTGTTTCTTCACTAAGTTCCAGTCATTCCAGGTCTCATGGGAATGATCACCATAGCAAGGAACACCAGCGTTCCAAGTCACCTCGGGACCCTGATGCAAACTGGGATTCTCCTTCCCGTGTACCCTTTTCCAGTGGGCAGCACTCAAGCCAGTCTTTCCCACCTTCGCTGATGTCGAAGTCCAGTTCGATGTTGCAGAAGCCCACTGCCTACGTGCGGCCCATGGATGGACAGGAGTCCATGGAACCAAAGCTGTCCTCTGAGCACTACAGTAGCCAATCCCATGGCAACAGCATGACTGAGCTGAAGCCCAGCACCAAGGCACATCTCACCAAGCTGAAAATACCTTCACAGCCACTGGATGTAAGTCACACTTAGCATTGTGATTGTGTGAAGCAGTAGACTGTGAAATTAGGATTGAACTCGAACCGCCCTTTGCCTTACTAGTAAAGAGTATAAAAGTTTAAAGATGAAAAAAAAGTTTAAAGACTTGTGAGTGACTCTCAAGTGGATCCATTGAGCTTTTAGCTTCCCCTCTTGGGAAATATGGCATTCATGATTTTAAATATTAAAATGACAAGTCAGTTATAGAATAAAAGCATAATCCAGCAGTACCTTACGTTTCCTCCTGTTGATTTTGTGAAATAACATATCTTTCTTTCGTTTAAAAAGCAAATCAACACCTCTGTTCTCATAGAGATTCTCGTGAATGAGATGTGGGCCATGGTTTATGGTGGTAAATGTTGGGACTTTCAGGTTCATGGAGGTAGTAATGTTTGATCATTTCCTCAGTCATATTTAAAGGATTGAAACAGCTGCTGCAGATTCATACTGATGGTTAGAAATTTACAGAGTTTATAATGCTGTTTTGAGAACATATAAAAGATTTTTCCTGTGGCCTTGGGAAACTCATTGTTACTGGCATTTGTCATCTGATTACTCCTCTCAAGAGAACAGTAAATTGGTAATTTGTTCATTCTTTAAACAACATGATCTTTAGAGTTAGACTTAAGTTCAGATCTCTAATTCATGTTTGTGCCTTAGAACTGTGGTCCCCAACCCCTTCCTTCCAAGTGTTTCCTGACCGAGCAAGCCGGCAGCGCACCTCTCCTGGTCGCAGGCATGGAGAGCAGCCTGGGCAGGACTGCCTCCTCGCCTCGGCCCTGCGCGTGTGGAGTCGGGGTTCACTTTGCAGGGGCCTCAACTCCACGGCTGGCATTGATGGGCAGGGACAGGTGCACTCAGAGGTTGAGTCCTTCCCCGACCAGGAACCATTCTGTCCCGCAGAAGCGTGAAAGCTGAGTGCTGCCTGGCCCTGGTCAAGTGCACCCAGGTCATTTGCCGGGTGAGAAAATGGGGCTCCACCCCAAGGCTGTGGAGACAGTCCTGCCCATCCCCTGGCGAGAGAAAATATGCAGACAGGTTACCCACAAGGCAGGTGGTGAGGACAAGGACAGATGAGTGAACGTGCTACATGCTGAGGACTAAAGTTACAGGCTCTTGATTTACGTTTGAGTAATAACAGTTTCTGTGTGCCAGTACCAAGAATATCCTTCCACTCAACTTTTGTCTCAGTGGTAATGAATTCAGCCTAATCACATGGATCTGATCATAAGGCCCGTCACTGAAACAAAACCTGAATGATCTTAACTTTGAAAAAGCTTTCTGAGGCCATGCGTGGTGGCTCATGCCTGTAATCCTAGCACTCTGGGAGATGGGAGGATTGCTCAAGGTCAGGAGTTCGAAACCAGCCTGAGCAAGAGTGAGACCTCGTCTGTACTAAAAATAGAAAGAAATTAGCTGGACAACTAAAAATGTATAGAAAATATTAGCCAGGCATGGTGGTGCATGCCTGTAGTCCCAGCTACTTGGGAGGCTGAGACAGAAGGATTGCTTAAGCCCAGGAGTTTGAGGTTGCCGTGAGCTATGCTGACGCCATGGCACTCTAGCCTGGGCAATAAAGTGAGACGAGACTCTGTCTTCAAAAAAAAAAAAAAAAAATTAAAGTAAATAAATTAAATAAAAAGCCATTTGACTTTTACAGGAGATCCAAGGTCCTACTTTTTAAATGTGGGGTTCCCCCCTCTGTCCCACCTGAGTGTGACATTGAGTCTTCATTGCTTTTAGAAAATCCTGCTGTTTTCATGAGCCAGAAAATTAGATTCGCTTCTACTCACATTCCATTGGCAAGGACTAGTCTCATGGTCTCCACCTGGTTGTCAGGTGGCTGGGAAACATAGCCTGGATGTGTTCACAGGAGGAGAACAGAGAGATGGCTGAGCACTAGCAACCTCTTACACAATCCGTTAATGCAGTGAATGACTTTACCATGAGATAGTTTTAATACACTTTTGGATTTGATTAGATAACATTTTATTTAGGAGTTTAGCATCCATGTTGATAAGAGAAACTGGCCTGTTTTTTCTTTATCTGTACATACAGTGCATATTCCACATTTCAAAATTAAGTAACCTTAAGTCAAGCAGTGTTTTCTCTTTTTTTCTATTTTCTGAAGCAGCTCATTTAAGGTAGAGATTGCTCCATGGAAGTTGGTAGAATACATTTGTAAAATTTGGGTCTGAGACTTTACGGGAAGAGATTCTAAAATCATTTCAGTTTCTTAATGGGTTTTCACATTTTCAGTCATTTTTGTGCCAATTTTGGCAATTTTTATTTTCTAGAAATGTATTCATTTCATCGGTATTTTCACATGTATTATCATATCATTATTTATATTACTCCTTTTTAAGTTCTTAAGTGTCTGTTCAGCCTCCCTAGAGCCCTGGGCTGAGGACCAGTACTGGTCCATGGCCTGTTAGGAACAAGGCCACTCAGCAAGAGGAGGTGAGCAGTGGTGAA
Organism: Microcebus murinus; assembly: GCF_040939455.1. Classification (NCBI taxonomy): domain Eukaryota; kingdom Metazoa; phylum Chordata; class Mammalia; order Primates; family Cheirogaleidae; genus Microcebus; species Microcebus murinus. Next base: position 2,570,517 of record NC_134124.1, on the reverse strand, counting down.
TGAACTTCACCTGTATTTACAGCCGCTCCCCATCGCCTGTATCACCACATAAGCTCCACCTCCTGTCAGATCAGCAGTAGATTCTCATAGAAGCAGGAACCCTACTGTAAACTGCACGTGGGAGGGATCTAGGTTACATGCTCCCAGTGAAAATCTAATGCCTGATGATCTGAGGCGGTGATGCTAGTGCTGGGAAGTGGCTGAAAATACAGATTATCATTAGCAGAGAGGTTCGACTGCACAATAAATGTAATGCGCTTGAATCATCCTGAAACCATCCCCCAGCCCCCACCCCCATCTGTGAAAAAACTGTCTTTAATGAAACAACCTGTCCCTGGTGCCAAAAAGGTTGAGGACTGCTGCCATAGAACAAGCGACTTAACCCTGTTAAGTGATTTAAGAAAGACTATGTAAAGTGTCCATGTTCTAGACAAGTAATCTTTCAATAATACTCTGTTAGTTTATGTGAATTGATGTATCTCAGTATCATGGTACATTTTGTATATAAATAAACTGCTCACCTGAAAAATTACATTTTAAAAATTATTCCCAATCTCTAAAGTATAAGAAAGATAAAAATTTTAAAACCTTTGAAAAATATAAAGTTCCTCAAGCTGTGTATAGTTCGGTAATTAAAATTTTTTGGTGCTTGAAATATTTGTATTTAGGGAAATTAGTCCAAAGATTCTAACTACTCTTTAGAGTAGTGGGATCATAAACACTTATTATGATATTTTTTTTTCCTGAGACAGAGTCTCACTTTGTTGCCCAGGCTAGAGTGAGTGCTGTGGCGTCAGCCTAGCTTGCAGCAACCTCAAACTCCTCCTGGGCTCAAGCAATCCTCCTGCCTCAGCCTCCCGAGTAGCTGGGACTACAGGCATGCGCCACCATGCCTGGCTAATTTTTTCTATATATATTAGTCGGCCAATTAATTTCTTTGTATTTATAGGAGAGACAGGGTCTCGCTCTTGCTCAGGCTGGTTTTGAACTCCTGACCTCAAGCAATCCGCCCGCCTCGGCCTCCCAGAGAGCTAGGATTACAGGTGTGAGCCACCACACCCAGCCTACAATATTTTTAAATCTGTGAAGCAAATACTAAAAATCTAGTATAAATTCCTCCAGATCTAATTAATGTGTGCTTCTTTTTGTCTTTCTTAAGGCATCAGCTTCTGGTGATGTGAGCTGTGTGGATGAAATTCTAAAAGTAAGTTTTTTTTTAATCATTTCAATTCTTTAAAAATTATGATCGTCTGCCATTCTCATACCCACCCTTCCATCTGTATTTCACAAAGGATCTGAAGCAACATATTGTGTATAACTTGATTGTGTCCGTCATAAATAATTGACTCTGTTCTGTTTATGCTTAGATTCTGAATCACGTGGTTTGTTTACTTTACTATTTGCCTTCAAAGAGTTGGAGGGTTTTTGATTTTAAGTGACACAAATCCCAGTCTTAAGAGTTTGTCTTGAAAAGAGGTAGAAACTAAATATAGCTGCACTTTCTCAGGCTTATCAGTTAATAATTAGAAGTGCTAAAAAAAATTTCAGTATTTAGAATGAAAACACCTTGCTTTGTAATTTGTGTGTACATACTACTCAAATACTACTACAGTAATAGACCTCCTATGGAGTGCTACATATTTTGGATGTTTAATGGAATATGTTTAAAATTAACACATAACCAAAAAGTACATTCCTCTATTGGAAAAAGTCCAGTAAATTATTGAGTACTGAGGACTGCTTTCTGTTTAGTAGAGAAAACTGTTAGTTACATATTCCTTGTACTACTTTGAATTTTTTGTGAGCCTCCTGAATTTGGTCTATACTCGGATTTCCTTGCATATTCTCTTGAAAGACTACCTGCCTTGGCTGCTCCAACTGTGTTCTCACCCATTCCTTCCTTTAGCCCACTCTAATCTCCCTTTTGCCTCCACCATTTTGCTGAATCTGTTCTCTAAGGTCATTGTCTTCCCCTCACTCAGGGACTTCATTTGGCTTCTTATTTTCTTGACTCCGCTGTTAATAGTCTTGTATTTTTTTCCTTCTAGAAAAATTCTTTTTTCCTTGGCTGTTATGCTTCATTGTTTTTATTTCCTATCCACCTTTCTTGGCTTTCTTTCTCTGCCTTTTTGGAGCCTTTGTGTCTTCTTTCTTAAGTATGGGCACATTCTTCTAGCATCCTCTTTTCTTTCTGCTCTGACTTGCCTTTCCACCCTTCTTGGCTTAAAAAGATACCTGTTCAGTCTCCTCTCCTGCTTTGGCCTCCTTTGTGTTTTGGTTTAAGTCTCTTAATTGTTTGTTTTTGTTTTTTTTTAAGCTGAATTTCCATTTAGATTTCTCTTTGCTTCAAATTCAGTAGGTCTGAAGTCATACTTCTCAGACTTCCTTCCATCAGTAATGCCACCATTCTCCCATGCTTGTAAGTGTGGAATCCTAATTATCTCTGACTTCTTTCTCCCATATTCTATTTAATCACAGAGCTGGATGTAGACTTTGAAATTTTGGGGGGAAGATATGTATTTCATTCTTTTCATTTCTGCCACCTGGAGCTTGAATCATTAGAACACAGTATCCTCACTGTGCCTCTCTGCCTCCAAAATCTCCCTGCTTATTTGTCTTCTGCATTGCTGCCAGATTCTTTACTTCAGTCCTTGGTCTTCATAAATTTTTTTCTTCGAGATTTTCAGTGGCTCCCTAAAGACTCATAGACAGAATACTGTCCAAAGTTGACATTCTTGACCTTCCACAGACCAGTCCTAACATTTTCCATTACTGATGGACTGCTTTTGTCAAATTTATTCCCCTAAGCCATATACTTCACCTCCTTAAAGTAAACTTTATTGGAATGGGTTTCCCCTTCTCTTTCAGTTATATATACATTCTATTTTTTCTTATTTATTTATGAATGATACTTACATCTGTTGCCCAGGCTGCAGTGCAGTGGTGCAGTTATAGCTCACTGCAACCTCAAATTCCTGTAGTGCCTCAGCCTCTGGAATAGCTAAGAGTGCAGGTGCATGCTACCATGTGTGGCTAATTTTTTGATTTTTTTTGTGGAGATAGGGTCTCACCTTTTGCCCAGGTTGGTCTCCAACTCCTGGCCTCAAATCCTCTTGCCCCGCCTTCCAATGCGTTGGGATTATAGGAATGAGCCGCTGTACCCCACCTCTGTTTTTTCTTAGAATCCCAATGAAATCCTTTTTTTCCCTGTATCAGAGTATCAGGCCACAGGGATGACTAGTTCCTTTGAATCTCACATAGCGTTCATTTTTGTAGTTGCCGTGTATATAAAAGGTTTAAGGGAACATATATCTTTTCCCCTGAATCTTAAACAGTGTATGAAATTTTAGTACCTGGAAGATTTTCTTACATTTAATTATCTCTTTGATGTTACTGACATCTACATTTTGTATATACAGGGGCTTGGCACATGGCCTTGAGTTAGTAGGTGCTTAGTCATTTAATGATAGTTGGAAAATTAAATAGATTTTCAATTGAGAGTATTTTGATATTTGAGATAGAAAATACCAGTGCTAAAAACCTGAGGTATATGAGTTTTTGTTTCACTTTCCACAGTATGTAGAGAACTTCCGGTCTGCATTCCCCTCATGTTTTCTTCATGTTTGTTAGTCGTACTGTTTGTTAGTCATCATGAACTTAAATTTTTAACCTAAAAGTACATTTATTGAAAGAAGTCATTTGCGAGTTGAAGGTGTGCTAATTGAGCACCTCTATGTGTCAAGTACTGTGGATACAGTGATAATAATGTTGTGCTTTTAAGCTGACATTCTAGAACAGGGTATAAGAAATAGTCACCTATATAGTATTAGGAGGCTAAATGCTATTAAAATTAAAGCATTGTAAGAGGTAAAGACCAATTTTGTGCAGATGACTGTTTTAAGAGGCTCAACTAGTAGAGACTGTATTAAATGTCCTTGTTTCTTTCTCCTTCTGTCTATTGCCCAAAGATAGTTATAAACATTTACTAGGACATAGACTATAATTTGTATGAACTTAACAAAATACTATGGACATCATTTCATATCAGTAGTTAAATTTCTCATTTTAATGTCTGCTGCTTGTTCCATTATATAGGTGTCTGATAATTTATTTAATCAGTACTGTGTTGTTGGTGTCAACCGAAGTAACTTCGACCATTCCTTCTAGAAGGATTGTTCTTTCCTTGACTGTTATGCTTCATTGTTTTTATCTCCCATCTACCTTTCTTGCTTCTCTTTCTCTGCCCCTTTGGAAACTTTGTGTCTTCTCTTCTATCTTAAGTATAGTTAAGTTCTTCAAGCTATGTATGGGAACTTAACTCAAGCTACACATAGCTTGAGGAACTTCACTATACTTATGAATCAAAAAAAAAAGATATTTATTTGGGAATAGAGTACTGCAATGGGAATATCTGTGCCATAGTAAACTATGTGCATATTCAGGAGTTAAATGAAGAGAAAGGTTTTTAAAGGAAAAATGAGGAGGACTACATAAATGTTATTGAAATAATTATCCTTGGCTGCAAAGATTAGTAATTAGGGTGATGCCAGTCCAAGGTTGGACAGTTGCTGGGCAGATGTCCTTGCAGAAGTATGTTTTTGTGTAATGTTTCAGTGGCCTTTGTACAAGGTTGTAGATTTTGTAGAGTCTTTTTTGTTTATCAGACTTACGAGCATGAGAACCTTCTCTACATGGCCTTTCCCAGCTCTATATGTCGGGGTTTTTTTTTTTCTTTAAACATTAGTGACTCTATTCTGATTCTGACAACTTTCCCATTGAATACCTAGGTCATTTCCATTTTTAAAGTGTGAGCCCCTTAAATGTGTATCATTACAAAGCTGTGTGGGTGTAGCTATAGGATAAATTCCTGGGCATTATACCACCTTTAATTTATGTATTTTCTCAATCCTACCTGGTGGCTTACTTTTGTTTCTTTTTTTTCCGCTGCCTGGAATCATCTGTATGATGGCTTACTTTGAACTAAATGCCAGAAATAAAATTCTCCCTCCTTATTCTGATACTGCTCTCTCTAGCTCCTCTAACATACACATTGTAATCTTACCTAAACCTCACTTGGACATATTTGACATATGATTAGACAGAAGGCATTGAATGAAATCAGACTTAGGGCCTTGCCTGTCTGTCTTCCTTTGCATGTGCTCTTGAAATATCTCTTCTGACTTTTTCACCTGACGAAATTTTCCTATTAGTGCATGGCCAGACTTCATAGGATGGAATTTTGTGTCCATTATTTACTAAGTATGTGACCTTGAATAAATAACTTAACCTTTGCTTCATTTTTATCCTAAACAGAGTTAGAATAATGATGGCATGTACCTCATAATGTCATTGTGAGTACTAAGTGAATAACAAACATGTAAAACACTTGGCAGTGTCTGGCCCAAAGAAGGTATACAGCACATGCCAGCCGTGTTCCTCGTCATTGTTCCCTGCTCTCACTCCCACAGCAGAGCTCCTCCTTAGTAGTGTCTTGTTATGTGCCTTATATTTGATTACAGGCTGATTTCTGTAATTATTCACAGGTCTCATCCTAACTATAAACTCCTTAAAGCCAGGAGTGTTTATTTATTTTCCTATTACCTACCCCATAGTGCCTGGCACACAGTTGTGCTTAATTAATATTTAATAACTAAATATGTAGAATTTTGGAGGAGCGATCATGAAACCAGTATTTATAAATACACATCTGGTTTTAGCTGTGTAATTTTTATCCTTGACCTGGTTGAAAACAAACTGTAATAATTACATTTCAGGAGATGACGCATTCATGGCCTCCCCCTCTAACGGCTATTCATACACCATGCAAAACAGAACCTTCCAAATTTCCTTTTCCAACTAAGGTAAGTAAATAAAATGTGTCTTTGATACTATAAGAAAATTCTAATAACATTCTAAATGGCTTGACTAAAATCTTATGAATTTAAAATTGTCTTGCCATTCCCAGTGTAGTGGGAGAGAGACAATAAATGAATAAGTAGATAAGTTCTGTAATGACATTTGCTATGAAGATAATTAAATAGGGTAAGGGAATTGAGAACATCTTGGATGGAGAGGTACTCAAGAAAGCTTTGAAGGCATTATGGGGGAGAGACTTACAAGACATGGATGTTTATTACCAACTATTACGGTATTCTGGGCTAGAGGTGGTGAGGGCCTCTCACACCACTGCTTGAAGAACCCCTTTCCACTAGCACATAGCAATCATACTGTGTCCTGTGGAAAGAAGTTCCTCAGACAACAGTTCCAAGCTCATCTAAAATCAGCCTTGATTTTTTAAAAAACATTAATTATTACTTATACAAATAATATAAAAATACATTCTGCTTGTGAAAGTTTGATCAGACCCCTAATAATAGCCTTTCCCCAGTTCTGCCTGCTCCATCTCACCAGAGCTCCATTCATATGTACTTTACAAGTCTCTCTATATGCATTTGTGTACTGATGTATGTGATCATCACATATAAGCATTTTCTCATTTATTTCTCCACACATGTCTGTTCTGTATCTCTAATCAGTCAGCCATAGGTCTTGGAGACCTTTACATGTTATCACATAGAAGTATTTCATTTCTTTTAAACTGCATCCATAGTATAAATGTACCCTATATATTTAGCCATTTCTCTTTGATATGGAAGTTGTTACCAAGTTATTTCTATAAACTTTTCTTTAGTGAGTGTCTTTGTTCATGCCTTCTTGTGTGCATATGATTTTCTTTAGGGTAAAAAGCAAAAAATAGAATTGCTGAGTATTGAGAGTATATATTTAATATATATTCTGACTACTGGAACAGTTAGATTATGAGATTTGCGCCAGCTAGTACTCCTGCTGGCATTACGTATTATTTCTGCATGCACACCACCATTTGATATCATTAAACAGCAACCTTTCGAGTGAAGAATGGCATTCCATTTCCTGGATTACTAGTGAAGTTCACTATCATTACACATTCGTCACCTGTATAATTTTTGTATGGATGAATTTGGCTATTCATGCTGCCCTACCCTACCCCATAGTTGGGGTTGCATCTTTTACCTAATGAGTTTTTGAGGGCTTTTTTTGTTTTGCTTTGTGTTGTTTTGTTTGCAGTCTAGATTCTAATAATTTCTTATACATGCTTGTTTTTTAAGTTTAATGGTTTAGAAGATTTTAATTTTGTCCTTCTCTTTCTTTGTATTTCTTGCTTTTTAATGTCTTGTTAAAGAAGACTTTTCTTTCTCCAGAATCATAGACGTACCCTCTTATTTTTCTTTTTCTTATTTTTGAGACAAAGGCCTGCTCTGTCACCCTGATTAGAGTACAATGGTGTCATCTTAGCTCACTGCAACCTCAGACTCCTGGGCTCAAGCGATCCTCCTGCCTCAGCCTCCCAAGTAACTGTGACTACAGGCACACACTATCAGGCCTGGCTAATTTTTCTAATTTTTGTAGAGATGGGGTCTTGCTCTTACAGAGGTGAACTCTTGGCCTCAAATGATCCTCTTCCCTCAGCCTCCCAGAGTGCTAGGAATACAGGCATGAGCCACCACACCTGGGCTTGTTTTTCTTTTAATGTGGTTTTAGTTTTTTTTTTTTTAATGTTAATTTTTTTTTAATGATATGAGGTAGAGATTTAACTTTTGTCTGTATGTGTGCCATATCACTGTTACTATTTAAATCAACTTTGTTTACATACACAAATACACCTGTATTTAATGTACAGTTAATAGTTTTGATAGATTTATATACTTGTGTAACCACCACCCTAAACAATTATTAAAGCACTTTCATGACCCCCAGATTCCTTCTCTGTTTTTTTTAGTCCTCTTGGCTTCCATTACTGTCCCCGTGCAGTTACTGACCTATTTTATGTTACTATAAATAAGTTTTACTTTTACTAGAATTTCAAGTAGATGAAATCCATTCATTGTGTACTTCTTTTGTATGTTTGCCTTCTTTTGCTCAGCATATGCTTTTGGAATTCTTCCATATTCTTGAATGTATCAGTAGTTCTTTTTTATTCCCAATTAGTATTCTATCATATGGAAATACCAAAATTTGTGTATCCATTCACTTAAAGATGAACATTTGGGTTGTTTCTAGATATGGCTGTTAACAAAAAAAAGCCTCTATAAAAGTTCATTTATGTCTTTGTATGGACTTAGGTTTTCTTTTATCTTGGGTAAATACTGGGTCATATGGTAAAAAGTAGAGTTGCTAGGTCATACAATAAGTGCATGTTAAATTTGTAATAAACTGAAAACTGTTTTCCAAAGTGGTTGTACCACATGCTCCTTCCTCCCCTCAACCTCATTCCCCCAGCAGTGTGTAATAGTTCCGGTTGTTCTGCATCCTTGCCTACATTTGGTGGTGTTAGTTCCATCTTACTGAGTATGTAGAGGTATAAGTTGAGCATCCCTAATCCAAAAGTCTGAAACCTGAACTATTCTAAAATTTGAAATGCTGACATGATGCCACAAATGGAAAATTCCTGACCCCTCATGTAATGGGTTGCAGTTAAAACTTTGTTTCATACACAAAATTATTAAAAATATTATGTAAAATTAATTACCTTCAGGCTATATGTTTAGACTTGAGTACCTTTCCCAAGATACCTCATTTAAAAAAATATATGTATATATTCATATATATGTATATGTATGTATGCAGATATTTCAAAATCCAAAATTTGAAACACTTCTGGTCCCAAGCATTTTAGATAAGGGATATTCAACCCATATTTTGTTTTGGTTTTAATTGGTATTTTCCTGAATATGACTGATGATGTTGAACTTCTTTTCCTGTGCTTATTGGCCATCCATGTGTCTTCTTTTTAAAGTGTCAGTTCAGAGTTTGCCTTTTTTTTTTTTTTTTTTTGGTCGAGGTGGGAGGAGCTTGTTTGACAGGTTTTTCTTCTCTTATGATGTATTTACTTGGTTTTGGTATCAGGCTGGTGCAGTCTCTTAAAAGGAGCAGGGAAGTATTTCCTTCATCTCTATTTTCTGAAATAGGTTGCTGAATAGTTGTATTAATTCTTCCTTGAATGTCTGTTAGAATTCACTAGTGAAGCTGTCTGGGCCTGTAGTGTTCTTTATTGGTAGATTCTCCCCACCCCCAGCCAATATTAAGGGGGTACAAATGTTTTTGGTACATGGATTGCTTTTGTAATGCTTAGTATTCGCCATACCCATTAGGTAGGTTTCTGCCCCTCCCCCATGGAAGTTTTTTGATTATAAAATTAAATTCAGGCCGGGCGTGGTGGCTCACGCCTGTAATCCTAGCACTTTGGGAGGCCGAGATGGGCGGATTGCTCAAGGTCAGGAGTTCGAAACCAGCCTGACCGAGACCCCGTCTCTACCAAAAGTTGAAAGAAATTAATTGACCAACTTAAAATATATATACAAAAAATTAGCCGGGCATGGTGGCGCATGCCTGTAGTCCCAGCTACTCGGGAGGCTGAGGCAGGAGGATTGCTTGAGCCCAGGAGTTTGAGGTTGCTGTGAGCCAGGCTGACGCCACGGCACTCACTCTAGCCTGGGCAACAAAGTGAGACTCTGTCTCAAAAAAAATAAATAAATAAAAAATAAAATTAAATTCAATTTCATTAATAGCTAGAGAGCTATTCAGATTTTTTATTTCTTCTTGTGGTAATTTGTTTATTTCATATTAGTAGTCAAATTTATGAGCATAGAGTTATTTATAATATATACTTAATATTTTAATGCCTGTAGGATCTCTAGTAAAGTCTTTTTTCCCCTGATATTGATGATTTGTGTTTTCTCTTTTTTTTCTTCCTTATTCAGTCTCACTAGAGGTTTATCAGTTGTATTGATCATTCCCAAGAACCATCTTTTGTTTTTCTTTTCCTGTTTTCTATTTCTTTGATTTTTGCTTTTATTATGATTATTTTCTTCTTTCTACTTATTTTGAGTTTCATTTGCTATTCTAATTACTGCTTCCTTTTTTTCTCGCTTGGTCACCCAGGCTGGAATACAGTGGTACAATCATAGCTCAAAATAACCTTGAACTCCTGGGCTCAAGCTAGCCTCCTGCCCAGCCTCCCAAATAACTAGGACTATAGGCCCATGCCACTACACCCAGCTAACTTTTAAATTTTTTGTAGAGATAGGGTCTCCCTAACTTGCAGAGGCTCTTCTTAAACTCCAGGCCTCATGTGTTCCTCCCACCTCGGCCTCCCAAAGTTCTAGGATTACAGGCATGTGCTAACGTGCCTAGCTCTTCTAACCTTTTAAGATGGAAGCTTAGATCTTTGATTATAAATGTTTCATGTGTTCCAATATAAATATTTAAGGCTATCATTTTCACTCCAAGCCCTCCTTTAGATATATCCCACAAATTTTGATATGTTCTGTTTTTATTATATTCAGTACAAAGGATTTTCTAATTTCCTATGTGACTTCTTTGATTCATGGGTTATTTAGAACCGCAGGCCCCGGTCCCTGGGCCGTGGTGTTGTGCCAGTCTGAGGCCTGTTAGGGACTGGGCTGTAAGGCAGGAGGGGAGTGGTGGGGGTGGAGGAGCAAAGCTTTATCTGTATTTATAGACACTCCCAATCATTTGCATCACCACCTGAGCTTCCCTCCCCCTCACCCCCGTTGGTGGAAAAATTGTGTTCTGTGAAACTGGTCCCTTGTGCCAAAAAGCTTGGAGAGCACTGATTTAGAAATATGTGGTTTCATTTTCAAATATTTGAGAATTTTCCAGATACTATTTTCTTATTGAATTCTAATGTATTTATATTCGTTTTTTTTTCTTTCTCTTTTTTTTCCTTTTTTAATTTTTTCCAGCATATTATGGGGGTACAAATGTTAAGGTTACATATATTTCCCTTGCCCCCCTCCCCCCTGTATTTGTATTCTTGCCAGAGAATATATACTGTATAATTTCAGTCTTTTTAAATTTGTTGAAATTTGTTTTACAGCTTTGTATATGATGTCTCTTGGTAACTATTTCGTGTTCACTAGACACAGTATGTTCTATATATCTCATATCAACTGGGTTGAGAGTGGTTAAGTCATCTCACTTTGTCATCCTAAGTGCAGTGGCATCATCATAGCTCACTGCAACCTCCCACTCCTGGGCTCAAGCAATCCTCTTGCCTCAGCCTTACTAGTAGTTGGGACTACAGGTACATGCCACCATGCCCAGCTAATTTTTCTATTTTTAGTAGAGACAGGGTCTTGCTCTTGCTCAGGCTGGTCTAGAACTGCTGACCTCAAGCAATCTTCCTCCTTTGCCTCCCAGAGTGCTAGGGTTACAGGCATGAGCCATGTACCCAGCCATGTCATCTATTACGTATTTTTACTGACTTTCTGTCTACTTATTCCATCAGTTACTGAGAGGAGTTTTGATATCTGCTTATGTATTAATGGATTTGTCTTATTTCTTCTTTCAGAAAGTTTTGTCAGTTTTTAGTTCATATACTTTGAAGCTGTGTCAGTAGGTAAATACACATTTAATATTCCTGTGTCTTTCTGATGAATTGATCCTTTTTTCGTTATGAGATATTCATCTTTATCTCTGCTGTTAATGCTTGTTCTGCTGCTGTTAAGTCTACTTTGTCTGATATTCATACTACTCCAGCCTTCTTTTAACTTATTAGTAGCCTCATTTATCATTTTCTTTTGTTTTACTTTTTGTCCATCTGTGCCTTTATATTTCAAGGGATCTTATAGGCAGCTTATAATTGGGTCTTGGTTTATTATTTAGTCTGCCAGTCTCTGGTATTAATCTTAGAGTGTTCAATTCTTTTTTTTTTTTAGTGTGGTTCTTGATATTAATATTATTTAGTTTAATGTACCATTTAAATGCACCATTTGTTTTAAAACTTTTTTGTAGAGACAGGGTGTCACTCTTGCCCAGGCTGGTCTGGAACTCCTGGGCTCAAGCGATCCTCCTGTCATAGCTTCTTGAGTAGCTGGGAATACAGGTGCTTGGCTTTCCCAGACTTTTTATGGTTTTAAGTTTTACATTTAGACCTACGATCTATTTTAAGGTAACTTTTGTATATTGTGATAAGATGTCAGTGAAGTTCATCTTTTTGTATGTGTGTATCTAATGATTACAGCATATTTATTTAAAAAGCTTTTCTCTCTGCATTGAGTTGCCTTTGAAATTGCAGCTGACTATTTATGTGTAGTGTATTTTTGACTTTGTTCTTTTTCATTAACATATTTGTCATGGTACCAATATGACCCTGTCTTAATTATCTGACTTTAGGACTTATTACTGCAACGTCAATCCTCCAATTACATTAATATTGTTCAGTGTTGCTTTGGTTTTTGTAGGCCCTTTGCATTTCCGTAAGAATCTTAATATGAATTTTATGATGAGCTTATCAATTTCAACCAAAGAAGTCTGGGATTTTGATGGGGATTGCACTGGGTCTACAGATCAATTTGGGAAAAATTGATATCGTAACAATATTGAGTCTTCTGATCTGTGAACCCCTATTTCTTTCTATTTAGGTCTAACTTAATTTCTTTCAGTAATGTTTTGTAGTTTTCAATATATAAATCTTACACATCTTTTGTCAGTTATATCTAAGTATGTGATTTTTCACTATTATAAATGAAATTTTATAAAAATTTTCAGATTCCTATTTTTACTTGCTATCTTATAGAAATACATTTGATGTATAATTTTATGTTTTATCTTGTAATCTTGCTATATTTACTTAATTTTAATAGCATTTTTGTAGATACCATAGAATTTAAATTTAGGTGGTTGTATCATCTATGAATAAAATGTTTAAAAACTGGATGCCTTATTTTATATTCTTGCTTTATTGCACTGGCTAGAACCTCTAGTAGAGTGTTGAACGGCAGTGGTGAAATAAGACATTCTTGCCTTATTTTTGATCATAGACGGGACAACATTCAGTTTTTTACCATTAAGCGTGATGTTCACTATGGGCTTTTTGTAGGTGTCATTTATTAAGTTGAAGAAATTTCCCTTCTATTCCTGTTTGCCAAAGAGTCATTACTGGGAATGAATTTTGGATTTTATTGAATATTTTCTTAAAAATCTACTGATACGATCAGGAGTGATCCTGAATATCTTTTACACTAACATAGAAGTTCACTGGTTATTTGTTTCATGATGTCAGAGTTACCTCGCTTAAAAATGAGTTAGATACCTCTCTCTCTCTCTCACTCTCTCTCACATACACACGTTGAAAATATGCCATATCTGTTCATTGCTTGCTTATTTATTTATTTTTGAGACAGAGTCTCACTCTGTTGCCCGGGCTAGAGTGCCATGGCATCAGCCTAGCTCACAGCAACCTCAAATTCCTGGGCTCAAGTGATCCTCCTGTCTCAGCCTCCCGGGTAGCTGGAACTACAGAAACGCACCACTGTGCCCAGTGAATTTTTTCTATTTTTAGTTGTTTGGCTAATTTCTTCCTATTTATAGTAGAGACAGGGTCTCGGTCTTGCTCAGACTGGTCTCGAACTCCTGAGCTCAAGCAATCCTCCCGCCTCGGCCTCTCAGAGTGCTAGGATTACAGGCGTGAGCTATTGCGCCCGGCCTTCATTGCATGTTTAAAAAAAATAATTAACTGCTCTTATTCCCTCAGAATAAAGGTGATTGTTTTATCAGTGAATGAAAAAGTAACTGCTTTCCTAAAAAATAAACTCATACTAGGAAACCAGCATTTAAAAAATAATAGTTTCTTCATTGTGTCATACATAAACTTTAAAGAGTTGGAAAAAGAATTTTCTATTCAGTTCGTTTGAACCTATTTGCTAAAAATACTAAAACACAGCTTTTTAATATCCTCTAGGTTCAACTTCAGTAGAAACTTTTGTGTAATTAAGGTACAGGATTGGAAGTTTGGTATGGTTTAGTAAGTGTAGGACCTCTTCCATTTGTGTAACTGTGTCTTTGTGACATCCAGTGAAACAAAACATCAAAATAAGCCAATCTTAGTGTCAGATATTTGAAGCACTATATTTTTGTGTGATAAGGAAAGCTTTTGTTGTTATTAATAAGTAAAATTTAAAAATTACTCTAAAATATTTAATTTTTATCTTATACAACACATATATTACTTAAGTAATAATATACATGTTTTGGAGATACAGATGGAAAAATTTCTTAGTAGTGGAGTCACATGATCAAAAAAACTTGGAGACCAACTCATTTCTCCTACTTGTACTACTGCAATAACTTCCTAATAGGTACTTTTACTTCTTTTCTCAAAACTGTTCTCCACTTAATAGCCAAAATGGTCTTCACAGCACGCAGGTGTGGTTGTATGACTCTTCTGTGTAGTAAGCTGCACACACGCATCTAATAGAGTCTATAAGGTGTATACGCTGTATGACCCAGCTTCTTAGGTGTCAGTCTCATTTCTCACCACTTTTCTCCCTGTGCTTTTTCTTTTACGCGGACTTCATTAAAGTCCCTTATACTATCTGTGCTCTTCCCTCCTGGCCTTTATCCACGTTTTTTCCCTCGCCTGAATTCTTACTACCTCCTCCTTTCCCAGTTCACTTCCTGCATACCTTCAAATCTTAATCTGAATGGTGCTTCCTCAGGGAAGCCTCTGCCCATCTTCCTCGCTAGCTCTCACGTACACAGTTATCAACTCTTACATAAAATTCTGCGTATGGATTTACCCTTCATTGTACTTACCACAGTTGCCATTTTGCCTTTATTTGTGTGTGTAGTTTCAAAGGTAGTCATTGATATTATTCAAATAAGTGTAAAGGTCCTAAGGGGCTGTTTTTGCTTATCATTTTGTTTTTTCTGTACTTGGACACATGAGTGAATGTTATGCCAAAGAGTTTGGGTTTCATCCCTAGGGAAAACAGAAGAGCCATTCTCCAATGAGAATGAAAAAAATAAGAGAGCGATGGTGACACATACTAAGACTTGAGCTTTGGAAGGGTAATCGGGAGGCTGTAGTTGAGGAGGAAAAAGACTAGAGCCAGGCCATTATAGATGAAAAAAATGAGAACCCAAAGTCTTCACAGTGTAGGTGGAGAATGAGAACCATGCTGTTGAAAAGAAATGAATGAGAAAGAAAGAAAGACCATTTAGGTAGCTTAATGCTTTTTGTATTAAGCTCTGGGAAAGTCCACAATGGACCATAAAATTGCTGAAGGTGATCCTGTGGGATCATTACATTTTCTTTCAAGTACTTGAAGCATTTTTACGTAGTTTGAAATATTTTTCACTAATGAACCTTTCTCTTTTCGTGTCACTTTGTATAACTTTATTTTTCTTTTTCTTAGGAATCCCAGCAATCCAATTTTGGCCCTGGAGAACAAAGTAAGTATTTCTTTTCCTCTTGGTTTTTAAGTTAAGCTATTTATTAAATATTTTATTCTCATGGTCACATCATATACATTGCTTCAATAATTCTTTTGTGTGTCTTCTAATTTTTGTGATCTGAAGAGTAGTGATGAGTTGAGCTGAATTTTGGTATGCTTAAAAATAATCAACTGTAGGCCATTGGAGATTAAAAAAAACCCACTTTTTATTGAATATTTAACTAATAGTTGAAAGTTCATGAGTTCAGTTTGATAGGTACCTCATAAGCTCAGTAGCCATTCTTCTGTCTTTTCACTTCCTTCATGAAGATACTTGTTTTTATGATGGTAAAACTCCAGGGAAGAAGAGCTCATTTTAACTGACCATTCCTCTTCTCTTCCTTATCTACACAACCCTTATTTATTGTTCCTTAGTCTTCTGGTCTGGATAGAAAGTCTGCTTCACTCCCCATCTCTTGACTTTTCAGAAGAACTTTTGAAGGGAAGATAGCCTTAGGGAATTCAAATATAGTCCCCCAAATTGGTGGCTGTGTAGATTGATGGTAGTCAGGAACCATTGCAAATGTCTGGGCTTCACCATATAGCGCTGTAACAAAAGAGATTCTCTTTTTGCCAAGAACAGTAACTTCCTAAATGAGATAGGTTTGTCCTGTTCATAAGGTTATTTTGGAAGATGAAAATGTGGAACTTTTTAATCCTTAGCTTGTTATCTTTAGTGACCTTAATGCAAAGAGCTTAAACTAGAAGAACATCTCTTTTAATGTTAAACTTTCTTTATTTGGATATCCATTTCTTAGTTCTTAAAGCTGTTGTTACAGGAAAAAGGGACCTGACATTGTTAATATGCAGAAAATGGCTAGCTATATAGGCTAGAAAGTTTACATTTTCTCTCTTCTTTTAAGGATGGTTCATCCTTACTTCTCCCTCTCCACCATTCTCTCCCCAAACCTGTTGGTGAATGGGATTATAAGTGGCATCTGCTCTGTTACCTTGCATTTTTTACATAGTTTATTTTAGAACTATTTATATCTGAATAAAGCCCCAGCTCATTCCTTTTAACATTAAAATTGTGTTATGTTGTATGAAAGTATCCTAACTTATTCAACTAGTCTCCTATTGATGGACATTTAATTGTTTAAAGTTTTTGCTGTTATAAACCATGCTAAAATAAACATTTGTGTGTGTGTGTGTGTTCCTCAAGATAAACCTGTAAAGAAAGTTTCTTTCATTGGAATTGCTAGGTCAGTAGCAGTACAGTTACAGTATTGATATTACCAGATTGCTCTCCAAACAGATTACATGAGTTTATAGTCCTTCCAGCAACGTGTGAGCATGCCTGTTTACTTTCCCTCTACTTACCAGTGTCTCTTATTGTTGTACTTGAAAATGTTGCTAATTTGATGGATGAAGAATCATATCTCATTGTTTTGATTTATATTTCTTTGAGGATAGATGTTTTACATAGATATTTTACAGTCTAACTAGCCATGTTAGTTGCTCATTTCTACATTCTTTTCATTCTAGAAAGATATAATCCTTCTAAAACTTCAAATGGGCACCAGTCTAAATCGTAAGTTTATTGCTTAATAAATTTAATTTTTTTTTTTTGCTAAAAGTTATGTGTAATATCTGGATATATTTTGAACAATACTTAAGATATACTTAATAGTAATAACACTTAAAAATACTTAATCTTTTAAGGCAGGAGTAAGTAAACTTTTATGTAAAGCACCAGATAGTGAAATATTTTAGGCTTTTGGAGCCACATGGTCTGTGTCCTGACTATTCAGCTCTGCCATTGTAGTATGAAATCAGCCATAGACCATAGTGTGGCTGTGTTCTAATAAAACTTTCTTTATAAAAGAAGAAGTGGGCTAGATTTGGCTTGTGGGCTATAGTTTGCCTATCCATGCTCTGAGATCTCAGTTTTTTCCTATCTCAGAGGTATGTATGTATATGTATGTATGTGTTTGTGTGTTCATTGATAATTTGAATTTAATTAAGAAGTCATAAGAAAAGACAGGATTCCCTTGGATAACATGGGTTTGAAGAAAAGATTAAAAAAATTTTTTTAAAGACAGGATTCTTAGTAAGCCCTTCATTTAACCACTAGATATAGTATATTAGAGGAACATAGTTTGTACTGTCCTTAGGTTTTCTTGTTTTTATTTTGTAGGCAGAACCAGAAATATATGTCAGTGTAATAGGGTCGTGTATTGGATAATAAATTCTACCTTAAAGGATGACGGCCTGAATTTCTAAGACTACAAATTAACTCAGTGATTAAAACACAATTCTAAAGAAACTGACCACAGTACCAGTTCTCTATACCATAGCTGTCGTTGTAACCTCAGCCTGGTAGCCACTTCAGCTGAACACAGGAAGAGCTAAGTGAGAATGAAAATACATGAATACGAGATGTCTCCCCTCACTGCTAAAGAACTCAAATTATAGTCCTGTTTATCATATTTATTTATATGCATAGAACTGATGTATGCCTACCATATATGTGCATATCATGTTGGTTGCTGAGGGAACAAAAGCATGCAGGGCCATGAGCAGTCTGGTAAAAGCTTTGACATACTCACATGTGTAAACAGGTTCATTGAACTGCCATTATTAAATCATAAGGGCTGAGAGAATTCAGAGTAAGTACATTTCCTTAGAGGAAATCAGTCATAGAGATGCACCAAGCCCTTGTCCAAAAGAAAACTTTTTCCCCATCCTGCTTAATAGGGCCAGTCTTAAAATACTTTTCATAATTCCATAGTCGTGTGGTTACTTTATTTTGAGGTGATCTTTTGTGTAATGCTTTGAACTTAGGATCAGATTTAGAAATGTAAGTTAGATTTTGAGAGGAAAGTAAAAGTAGTTATTGGAGTGAAAGAAGATTTCCTTCCCACTGATTGGAAACTGTCATGAAATTTTAAGAAGAAAGGTAACGAAACTGTTATTGGTAATTAGAAATTGAATATTTTTCTAGTTGCTGTTCTCCCTAAGCTTCATATTAATTTTACCTCTCCTGTAAAAAGACAATGTTTTATGGGTTGTTAAGTAGATTTTAAGTTCAATGGTTTTGATTTTATGGCATTAAGGAAAATTTAAATCTTTAATTTTATTTTCAAAACAAATTCCAGAAACTATGAGCTTAAAGTACTTGTCTGTGTTTTTTAATTGATTTGAATTTTGATCAAAGATTTGCAACCTGGAGTTTTAAAAATACATGCATGATCATTTCTGCTATATATCCAAGGCTCTTACCCAAATTTTTACTTCTACAGAGCACACTTATCTTTCGTAGCAAGGCATTTGTGAATTAGGCCTTTGGCTTAGGAAATTGTGTTCTGGTTTTCACAGTTAGCCAGTTGTCATTAGTTGTACAAAACTCTCTTTATGGAACATTCGGAACAAAAAAAGAGAATTGCTTGATGCTTTCATTTTATCTCTCTTTTTTGAATTTAATATCATTCTAGTGGATTATTGTCTATGACTATGTTAATTGTTTTGATGATAATGAATATGTGTGCATGCAATTAGAAAAAAGTTGGAGATACAGAGAAAGTGGCTTTCCTTTATTTAGAAAAGGTAAGTATTTTACTTGGGGAAAAGTTAGAGCTTATGAAATGGTTTCCTTTTTCAATTTTTGCTCTTATTATGAACCAAACCAGACAGAATAAGACTTAATGGGGTTTTTTTTGTTTTTCAATTAAATTTTTGGCTACGAAAGTGATTATTTCTAGAATTATTGGTAGATAATTAATAATTTGGCATACCATGAAAAAAATGTTCCAAAAATACTAATCCTTTGCCTTTTCCCTCTAGTATGTTAAAAGATGACTTAAAACTAAGCAGCAGTGAAGACAGTGATGGGGAACAGGTATGTCTACTGCTATATGATTTTGACAGTTTTGTAGTATGTGTTTTCATTATATTTTATAAAAATTATAATTGAATAATACATTTGTAATCTGGTTATTTAAAATAAGTTTCTTCCTATAAGCTTTCTGACACTGGAATGTTGTAGTTTTCTCCTGTCTTTAAATCTCCATTTTTTCTTATTTAAGAAATTGGCTTACCTTTAACATTTATCTTGGAGACTCATGAACATACTCATGAAGATGGAGATTATTGATAAAAAGAACTATTATCAATTTTTGACCTTTTCCCAGTAATTCAGTTATTCTTTAGGTAAAAACAGTATATGTGTTAAGTAAACATTGATGCATAGATTAGAGAAGCCAGTTTTTCTATTAAGAGTTCAGATATTATTCAGATTAAGCAAATAGAATGCTATTCATTCACAGATTTTCTTCTTATGCTTTAATTTTAGGATTGTGATAAGACAATGCCAAGGAGTACACCAGGAAGGTAGGGACCCTTTTATTTTTGTTTTATTTAGGGGGTGGGGTCAGCCTGATAACATTATAGGGGTATAATAAGTGGCCTTATAAAGTAAATACTGGCCAGGTATGGTGGCTCATTGCCTGTAATCCGAGCGTTCTAGGAGGCCAAGGCAGGAGGATTGCTTGAGCTCAGGAATTCAAGACCACCCTGAGCAAGAGCGAGACACCGTCTCTATAAAAAATAGAAAAATTAGTTGGGCATGGTGGCGCACACTGGTAGTCCCAGCTACTCGAGAGGCTAAGGCAGGAATATCACTTGAGCCCAGGAGTTTGAGGTTGCAGTGAGCTATGATATCACCACTGCACTCTATCTGGGGCACCAAAGTGAGAGTCTGTCTCAAAAAATAAAATAAAGTAAATATTATCAATTATGGTGGTGGTTGTACAACTCCATAGATTGACTGAAAGTCATCGAATTATACACTAAAAATGGGTGAATTTTATGGTATGTAAATTATACCTCAAACTATTTTTAAAAGGTGAGTATTGATAGCTGAGCAGCACATCAGAAACTTTTTAAAGGAAGTATTTACAATGAAGTCTGTATTCATAGAATTGTATCAGCTTAGCAAACTAAACATTTTAAATAAAATTGGATACCAGATTTTGATGTTTTCCAGTTGTCAGTTAAAAAAAAAAAACTTTGGTCATTTATATGTTTTATCTTTTCTAGTAACTCTGAACCTTCACACCATAATAGTGAAGGAGCAGATAACTCCAGGGATGACTCTAGTAGCCACAGTGGATCTGAAAGCAGCTCTGGATCTGACTCAGAGAGTGAAAGCAGCTCCAGCGACAGTGAGGCCAATGAGCCGTCCCAGAGTGCGTCCCCTGAGGTGAGGGAGCAGGGCTGCCGTCCCGGCCCTCACGGCCCTTGGTGATGTCCACTTAAGACTTGATTCAGATATGAAAGGAGAAATTTACGTATTCTGACAAAAAGAAATGACTGTATCTTAGAGGAAACCTAGATAATTTAGTTTCCTTGTTATTTGAACAAATTTGTCTAGATTAGGAATTGCTTGGGATCATGTTGCAGGTCACTAAAATACTGTATTTCTTTAGTTTGGTCTTTATTTTTGTGTCTCAACATGGTAATTGATATTATGTAGTGTTGTTGATAAAAAGTCTTGTATAATTTTATTGTAGCTTGATTAAATGCAGGTACAAGTGTCTCTTGGTACCTACATCATTTGTTTACTTTCTGGAATTAAATGTACCGTATGGTCATTTGTAATAATGCCTTTAAAGCTGGATTCCTAAGGGGAATATTTGCTACTTAAAAGCCATATGTAGCATTAAGCTCATCTTCTCATTCAAGTGGTTAGAGCCAATCAATAGTCGATACTCAGCCCTTTGCTTTTGTTGAGACAGAACCTTGCAAAGTAAATGCTTTGGGTGCATTAGGCATTGCATTTTTTCTTTTTCCTTGTGACCATGAAGGAAGGAGACGGAATTGATATAGAAAAAAGCAGACACATCTCTCTGTTTTTCAGCCTGAACCACCTCCAACAAACAAATGGCAACTTGATAACTGGTTGAATAAAGTGAACCCACATAAAGTGTCACCAGCTTCTTCAGTGGACAGTAACATCCCGTCATCTCAAGGCTACAAAAAGGAAGGCCGAGAGCAGGGTACTGGGAATAGTTACGTTGATCCAGGTGGACCTAAAGAAACGAGTTCTACTACTCCCGGACGAGACTCCAAAACCATCCAAAAGGGATCAGAAAGTGGGCGCGGGAGGCAGAAATCCCCTGCACAGAGTGACAGCACAACACAGAGGAGAACTGTAGGCAAAAAGCAACCCAAAAAGGCTGAGAAGGCAGCTGCCGATGAGCCTCGCGGAGGCCTGAAGATAGAGAGCGAAACTCCTGTAGACATAGCGACCAGCATGCCCTCCAGCAGACACAAAGCAGCCACCAAAGGCTCAAGGAAACCCAATATAAAGAAGGAGTCTAAGTCTTCACCTCGACCTACAGCAGAGAAAAAGAAATACAAGTCAACAAGTAAATCGTCCCAGAAATCAAGGGAAATCATAGAAACAGATACCTCATCCTCGGATTCGGATGAAAGCGAGAGCCTTCCTCCTTCCTCACAAACTCCTAAGTACCCTGAGAGCAATAGGACTCCTGTTAAACCCTCCTCCGTGGAGGAAGAAGATAGCTTTTTCCGGCAGCGAATGTTCTCTCCTATGGAAGAGAAGGAACTTCTTTCCCCCCTCAGCGAGCCTGATGATAGGTACCCACTTATCGTGAAGATTGACCTGAATCTCTTGACTCGAATACCAGGAAAGCCTTACAAAGAAGCAGAGCCACCCAAGGGGGAAAAGAAAAATGTGCCGGAAAAACACACAAGAGAAGCTCAGAAACCAGCCTCAGAAAAAGTTTCCAACAAAGGCAAGAGGAAGCATAAGGTTTGTAAAGGGTTTTTGTTATTATTGTCTCAAAACACCAGCATTTGAAATGCTGTGGAAATCTAAGCAAGCTGTAAAATAACAAGGTGGGTCATGCACCATGAGGGAAAATAGTGGGTAAACCCAAGGCCCCATAGGACCTCTGTCTGTCTCCTTCAGTAAAACAGGAGAGTTTCTAATGACATGAGAAATGGACCAGTGCTTCTGTTCAGAGCGTGTGCTGGCCGCGTAGAGGTGAGAGTGGAGCAGAGGCTGCAAACTGGCCTTTGCAACATTCTTGACATTTTGGTTGCAGGTATCTTTTGTTTGATATGTACTTCCCAAGGTCGTCCCGCCATACTCTTCTGTCTTTACACCTACTTTCAGTGTTAACTGATTTCCAGCTAAAAAAATTAACTCACCTATTTCGACGCATCCTTAAGAATTTCACCGATCTGATATATCCTGTTTCCTAGCTTCTTTCCCTTAATAAACCTCAAAACTAAAAACATTACTGGCACATAGCCAACTCTCAGCCGCTAAATACTTCCAGGGCAATTCAGATCTGGAGACAAAAGCTTCGTATACATTCAATGTCAGCATTTTTTAGATCCAGGAAACATAAAAACTCAAGGATGTCTGTGATCAGAGTATAATGGTCATATAATAAAAAGAGCTAAATAACTTATGTATATAGATGGAGACTGGGGCGAACAGCTTGATCTTTTTAGTTCTAGTGAGTAATTTTTAGAGGAAAGTAAATTTTTAAATAATCTGTATTGAAGAATACTGTAGTTTCTCCTAATAGGCATGTGTGAGTACGATTGAAAATATTGAAAGTGAAGCTTGAACTGGTGAACACAAATAGGCACCAGAATGACCTTATCAGGTGAACGTAGAACACAGACCGCAGTTTCAGTTGACCTGAGAGTCACACATAGGATAGGGAGGGTAGAGCATTTTCTTAAAATTAAGTGAGCCAGAGATATTTTCCTCTCTCCTTTTCTTAAAACCACAGTGCTATGTGCAGATGATATATATTCAGACTTATTAGAATAATACCTAACATTTTTTTTTTATCTTCAAAAATTGAAATGGTTCACATTATTTGAATTTCTAGAAAACTAAAGCTTACTACTTTCCATACTATATAGCTGGTAAGTTTCCATTATTGTAGTATAAGGATGCTTTACTTAACTCTAGTAAGCTGTTTAGGGCTGCCGGTACCTATAGCCCACAGCCTCAGATTGCTGGACTCAATTATGGGATTTAAGTCAGAGAATTATATGGATTAAGAGCTTGTATATGATAGACCCTGCTTTTTAGGAGACAAATGTTTCTTATGGAATAAAAAAAATCGTCCTTTCGTGTTTAAAAGAACTAAATTTTAAAAATAAGATATTTATGGGGTCCTTTAGTAGCTCAGTTGGTGGAGCAGAGGCCTGTAGGGGCATTTGAGGAAAAATAAGGTACTAAAACATTTAAAATATGGTAGAAAGTGAAAGTCCTTTTAAACAAAAGTCCTACTCTTTTGTTTAACATTTTTACTATATATATAATAACAAAAAATCCCCTTCATCCAAAAGAAGTACCCCGTATCTCATTGGCATATACTCCTCCAGAATTTTTAATATCAATACCTATAAGCTATCTACGGCCATACCACCCTGAACGCGCCCAATCTCGTCTGATCTCGGAAGCTAAGCAGGATCGGGCCTGGTTAGTACTTGGATGGGAGACCACCTGGGAATACCGGGTGCCGTAGGCTTAAAAAAAAAAAAAAAACCTATAAGCTAAGTTTTGATTTTATAAAATGTATTAACACTGGGAAACTTCATTATGATTTTTCAGTTTCATGTCTTCAGTAAAAAAAAGTGTCAGGGGCAGTACTTGGAGATAAAGCAGGTGGTACTGAGAGAAGACCTGGTCAAGGGTAACGAAGGATGTACCTTCCTTTTTCTCATGTTTTAATTTGTTTGTCTTTAATCATTTGTGTAAGGGAGCAGACTCTTTTGTTATGGTAGATTATTTGCATTCTTGTGCCCTGATAATTGAAGCAAGGAACAGGCAAACTTAGATTCACCTAGGAAAGTAGCATTGGCAATAGATGGGCCTACCACTTATGTTTCAGTCAAAGAGGTTTTCAGAAGTCATTAGGTTTGGCTGTAATCAAAAGGATAGACTAACAAGTTGGCAAAAGATGTGGAACCATTAGAACTTTCATACAGTACTAGTAGGAATCTAAAGTGATACAGCTGCTTTGGAACATTGTTTGGTAGTTCCTTAAAAACATAAACCTTATGACCCAGCCATTATCCTCATAGAGATATACCCAAGAGAAATGAAAATACATGTTTACACAAAAACTTTCACTTTACTCAAGCATTCATAGTTGCAATTTTCATAATAGCCAAAAAGTGAAAATAACCCAAATGGCCATCAAATGAATGGATAAATTAAATACAGAATAAGTAAAATGCAGTATGTCCATACATTGGAATACTATTTGACCATAAACGGGAATGAAGTACTGATCATGCTGCAGCGTGGGTGAGCCTGTAAAACATTACACTGAATGAAAGGAGGTAGTCACAGAATGCCACACGTATTTTATGATGCTGTTTATATGGAATATCTAGATCAGGCAAATTTATAAAGACAAATGTTATTGCCAGGGTCTGGAGGGAAGAGGGAATGGGGAATGACTGCTAATGGGTATGTGGTATCTTTGGGGATGATAAAAATATTTTTAAATTAATTGTGATAGTTGTACAACTCTCTGAATTTACTAAATGCCATGGAAATGTGTGCTTTTAAAGAGTGAATTTTGGTGTGTGAATTATATCTTAATTTTAATTTCATAAATATCCCCCCATACACACACCCAGATCATCACATTGACAATATGCCATTTGAAAGACTGTAGGAAACCTGTTTCAGTGTTTTGGTTCTATATGTCTGACATAGAAGACCTCTTCTCAGCCGTGAGACCTAGTTGTGTTTTTTTTAACATTGTTTTAAATGAATTCTTCCACTTTTCTGTTTTCTTCTTTCTGAAGTTTTATCAGTGTTAAACTGTTTGTGGATGACTAGAGCTGGAAGTTGAAGTTAGATGAATAAAAATCAGACCTAGTGTAGCTACTCTTTTCTGTTTTTCGTCCAGAACGAAGATGACAGCCGCGCCAGTGAGAGCAAGAAGCCCAAAACGGAGGACAAGGGTTCAGGAGGCCACAAGCCGTCCAGCAGTAGAGAGTACGTCCCCAGAGCATGTGTGCCAGTGTTGGCAACATATGTGTATCGTTTGGTATTGGGTACTTTCTAGTGTGTTGTCAGAATGTTCCTTTTAGTAAGTATGTGTCATATACATGCACACACATGCATATACCAAAGAGTGGGAGCTTTTGCTTTTAGCTAAGAGGGATGGAAAACATTTAAGATTTAGTTATGTCTTCCTTTCTTCTTTTTTTGGTGGGGTTAGAGCGAGTATGGGGTAAGAATTAAAGTAAAGCTTACCGCTTTCTGATTAGACAACAAGCTTATCTGTAATTTCCAAGAGACTAGTTACTACCTTACAAGCATTAATCTCTTCTTTCACCATTCATCTATTTGTTCATCCAGTCCACCAATATTTATTGAGCACTTATTGTGTGACAGGCCATGTTTTTGGCACTGGATATTTAACCAGATAAAAACCAGATAAAATGCCTATCCTTGTGGAATTTACAGTTTTATTTTACTTTGCAGAAATCTTGTGTCCTAGCAATCAATTGTGAAAAACAAATTTTTGTCTTGAAAGCAGGCAAAGAGAAATGGAAAAATTCATCACCCTGTATTACAATATGGAGAAATGAGGGCATTTGTTTGGTTTGGCAGGTCATCTAAGCAGAGTACTACAAAAGAAAAGGATTTGTTACCTTCTCCCGCTGGGCCTGTTCCTTCAAAAGATCCAAAAACAGAGCATGGCTCTAGGAAGAGGACTATTAGTCAGTCTTCTTCCTTAAAGTCAAGTAGTAACAGCAACAAGGAGAATAGTGGCAGCAGCAAAAACAGTTCCTCTACATCCAAGCAGAAGAAGACTGAAGGGAAGACTTCCAGTAGTTCCAAGGAGGTTAAGGTAAGGTTTTGGGGCTTACGGCTTTTGGAAGTCACTCATTGCCATGTTATTTCTCCAAGATAACACTGTGCTTTGAAATTTTTGTGACATCTCATTAAATTTATATGTCTGTACATTTTACTCTCTAGATGTCATAATCCTGATAACAAATTTATACAGTGACGTGAGACGATGAAAGCAGTAAGTCAGCTGGCACAAGCTTACTGAGATAGAAACTGAAGGCCTGGTGTGGAATATGTTTATTGTCTCTGCTACTGGGGGAAGGAAGGCTGAGATGGGAAGATTTTTTTGAGCCCAGGAGTTCAAGTCTAGCACAGGCAATATTTTGAGACCCCATCATTATAAAAATAAGATAAAAAGATAGAAGCCAATAATTAGAAAAGTTGCTTATGAAAGTCTTTATAATAAGAACTAAATGGCTCTAGATTGACTTTTTGTATATTGTTTCAAAACGGCTTTGGGGCCAGGCACAGTGGCTCACGCCTATAATCCTAGCACTCTGGGAGGCTGTGGTGGGAGGATCTCTCAAGGTCAGGAGTTCGAGACCAGCCTGAGCAAGAGTGAGACCCCATGTCTACTAATTAGAGATTATCTGGACAACTAAAAATATATATAGAAAAACTTAGCCAGGCATGGTGGCTCATGCCTGTAGTCCCAGTTACCTGGGAGGCTGAGGCAAAAGGATTGCTGGAGCCCAGGAGTTTGAGGTTGCTGTGAGCTAGGCTGATGCCACTGCACTCTAGCCCTGGGAAGAGAACAAAACTCTGTCTAAAGAAAAAGAAAACTGGTTAAAATATCTGAAAACTTTTTTATTTTCAGAAAGCTTCATTTTCCTCAAGTAAATCTGAACGTAGGCCCTTGTAGGTCTGTTCATAAAACATAGAAGATAAAGCTGTTTTAGTAATGTTAATGCTACAACTTGCTATTCAAGAAGCCATTTCATAAACATGCAAGCTGTATGATAAAAAACTTAGCATTTTCTCAAGTCTCAGGACTTTTATTTTTATTCCTTGAAGTAAACTATAATGGATGGAACTGAAAAGCCTTTATCATACAAGAAAAGAAAAAGTTATTACATGGTTTTTTAAAATAGATTTTTAGTATATGTAGTACAGTTATATATTATTGGGTTTTCTAATGTTGAAACATCCATTATTTTGTGGGATATATTCTACTTGTTTATTGCGTTTTATTGAAAAATGTGTATTCATTTTCTTAAAGATACAGCTGGATGGCAGACAGCTGGAAAGAGAGAGGACCGTAGCGCTTGCATGGAGGCAGAATAGATATATTGATGGGAGGCAAAATGAAGTTTAGGAAAATGGTAAAATCCAAATTCCAGGAACGCCAGTTAAAAACTGTTTGAACTTGGGCAAGTTACTCAACCTCTTTGAGATTGCTTATTTACATGATCTAATAACAGTATGCATTTCATAGGGTTGTTAGGGATTAATGACAATGCTAGGTAGTTAGTTGAATTAGTTCCTGGTAAGTAGTGAGTACATAGTAAACATTAAGTATTATTGTTGCTGTTTTCACTGACTAGTGATTACTAATAAATTTTGCCCTAGGTAGTATTGCCATTTTTTGATACTAAGGTTTTTGTTTTCCTTATGTTCTAACAAGTGCCTCAGCCAGTGCCTGGCACATAGTAGACCCTTTGTAAGTGTTAGAATGAATACTTTGGTTGTATGAAATGGGCTCCTTTTTTTAATTATTATTTTTTCATGACCACTAGACCACCAAAGATAAAATGGACTCATAAAAGTTTCATAACAAGGAAGTTAGTTACTGAAGGCAATGAAATTTTATTTCCTTTTAACCAGTGACTGAAGGAATGCTATTAGTTTAATTTTTAATCTCCTCACAATTTTCAATGCATTTATATATTTTTTTGGTCAGGAAAAGGCTCCAAATAGCTCCTCAAACTGTCCTCCGTCTGCACCGAGTCTCGATTCTTCTAAGCCTCGGAGAACAAAACTTGCCTTTGATGACAGGTGAGAAAAATGAGATTTTTTAAAAGCACTTAAGAAATCTTTACAGTCAGCATATAAGAAACTTGTTTTAATTTCTGTCATTGACCAGAAGATTAATACTTGTATGTGATCCACAGAATATCCACGTTGTAATCTGAAAACTACCCGCTGGCCCTAGTACTGCTCTTTAACTTAACACCATGACCTTCGGGAGGGATGTGAATGATGGTAGAACCTTCCAGTAGAACCTTTAATGCTGCTGACCTCATTGTTAAAACAGGGGTTTTCTTAGATGAGGAAGAGCAGTGCTTTTTCCTCTGTATCTCCTCCAATGAAAGGTTATTTCTCTTTCCCGTATTTTATTTACACTTAATCTTTCAAACAACTTGGGTAAGTTAGTATTTAATGCTGGGGAGCTTGGTTTCTATTTTCCTAAGTAGATTTGCCATGAGTTGGCTCAACCGCAACTTACACTATCAAATTGATATAAACATGTCAGAAAAAAACTGAAATGAATGTTTAGTAATTTCCTTTCCTTGAGGACATGAAAACTGAAGGATACTAGAGACTAACGTGAACAAGTATTATCTTATGAAAATACTTGCCATTTTATTTATAATGAAAATTTATATTGCAGAAGTTATTCAGCTGACCATTATTTACAAGAAGCAAAAAAACTAAAGCACAATGCAGATGCATTGGTATGTAAATATTCCATTTACATTTATGTATTTAATCAAATTAACTTAAATCTTCATTGTTGTCTATAGCAGTAATAGGTCACTACTTATTGCTTTTATTCTCCTTTCTTCAGTCTGATAGGTTTGAGAAAGCTGTGTACTACCTTGACGCTGTGGTGTCTTTCATTGAATGTGGGAATGCGTTAGAGAAAAGTGCTCAGGAATCCAAATCCCCATTCCTTATGTATTCAGAGACGGTGGACCTCATCAAGTGAGTGAGAACGTACCACGCCATTGGCAATGACATTATTTCTTGACCCTTACGTAGTTCATGAGTATAATGATTGGGTTGTCATGCTCACATGTGATGTGTGCCTCCCTCAAACCTTGTTTGATGCAAGCATGTTATCCATTTGAAAATAATTTTCTTGGGAGGAAACAACATTATTTCTCTGGTCCATCTAGGAAGGGGCTGGTAAAACTGTATACATTAAACCAAAGGAGATGTGTAATCTTTTATTGTTCTTGGGGAAGGAGAACTAGGTACTTCAATAGGAAATTTTGCCTTTATTTAGGTTTGAGATTTTAATGTTTTTGGGGATGAAAGAAGTTATAATTTCAAGGTGAAGTATTACATTCTGTTTATCATTTGTTTGTTATTTGAACCCACAGATACACTATGAAGCTAAAGAATTACTTGGCACCAGATGCTACAGCTGCAGATAAGAGACTCACAGTGCTCTGGTGAGTTTTCTGTTTCCTCTTCTCTGATACATGACAGGCAGTTGTGCTGTGGGTGCTCTTCTGAATGTTTTCTTTGAGTCAGCCTCTCATAACCCTGTCATAATTCTGTGCTTCATGAATCAAGCATAAAGTAACGTAAAGTTATTTGATGACATGTGAGAACTAGTCCTAGGTTTCTTGGTCATCTTCCTCTCCCTAGGGTATGTGCCACAGTAAGAACACATCTTTTGGTTTTGCCTAAGGGTTAGTGCTGTGGCCTCATGCCACAGTCCACTCCCACAAGCCTGTCCTGTCCTTTTGTGCGGTGCAAGTGTGGGCTGTGCAGACGTGGCCGAGTGTGGTCTCCTGGTAAATAAGCTGCCCTTTTCTGTTGGCTAGCCTGCGCTGCCAGTCTTTGCTGTACCTGAGGCTGTTCAAACTGAAGAAGGAAAATGCTCTGAAGTACTCAAAGACGCTGACGGAGCACCTGAAGGTATGTGTAGAAGAGGAGGGGCTCTTTCCTAATTGGTAAGATTTGTCAAGTCTCCTGTCCCCAGCCCAGCAGTACTCTCGTGTTTAGGTAAAACACAGCAGGGGTGGAGCTACTGTGTGGGACCTTTCAAATAAGTTTGAGATTTCTTGGAAAAATTTTAATGCACATTGTCTGATTATAGAACTTATATAGCCATGTGCAGTAGCCATATGTATCCTTTCTAAGTGATCTTTGGTTTTCACTACCATCCTTCTTTTCAGACTGTTACCTTCCTTTGCTAAAATGCCTTCCTGTGTTTTTTTAGGCCAATACCACATAAATCCTCCTAAAATGCTCCTCAGATTATGACGTGGAACCTTTCAGCAACTTACCATTACCTTCAGGGTCAAGGCCAGACTCCTTAGCCTGGCCCACAGGTCTCTGTCTTAGTCCTCTTCTAAACCTCTGCTTTAGGCAAACTCTGTGGGCCACATATGGTCTCTTTTCTGTAGCGTCTGTGTACTTAGTGTGACCTCCCTGGTGTGCCCTTTCTCCTTTCCTGTATCCATGTGAGCATCTCTCATTCCTTCCTTGCCTCTTCTGTGAAGTCTTCCAGAGCACCCCAGTTCTCTCCTCATAATTTCTTTTTGCTGTATGTTTACACACACACATACACACATATTTTGGTATCTTACATTTATAAAGCTGCTTAAGATCAGCTCTGGCCAAATGTTTTTATTTAGTACTTTATTGGTATTTTTTTGTTTTGTTTGTTAAGTACATTTTTTTCCCCCACAGAATTCTTACAATAATTCTCAAGCACCATCACCTGGCTTGGGAAGGTAGGTAAAATTTTATTCTATAAAATATTATTTGTGACAAATTTGTAATATAAAATGGAATGGGTAGGGTCCGACTTCCAAAAATGGAAAGGTGACCACTTTTAAAAAATGAAAATTATCTCTAATAAAGTATTTTTAAAAGTTATATTTTCTCTTTTTTTTATGAATTAAAAATATAAAAATATAATCATAAAGATTAGAGATGGGACATTGCACCTATAGAAATCTAAGTTTTTAATACTACTCAACCCACCTCACAGTTTGATTTCCGTAATTACTTGGATTTATCACAGTGGATGTATCCCAACTCAAATCTTGGCGCTGCCAGAATTTAATAACAGTGGTACAACTGTGATTTCTACTCCGTCCCCATGTCACTCTCATCCCACCCACCTCCAAAAGAAGGAATAATGCTGGGAAACCTTTTTTTTAATCTGTTCAGTTATTATGTTTATGTGAACTGACATTTTATCTTTGGCCTGTATGTATTTTCTTAAACAAATTTATAATGTTGAAAGTGCAGATAAAAATGTGAATAACTAGTCCCCCCATACGCCAGTTTTGTTTGATTTTTTTTTTTTTTCAGTGTGAAAAAACCTTGGGCATTTCCACAAGTTTTAATACTCCCGAAATAAACCTGTCAGATTTCAACAAATGTGTTTTCTAAAAAATATTTAATTGGCAGGAAGTTTGAGATGATTGTAGTTGATTGAGTGAGAGGGTGATACCTCTTTGTCGGCTCTGAGTGTTTAGTTAAACTAGGAAAGTTTCAGAAATTACGGAATTGAAATAAAGATGTTCCTGGCGGGGCGTGGTGGCTCACATCTGTAATCCTTAGCTTTTTGGGCCACTGAGGTGAGAGGATTGCTTGAGGCCAGGATTTGAGACCAGCATGGGCAATAGTGAGACCCTGTCTGTATTTAAATTAAAAAAATAAACAAAAAAAGTTCCCATATACTGTCCCATTTACTGTCTCACTTTTTTGAGTTAAATGTGAATTCCACCCAACCTCCTACAAAACAGTTTGAAAAATCTGCAATTATGTACCTGGATTGATGGAAAGTGTGCTGAGGAGACTGCCTCAGCCTGGACAGGCATGGGTTCTGGATCAGTTTCTCATACCTCAGGTTTTGTTTGCAATAAATAAATATTCTATAGAATTAAAAAAAAGAAAGAAAAAGAAGGAAGTGTGCTGAGCTGAGGGGATCTGACTTCTAAGTCTTTGATCTGATAAGGTATATGACTAAGGTATACAACTAATGTTATATGACTTTTTTAGTAATCTCCCATCTCTTGTTCTGTTGTCATTCGTTAAAGCAAAGGTTATAGATAAGATCATAATTCACAATGGCTCTTAGTACTTATTTAAAAGAAATTGTACTTCCCTGGGAACCCATCTAATTTTAAAGAATCTTTAAGTTTTAAAAGTCTTCATGTGGGAAGAGTCGGTAGTGTGTGATTTCATAATATTCCCATGCCCACATGAACAAACTTCTCTTTCCCTGTGTTTAGCAAAGCTGTCGGGATGCCTTCCCCTGTCTCTCCAAAGCTGTCGCCAGGCAATTCAGGAAATCATTCTTCTGGGGCCAGCAGCGCTTCAGCAAGTGGCTCCTCAGTGACCATTCCACAGCGGATCCACCAGATGGCAGCCCACTACGTCCAGGTCACCTCCAACTTCCTCTATGCCACCGAAATCTGGGACCAAGCTGAGCAGCTTTCCAAAGAGCAAAAAGGTAGGTAGGTAGGTCTCTGGATAAACCTCGAAGGACGGAACCATTAAAAGGAACTTTTATTTTATTTTATTTTATTTTATTTTTTGAGACAGAGTCTCACTTTGTTGCCCAGGCTAGAGTGAGTGCCATGGCATCAGCCTAGCTGACAGCAACCTCAAACTCCTGGGCTCAGGCGATCCTCCTGTCTCAGCCTCCCAAGTAGCTGGGACTACAGGCATGTGCCACCATGCCCGGCTAATTTTTTGTATATATATTTTTAGTTGTCCAATTAATTTCTTTCTATTTTTAGTAGAGACAGGGTCTTGCTCAGGCTGGTTTTGAATTCCTGACCTCGAGCAATCCGCCTGCCTCAGCCTCCCAGAGTGCTAGGATTACAGGCGTGAGCCACCGCGCCCGGCCAGGAACTTTTATAATTTAATTAACTTTTTGGTCTGTATTTAATGTTATTACCTAGTTAAGATTGAACGATAATCAGTTTGTTAATACTCTCCCCTGCTGACCGGTCATGGTGACTCACACCTGTAATCCTAGCACTGTGGGAGGCCGAGGCGGGCGGACTGGTCAAGGTCAGGAGTTCGAAACCAGCCTGAGCAAGAGTGAGACCCCATCTCTACCATAAATAGAAAGAAATTAATTGGCCAACTAATATATGTAGAAAAAATTAGCCGGGCATGGTGGTGCATGCCTGTAGTCCCAGCTACTCGGGAGGCTGAGGCAGCAGGATTGCTTGAGCCAGGAGTTTGAGGTTGCTGTGAGCTAGGCTGATGCCACGGCACTCACTCTAGCCTGGGCAACAAAGCGAGACTCTGTCTCAAAAAGAAAAAATACTCTCCCCTGCTTAACAATCATATTAAATGTAACTGAATTTGGTCAAAAAATGCCTCTCATGATACTGGTGACAACAGTTGTCACTGTTGCCCTGAGTAGAGTGCTGTGGTGTCAGCCCAGCTGATGGCAACCTCACTCTTCTGAGACAGTTAATAGTAAATTTGGCCATAGGCTTAGGATCACATCTACACTTTGTGTACATCTGAGGTGTTTAATATGTAAGAAAACACATTTATACAGGAATTGTAGGTATATTAGAAGAAACTTATGAGATAATGGAGGCTATGAAAGGAATGGATTTCTTAGCATTTTAAAAAATTCAGTTGTTTGGGGCTTTGTACCTTAAAAGTTTGTTTTCTCAAACTAAGGACATTGAGAATTAGAAAGTATTTGAAGATCTTAGGGGAAAATACTGCATAAACACCATCTTATTTTAGTAGGCATTACTAGCAAATATGTGTGTATAGCATCTATTCAGGTAGATCTTTTGCAGAAAAACACCAAAGTAGCCAATCAAGTGTCCTTTTGTCACAGAGTGCATTCAGATGCTTACAGTATGAACAGGTAATCAGATGCAAATGAAAGATTTCTATCTCTAAAAGAGGGGTCATGGTAAAAGGAAGGTAGAAGGGGAACCCCAACATTTAACATAAAGTCATGTTTAAAGAAACATAATTTGTTCCCAAAATTTTAAATATTGCCAGTGTTTCCCAGGAAATGTTAGAGAGCTGGAATTCCTCCAAGTCACCCCTACTTTCTTTCTTTCTTTCTTTCTTTTTTTTTGAGACAGAGTCTCACTTTGTTGCCCAGGCTAGAGTGCCATGGTGTCAGCCTAGCTCACAGCAACCTTAAACTCCTGGGCTCAAACGATCCTACTGCCTCAGCCTCCTGAGTAGCTGGGACTACAGGCATGCACCACCATGACCAGCTAGTTTTTTCTGTATATATTGGCCAATTAATTTATTTCTATTTATAGTGGAGATGGGATCTTGCTCTTGCTCAGGCTGGTTTCAAACTCCTGACCTCGAGTAATCAGCCCACCTCAGCCTCCCAGAGAGCTAGGATTATAGGCGTGAGCCACCGCACCCAGCCCACCCCTACTTTCTATTTGTCTCCTTGATGCCAGTGTTTGAGCCTCTTTTTTCCTTTTCTTTTTTTGTATGGAAATTTTTGAACATGGACTAAAGGAAAGAGAATGATATAATGAACCCCACGTACCTTTCATTCAACTTTGGCTTCTGCAGCACATTTTGCCAGTCTTGTTCCATCTGTGTGTGTGCCTGTCTCCCTCCCTCCCTCCCTCCCTCTCTCTCTCTCACTTTTCTGCCCCCCCCAGAAAGTATTATAAAGCAAATGCCAGATATCATGACATTTCACCTGACAATACTTTTTACTGTGCATCCTTAAGTGATAAGAACTTTTCAAAAACATGTCCACCATGCCTTTATCACAGCTACCAAAGTTTTTTTTTTTTTTGAGACAGAGTCTCACTTTGTTGCCCAGGCTACAGTGAGTGCCCTGGCTTCAGCCTAGCTCACAACAACCTCAATCTCCCGGGCTCAAGCAATCCTACTGCCTCAGCCTCCCAAGCAGCTGGGACTACAGGCATGCACCACCATGCCTGGCTCACTTTTTCTATATCAGTTGGCCAATTAATTTCTTTCTATTTATGGTAGAGATGGGGCCTCGCTCTTGCTCAGGCTGGTCTCGAACTCCTGACCTCAAGCAATCCACCCGCCTCGGTCTCCC
Source organism: Microcebus murinus (assembly GCF_040939455.1). Taxonomy (NCBI): domain Eukaryota; kingdom Metazoa; phylum Chordata; class Mammalia; order Primates; family Cheirogaleidae; genus Microcebus; species Microcebus murinus. The sequence goes on along the minus strand of NC_134124.1, from coordinate 2,535,308 downwards.
AGAGTGCTAAGATTACAGGCGTGAGCACCCCAGCTACCAAAGTTAATAACTCCTTTATATTATCTATATTCTACCATGACATTTCTCCTATTGTGTAAAATATCTTTTGTTTTAAATAGTTGGATTTATTTCCAAGCAGGATCCAAGCAAGGTCTACACATTCAATTTCATTAATAAGTTTCTTAAGTGTCACCCTCCCCTCCTCCCATCTTTTTTTTTTTTTTTGGCCATGCCATTGATTTTTGAGGAGAACCCGGGCGATAGAATGTCATGTTCTGGATTTGACTAATCCCTTCCTCATGGTGTCAGTTATTCTTCTGTCCCCCTTATTTTCTTATGTTGGTAGTTACATCTTGAGACTCAATTCAAGTTCAGTATTTTAGATAAGACTATCTCCTAGGGGGTGCTAGGAGATAGTCACATGACATCCTGTTAGGAGGCAGGTAATGACTGTCCCTGTTTGGTGATAGTAAGTTTGGTCAGTAGATTCAGTCGGTAGTATCAGCCTGATTGGTTTGATGTAAGATTCCCTATTATATTTTAACTTAAGCATCCATTGATGATCATTGCCTGGATCCATTATTATATTAGGAAATAGAAAATTTGTCAGGAATTTTCGATTCTGACATTCCTTCTGCATTTAATAGCTGGAATTTTGTAAAAGAGAGCCTTCTCTCAAGTGTTTGGTTGTCTCCTCCTTTGCATAGCATGAAATCTTCATCATGAGAATGACCCTTTTTTCTCTGCACATCTAAAAACCCTCTTCGGCCGGATGCGGTGGCTCACGCCTGTAATCCTAGCACTCTGGGAGGCCGAGGCGGAAGGATTGCTCGAGGTCAGGAGTTCGAAACCAGCCTGAGCAAGAGCGAGACCCCGTCTCTACTATAAATAGAAAGAAATTAATTGGCCAACTAATATATATACAAAAAATTAGCCGGGCATGGTGGCGAATGCCTGTAGTCCCAGCTACTTGGGAGGCTGAGGCAGGAGGATTGCTTGAGCCAGGAGTTTGAGGTTGCTGTGAGCTAGGCTGACGCCACGGCACTCACTCTAGCCTGGGCAACAAAGCGAGACCCTGTCTCAAAAAAAAAATAAAAACCCTCTTCTTAGTCCTTCATCCCTCTGCTCCCCAAATTACACTGGGATCAAATCTTAAGATATTGTTTTCTCCTCCTCTACTCAGGGGTGTAGCCTTTCACATGTACACGAGCCTACATTTGTTCATGTAGGAGGAATCCTTTTATTTCTGTCTCTTAAATTTTCAAACCACTGTCATGGGGTTTAGTGCATGATGTATGGTTATGGCTGAAAGGTTGGCTGCTGGCTGCTGTCATAAATACCTACCCTCACAGGGGCTATCACGAGAAACATGCAAAGAACATCTTCCCTCTTGTATCCCTTGCTTCTTATACAAAAACAATACACAAAATTTTTTGAGAATCAAATAGTACATTGTGGCACTAGGTCTTCATTTTAAATGATGTTAATGGCATAATAAGAATTTATAATTTCCATCAGTGGAATTCTTGATCATACATTCTGTTTAAATGTTGAATGACTTAGGGAATAAATATAACTTGAGAGACTATGGGTAATTTGTTCTAAAACATGGACCGTAATCCTTTTAGTGTGGGAGGGGGTGTTTTTTACTTCATATGAATGTTATTTTACAGTCTGTACTCAAAATTTTAGAGCAGTGATTCAAAAGCATATGCATCATTTAACAAATATTTTTGGTTTTCTAGAATTCTTTGCTGAACTGGATAAAGTAATGGGCCCTCTCATCTTTAATGCGAGCATTATGACAGATCTAGTTCGTTACACCCGACAAGGACTGCACTGGCTTCGCCAGGATGCCAAGTTGATATCTTGAACTGAACACATTCTCGTTGCCTCTGATTTTCTCCACAACACTGTGTCACACCACGAAGGAAAACTGCCATACCACACCACCTAGTCGACACTAAGAATGAGGAATGGTTTTCTCCTCCTTGGTCAATGTCTCATGTCAATTGGCCCCTTTAATATTCCCAATGTGAAAAATTATTTAAATGCTTTTAAATCTGCAGCACATTGATAAGATGGTTTCAGTGATCTATAATAAGATTGAAATACCAGTTGCAATTCATAACTAATCAATTGAAATACTATTTATTTTAATTTTTTTAAGTTCCCAGATTGGGGCTAGTTTAAAACTTAGTTATTTCTGCCTATACATTTACTCTGTTGAATATTTAGCATAAATTTAAAGTAGGCATTTTTATTTATATACTTTGGGAGCTTTGTTACCTAATAATGTCTTTGTGGTAGCTCTTATAAGAGTAAGAATTGGTTCACCTAAAATAAGGACATATTCTTTCTATACCTACTACCTGATATTATTTGAAATCTTAACTACAATTTTATTATTGTAGTCTTTATGGTTAGTATTAGGATATTCTTCTACACATATGAGAAGATGGCATTCTACATGGATGTAAAATGAAATGTGTCTGATTTGGTATGCATTATTTCAAAAACTGTGAATGTGAATAACACTACAACAATCACAAGGTGACTATAACTTGCATCTGATGCATTACAGAAGAGGGCAGGCAAACTCCGTAGAAGACACATATCATGTTGAACGGTTTCATAAAAGGACAATCTTGAACTGTATGGATTTTATTAAAAACATATATTGTTTTTTAAGAAATGGGATGTCGCTGTGTTGCCCAGGCTGATCTTGAACTCCTGGGCTCAAGCGACCCTCCCGCCTCAGCCTCCCCAGTAGCTGGGACTGCAGGTGCACCCACTGTGCTCAGCTCACGTGTCCCCTTTTGTTGCTAATCATTTGACACTTAATTCAAACAGAATAAGTTACTGGAGGAAAAAGGCAGTTCCTGAGGGTTGCTGCCTACGTCTCTTTAATTGACAATGTTTGAAAGTTAAAACCTTTTTTAGACTTTTGTTTTGCTCATAGTAGATTGCGATGCTCTGATGAGAGCACACAGTGACTGACGTAGCAGTGGGCCTGGGCTTTGGTGTGTGTGCTTTTGGCACACGACTCCCAGTTCAGATGCCTGCTATAGAGATGATGGGTTTCCCCTTTTTAAGCCTGTCTTGTATTTATTCTTTTTGTATTGAGAAGGCCCTCATCAATGATGTATGCTTCTGATGGGATCAGAAAATTCACACTAGAAGAATACCTAACTTGGTTTAATGTGAGCTCTCTTGGGAAGGGGAGGGGAAAAGAGGGTAGAGCTTAAGAAGCCAGCTCTGTAAGAGTTGTGTGTCAAAGTACCTTTCCCTGCAAGGTGCATATAGGAGTCAAAGGTAAGACGTTTACCCTCTACACTTTGTTTTTAATGCCCCTATCATGTTTGGTGTGCCTTAAATCTTACCTTTAAATGAAGACTCTATGGATTGTTTACAGATGAAGTTTTATACTAGGACCAGATTGTCCATAACTGGTTGGTCTTCTACAGTAATAATGTTCAATTCTCTTCCTTCTAAATCTTCCTTCAGGATTACGTAAAGATTAATACTTCCAGAAAAGCTCATGCTTTGGTACATGACTTAGTCTAACCAATTGGGCAATGCTGCTTCAAAAAACAGTCTGCCCTTCTCCCCATTCCAAAAATAAACCCATACAATCAGAAAACAAAGAGATTGCCCTACTGTTTGTAGTTGATTGCTCAGGCTTGAAATGGGAAAGGGGGAAGAAGGGTAGAAAAGCTCCAAGTCCAGTGGTGCAGTGAATCCTTTGTGTCTGAGTCTTTTTATACTTACTTCTGAAGCTGGCGTACTGTCATTGTCCTGTGGCCTCCTGTGTATGGAGCTTCTTAACTGCTTGTGTACCTCAAGTTGTCTTTACATATCGCTGAAGATTGAGACCTACAAATTATGTTGAATTTATTGACCTTTTTCCCTTGGATAAATTGCCTCTGATATCTTTTTAATTTAATCTTAGTGTGTTCTAGAAACAGTTTTCCTTAAGAGGCAACTTCTCAGTGATCATGGTAGTTATTTAGTAAGAAATAACTGTTATTAAGCAAGTGCGTGTATGTCTTGTCCTCTGATTTCTCTGACTCTGATTCCTTAATTTGCAGTGATGTCTTAGAAATGGGAAAAGTATCCCCTGGACTTGTAGACTCAGCACCAGCCAGTGGGGCACGTCTAAGTTCTGGTATATTCTGGTCTCTCGTGTGTCCTGAAAGGCAGCAGGAGCACTTCTTGGGTCACACTGATACTTAGTTAAAGCGGAGTTTCCTGCGTGTTTTATGGTGCTGCTCTATAAGATGTTTCTCTTCAAAACGGTGTTAATTCTTGGAGAATGAATTTTTTTAAGCTTTTCATTGTGGAGGGTTTTTCCCATAGCCCAGCACTGGGCGGTGGATCAAAGTCCTGTTCTAGATGATTGAATTCTCAATGTCACAGCTGTGGAAATGCTGCTCCCTCCCTGTGCCTGTGTCCTCAGATGCCCTGTCCATGCCGTCGTCTGCTCTAGCACATGCTCTGGACACCTGTGCAGGTGACGTGCCTCCCTCCACAGTCGTGTCCTCAGTGTTTTCTAGCCATTTAAAACTGAATTTGACAAGTGGCTAAAATCTTACCTTAGTCTGAGACTTGTACTTACTATATAGTTAATTCTAGAAATAGCAACTATTTTAACAATTACTCTGTTGACTGCTCTCTAAGACCACACTTGTATGCCAGGAGGCAACATCCTGCACCACTGGACTCTTGACAGGCAACCGCCCAGCCGGCCGTGGTGGGGGAGGTTGTCGCAGTCCTACCTGGGCGGGCTGCGGGGAGCCCTCCCGCCAGGTGATGCAGGCTCCAGTCTGGCTGGAGAGCATCCAGCCCGTTCCTTGCCTCAGTGCCACCTTTTTCTGGGCAAGTAGCCAAAAGTGACTCTATAAGCAGTGAGTACTTCAGATAAATTTACAGCTGTAGCTGCCGAAGAGTGGAGAAGGTTGGCCACCACTGATGTACTTCTCCGACTCAAGGACGCTGTAGAGCACTGTGTGCACGCGCCCACGCGCCTGTGTGTCCGAGCGCTTTGGCACTGGCGGATCCCTGGGCATCTGGGCTGCACTTTGAGTGTCACGCTTGTGGCTTTATTAGATTCACTGTTTTTTTGAAATTGTTGTTCGTTTCTTTTCATTCAAGGTTTAATCGGCTAGATCAGACAGCATCATTTTGTATTTAATGACAGAGGAAGTTTGGTACATTAACTGTTAATGAACGAGCTTGCGTCATTGAAGCAAGAGCCTACGAAAGGCACCTGTTAGAAATGAGCATGCTGGCTCTGCAGGCCAGGGCTCAGTGGAGGGTCAGGGCAGCCAGTGGCGTTCCAGTCAGGGTGCCTGGGCGTGCAGAGGAGGGAGGGCACTCGTGCACTCTTCTGGGTGTGAGGGTCTGCAGCGCTGGATCTTAAAATTATGTACACATACACACTTTATATATATGTATGTATGTATGAAAACATGAAATTAGTTTGTCAAAAATGTGTGTGTTTAGTATTTTAGCTTAGTGCAACTATTTCCACATTATTTATTAAATTGATCTAAGACACTTTCTTGTTGACACCTTGAACGTCAGTGTTCAAGGGTGCAATGTGTATTCCCTTAGATTGTTAAACCTTAATTACTATGATTTGTAGTGAAATAACTTTAAAATATATTTGAGCCCGTCTGTAGTGTAATAGGGCTCATACAGGGTGGGAAGGATTTTAATTTTCCAGTTGCTAATTGAACAAAATGGGCTCATTGTGTATTTTGGTTTATAGGAGTTTGTGTCTGGATTCCAGGAACATCTACTGGGGATGGCTGTTTCAGGCATTGTGATGATGTTTTTTAAAAACCTAAGCTGGGGAGCCAGAGCATTTCAAATCTGTATAGACTCCTATAACTCATGTTCCCTAATACGTGGAACACAGATTTCATTTCAGCTTTATGTATCAGTGTGTTGGAGAGGCAGACTTTTTTCCAGTAATAACATTGTATATCTAAGGTTGCTATTCCGTAAAATCAATTAAAGAGCTAATTATTGAATGGCTTGGAATATGTAGTGACAAAAGACCAAATTCTTTGTGTTTGTGAGCATATCTTTCACATATTTACTAATGGAGAAATTCATTTTGGACTTCTGTACCCTAAAAGCAAGCTAGCAAGTGACAGGAAATGAATTGCCAGGAGTTGGTAAGGTGAATGCTAATCTTACTAAACCCCTGTTCACATGAAACCCTGTGGTTAATTAAAAAGAACTTGCTGTCTCCAGAAAAGGGAGAAAGAGTAACCATCTCTTAATGGAATTTGGTATTACAGTTAAGTCTTAGAGACTGAGAGATCCTTAGGCTTAGAGATCTTTGGGTGTCGTAGGACGGCAGCCTTGGCGTCGCCACGTAACGCAGCTGGCTTTCAGGAACGTCGGCACTGACCTCTCCGTGCCGCCGTTGCTCGGCTAAGCGTGACTTTTGCCATTCTTAAAACAGAAACAGAAAACAAAGCTTTCTAAGTGAATGTGGAAAAACTCCTGCACAGAAATTCTAGTAGTAGTTAGTTTTGTGACCTCTTCCTGCTTCCACGCGGAGGTTTCTTTTCAGCTTTTAACCGTTGGAATTTTCTACCTGCTGTGTTCCTCTCTGGAAAATACCTATTTGGAAATGCTGCCTTTCAAACCAATGCCGTGATCATCCATACTCGTTGGGTTTGTTGTTGCTGTTCAAGAAGTGTCCCCATTTTACACCTGTGCGCACACACCTGGCAGATCATCGACGTTTGCATTCAGCAGGACTGGGGTGGGGTGGGGCTCACCAACAGAGCTGGCCCAGCGGACAGTGCCCAGACAGGCCCCGCCTAGGCAGGCCGGCGTGCAGTTGGTAAGCACAGCTACGAAAGTTTCTGTCTAGCCTCCATTTCGAATGGTTTTAGGGAATTTTGTATATGGAGGATGGAAATACTTATATATTTATTAAATCCTTTTATCTTATTTGACATTAAAATTATTTGGTAAATAATGGTTTGATATTTGGGGAGGGTTTTGGAGGGGTTGTAAAGCCGCTGATAAACTAAAAGCCTGTTGATTCTGCAGAAAGGTACTGTTCGTGACGGATAGGATGCCTTTGTTTTGTACATGATCCAGATCTTTGTTTTACATTTCTTTTACCCAAAATATTTAGGCATCTGACATTTTTCAACCAAAATTTCAATTATATACTGTGATTTTTTTATTTGTTGCAATACATTACAATTTCAGAGGTACTTTGGGGCTCAAAAGCTAGGATTTCTAAGTCAGTATGTGCATTTCACATAATGAAGCTGTTAATGGTGAGCAAAGTATTATATACTAACTAGATTTTTCCACATCTGTATAGTATATTATATGTATTTTGTGGTATTGAAATTATAGAAAGTTTAGAGTGTCAAACATGCGTTTAATGTGTATTTTTAAACAAATTTATGGCAATTAAAATATTTGGAGACAAGGGTATCACATTTCAATTTGTAAAGATCTTTTTAACTCTACTGTGTCATTAAGATGCTTTGTATAATGCCAAACCATAGCTGGAGAAACTAAGTTTAATAAATATCAAATAGATTTTCTGTATTAAAGTTTATAAACACTGTGCTCTTTACACTTCAACTCTTACTTTGCCCTTTTTCATGCAACTCCTGTTTTGCATTTTAGGGTCCAGTAGTACGTACACTTCTCTAAAAGTCTGGTCCCACCAGCCCAGGTCTCATTTTCTGACACAGAAATTCTGAACTCGCTGGCGAGGGGCCTTGTGCACAGGTCAGAATGTGCTCTGCCCCACAGAGACCTCAGATCCTCCTTGGTGTTCGTGGTGGCTTGAGCTTTCATTGTTTTATTAAACTAGGTTTTTCCAGTTCTGCCTTACGTTGAGACAGTTACAGACGAACGTGGGCACATCATTAGGGGGCAAGTGCCAACCTCGCCCACCTTAGGAACTTGCCAAGGCGCATTGCGTAGCCGGTGCGGAGCTCGCTCTCACCACGCTCTCCAGACTGAGACGCTATCACGTCGTTCCTGGGCAACGCTGGTTGGTTCTGATTACAGAGTGGACCCTTCCCCTCAGAGCTTGATCCCAGACAGCTGAAATTTCCATTTGAGACATTTAATAATATCCATAGAAAAATAAACTCTAAATTGACAAGTTAACACTCATCCACATACTGACATTCTAAGAAGAAATGGAGACTTATTTAAAGCATACGTCTGTCTTTAAATATTAAAAACACAAGGCTGCTTCACTTAGGGTCTCCGGGCGCGGCGCCGCCCGCAGCGTTCCATAGAACGGAGCGTTGTCGCAGGTGCTGCCGTCGCTTCTCCAGGGCGAGCGCGTCACTCCTGGGCCACGCTCAGGGAACAGCGTCTCTTTCTAGGGGAAAAGAAGGGGGTTTTTTAATGGAGCCTAGGAGTGACCAGGCCACCTCTGCTGCACTCCCTCCTCTGCTTGATCTGTCCCGTCTCAGGGAAAACCAAAGAAAGGAAAGTACACCCATTCTCTCACGGCCCGCGTAGGGCCGCCCTTGGCTCTTAACTCCTAAGGATTCTCCGTGGCGCTCCCAGCCTTAGCCCAGGCACTGCTCAGTCCAGCTTCACCCTGACGTCTAAGAGTCTCCCGATCACTCCTGCCCGGTGTCCCAGGGCTCTGGGGCCCAGCCCTGCTCGCGTGCTTGTGGAATTACCTGCAAAGCCTCGTGATGCACTCAGAATCGTCCCGGCAGGAGGCTCCTATGGGCCTGAGGGAAACGCCTCTCCAAAACGGGGTCATTCTCCGCAGCCTTCTTTTGACTGAGCTCAGTTCTGGTACTGGGTTGCCTTCCACCTGCAGGGCAAAGACAGTCACCTCGATGAATGGTCGTTCCCAGGATGCTGTGGACTCGGCAGAGGAACAGTCCTCAGAACCGAGCCGGGCTCTCGGGTCCCCCCCTCAGTCCCACCACTGCCAGCCCCGCACCCCGCACCCCGCATGTCCTTCCGTACCTGGCCCAGCAGCAGCAGGCAGATCATGAGCACCGCACAGAGCTTCAGGTGCCACATCTCGGCGGAGGGGACGTGGGAGCCTTAGAGCCAGGGACAGTCCCCACGGTGGTTTATAAACTGGCACCACCTCTTCTGTGGTTGCCAGGTGAGATGGGGGCAAAGTTCGTATTTGTCACCGGGGTGGATTTAATAAGTTAATGTCTACCAGAGGAATGTGCTCAGCGGCTGCCCTTCAGGCACTCGTGTTTACTGATAACCCATCTGGACTTTGAGTGACTGTGCTGCTGGCCTGGACCTTCCCAGCCACTTTACCATAAGTCAGCACTGCCCTCCTTCCCTCTGAAAGCCACGTGAAACCACTGAGGGAGGCCAGGCACCTGGCCACATTTCTATTCCAAAATAGCTCAGTGAGATCACGCTAATAAAAATAGAATTCTAATGAGGAAGTCTTCAGAAACGATGTTGACCTCTTTCAGCCCCGTGTGGGAAAGGAGCCCTGGTCAACTGTGTATGGGCAGTTGGTCAAGGCCCTTGTCTTCCTTTCGTGGGAAGATGCTTCAACACACACAGTCTAGAGTTCCCCAGGTCCTGCACCTGCAGAGATGGGCCGTCACCCCAATGGTCTGCATCCGTCCATCGCCCCAGTAGAATGAACACCAGCTGTGGGAAATTCAGAGTCTGCCCTCTCCCAGGGCAAGGGCAGGCGGGACTGATGCGGAACTCACCTGCGTCCAATGATCATAGACTGGATTTTGCTGCTTGTGTGAGTGAGGAGGTGGCAGGATATCCTAAATTAATGGGGGAGCTTAGGACTTTGGGAGTCCTAAATAGTGACAATATTATAAATAATAAGCTGGGCCATCGTCCCAGTATTTGACTGGGACCTAATCAGAGCCTTTCCTTCCCAGCAACCTCAGGGGAGCAAGCGTAGGGCTGAGATGTCTTCAAAGCGGCAAACATTCGTGAGTTTGGATGGGAATCACTGCGGATTTCTAGACCAAGGGAGGACATCTGTCCACACCATGAGTTGTCGTGGGCGCTCATGCAATGACATGGGCATTTTAAGTTTTGGGGCAAGGTATGAATTTCGAGTAAGGAGATTCATGGGACTTTATCTTCCTGCCACCTGGAAGGGTAATAAGCCGAGACAGATGCCTGTCTGCCTGGTGTCTCCCTACAAACTCGGCTGATACCGCTTCCCAAGGCCCTTCTCGCCGTCACAGGCTGGACGCTGGGGAAGAGCCTCTTGTTCCTTTTCCACAGGGGAAAGTGGATGAGCTGAAGGTGGAACAGGACGGTCGCCAGTCCGCTGCCAGGCAGACGGGGCAGCTCCTTGCTGAGGGCGGGGAGGACGGCACGACGCACCTCAGGGCTGGGGCTGTGCGGATGTGACTCCACAGAGCGGACTGTGCTGTTCTAGTCCTCTCAGGACACTGGGGTCAGGCCTAGAGGGGGACACCACTGATGTCACTTGGGGAACATGGAGGAGAGACGAGTCACACATACCAAACCCAACGAACCAACGCTGCGAATTCCAGACTGGTTGGCTGCTCTGTCCCTTCACCCCTGAGCTTGGATCCCGGATGATCCCAGGTAGGGGCCTAACCAGGAACTTTCGCAGGGTGGGGGAAGGGCCGTGCAGTGACCCAGTGAACATCGGGTAAGAACACAAAAGCGATTAGATAAGCAAAAGGCTTAACAACGTGATGTCCTAGAGCCAGCTGGGTCTGTGGACTCGGTGCCAGCCGTCCCTTAACCAGCCTGCAAAGATATGGCAGATGGGTCTGGAAACTGCTCCTCCAAAACGTGGGCACTTCTCACCCTCCGTGTCTGCCGTCTGGTCCTCCAAGCAAAACCCAACTAGTCTTTTTTATTAATTTGTAAAGCCAGTACCACAGTCAAGGGAAGAGCCTGACCTGAAGCCCTGGGCCCCCAGGAGTAGGGGGAAGAACAGCACTGCAGAGCCCTTTTGGGTCAGGCTTCTATCTTGTATGCCACCCCCTTTCCCCAAAAGAAAAACCATTAGTTATTTTCTGTGGAAGGAACCACTATTAGGGAAACTATTTCAGCATAGGTCTACATGAACTTTGTAGTTATTTAAATTAAATATGGAGCAAGAATCAAACTTATAGAAGCGAACACATTTAGGCAGCAGTTGTCCACAGCCATCCCATGTTTATTTACATTTATTCTTGAGACAGTCTCTGTCACCTGGGCTAGAGTGCCGTGGTGTCAGCCTAGCTCACAGCAACCTCAAACTTCTGGGCTCAAGCGATCCTGCTGCCTCAGCTTCCCCAGTACCTGTAGTAGTACAGGTATGTGCCACCATGCCCGGCTAATTTTTTCTATTTTTGGTAGAGACGAGGTCTCACTCTTGCTCAGGCTGGTCTGAGCGATCCTCCAGCGTTGGCCTCCTGGAGTGCTAAGATTACAGGTGTGAGCCACCGAGCCGGGCCATCCATACTTCTTGATAGACTATGAAGGTCTATTCCTGAAATTAAAAAAGTAAAAGTTCTCTGCAATCAAGCATTTTGCTGAATGAATAAACACATAACTACATGCTCCTTCTTCCATAGAAAGACTTAAACAGCCCTTAACATTCAGCCGTAGGAGAAAGAACACTCGGCTGGGAGGCAGGCGCTTAGGTGTATGCCATGTGACTGCCCACAGGCCAGCCCTACCCATCCTTGGGCTTAGTCTCCTATTCCATCACTGACATGGGAGTAGCTCTCAGGCCTCTCAGGCACTGACATTTGGGGGTTCAAATGATTAATTTACAAGAAGAAAATGAGACTGAAGCAGGTTTGATAGCTGAGAGCTTGGCAACTCTGGATACCACTCCCAGGGATTTTCTGGGTCCGAGTTAAGTGCCTTGGATGAAATGGGAGAAAGGCCGTAGATACGTGAGCAGCTGTTGGAAACACATTCCACGTAGAGAGATCATGAGCACTTGGCAGTAACTAGAAACTTTTTTGTTGTCCCTGAGCAGGAGGTGGCTAATAAAAGATGAAAGACTCTGAAATGGAGAAACTTTTCCTGGTAAAATTTCAACAAAGGGTCAAAGTGTATTTACTTTTTTGGTAGCTGGAACTGGCACAGACTTTGGGACTAGGCCTGCAATTTGGGGAACTATGTTGGCAGGCTGAAGCGAGAGCTCCTTTCACCAGGCTCTGCAGCCCATAAATAAAAGTCCCTGTGTGGGCAGGAGCATCAGAGAACAAAGGGTTAAAAGGAGCACGTGGTTGAGCCACAGCCAGGGCTGGAGGCTCCAGGTGGACGGGTTTGAGGCGCTGAGGCCCACATTAGCTGCACTTCCTTAAAGGCTTTACTCGGTTCTCCTTCATAGATTTCTGCAACTAGAATGGTCCCTAAAATGGTCCCAGGTCCCGTATCATGTACAAGAGCTCTGAGCCAGGACAACTCATGTTCCGCACTCGCTGCCTCAGCACCCCTGCTGCACAGGTGAGCTCTGTGCCCCCAAGCTTAAAGAAGGAAACCCCTGGATGAGAGACAGGCTTAAAGCAGCCTTTAATTTCAGCCAAAGAAGCTCAGCACATCCAAGGGCTTAGAGGGGACAGCGGTCTTCTCAACAGAGCACTCCTGGAGTGAAAAGGATTCGGAGCAACAGGCTCGATGCCTCCTCTGGGCTGAGAAAGGGTGTTGGAGTCTTCTGAGCTGGCGTCTTCAAAGGAATAGAACCAGGGAGAAACAGTCTGAGGGTAAAACATGGCCAGGAAGCTTGGAGCAAAGATCAGAAAGACCCTGAGAAAGACCAGGGCCTGTCAAAGCGGTGGTCTTCCCCTGGCCTGTGAACCTTCTGAAGCTCTGCAAGGTAAGCATGTGTCCACAGTTTTCATCAGATTTTCAAAGGAGTCTATGACCCAAATATGTTATGAGACCTGGGAACAAATCTGGACAAAGAGCCAAACTGTCTACAGGGGCAGGTGGGGAGTTTTCCTCAGACACTGTCCCCTGTCAAGCCTGTAGCACTATGCTAGACACATGGCACTCACTCTAACATTTCTATTTCATGGATGAAAAACTTATGGCTCAAGAATGCAGGTTTCCAGGCTGGGCGAGGTGGCTCACACCTGTAATCCTAGCACTCTGGGAGGCCGAGGCGGGTGGATTACTCAAGGTCAGGAGTTTGAAACCATCCTGAGCAAGAGCGAGACCCCGTCTGTACTATAAATAGAAAGAAATTAATTGGCCAACTAATATAGAGAGAAAAAACTAGCTGGGCATGGTGGCGCATGCCTGTAGTCCCAGCTACTTGGGAGGCTGAGACAGAAGGATCACTTGAGCCCAAGAGTTTGCGGTTGCTGTGAGCTAGGCAGACGCCACGGCACTCTAGCCTGGGCAACAAAATGAGACTCTCTCTCAACAACAAAAAATACAGGTTTCCTGCCTGTATCACAGCACGTGACAGTTTAAGGGAATGGGCCCACGATTATCAAACTCAGCACCTCCCCTCCCCAACCTTCAGCCTCAAAATTAATGCCATTGGCCGGGTGAGGTGGCTGATGCCTGTAATCCTAACACTCTGGGAGGCCAAGGCAGGCGGATTGCTCGAGGTCAGGAGTTCGAAACCAGACTGAGCAGGAGCAAGACCCCACCTCTACTATAAATAGAAAAAAATTAATTGGCGGCCGGGCGCGGTGGCTCACGCCTGTAATCCTAGCACTCTGGGAGGCCGAGGCGGGCGGATTGCTCAAGGTCGGGAGTTAGAAACCAGCCTGAGCGAGACCCCGTCTCTACTAAAAATAGAAAGAAATTAATTGGCCAACTAAAAGTATATATACAAAAAATTAGCCGGGCATGGTGGTGCATGCCTGTAGTCCCAGCTACTCGGGAGGCTGAGGCAGAAGGATCGCTTGAGCCCAGGAGTTTGAGGTTGCTGTGAGCTAGGCTGACGCCACGGCACTCACTCTAGCCTGGGCAACAAAAGTGAGACTCTGTCTCAAAAAAAAAACACAAAAAAAGAAATTAATTGGCCAACTAATATAGAGAGAAAAAACTAGCCAGGCATGGTGGCGCATGCCTGTAGTCCCAGCTACTAGGGAGGCTGAGGCAGGAGGATTGCTTGAGGCCAGGAGATTAAGGTTGCTGTGAGCTAGGCTGATGCCACGCCACGGCACTCACTCTAGCTTGGGCAACAAAGCAAGACTCTGTCTCAAACAACAAAAATTAATGCGATTTATCTTATGGATTTTTTGTTTTGAAGTATTTTACTTTGGGGTGTTAAAAGGCCACAGCAACCATTAGCAGTACAGACACCATGTGAGCCAAACTGAAAGCTGCTGCTAGCAGGAAGTATCCTTTAAAGAGAGAAAGTTTCTGAAACTGGATCCCAGATTCCATCTCATTTCCTGCACAGGAGCACTGAGCTGTGACAACTCCCATGTCCCACAAGCCCCCTGCCTCGGCATCCCCGCCACAGGCAAGATCCACGCCCCGAGCTTAGAGAAGGAAGCTCTATAAGGGACTAGAGTAAAATTGCCAACCACATTATCTCAGTGAAGGGGGGAACTTTTCTACTAAAAAGATAATTCAAAGGCTCTAGAGCAGAAGCGAACTTTCTTGAAGGGCCAAAGGAAATATATTAGGCTCTATGGACCACATATGGCTAAAAACCATTGCTGGCTCCCTGGTATGAAAATAGGAAACTGCTGTAGAGGCGCGGGGATCACCTCATCCCCTCTACAGCTGACTGGGCCCCAGGCGAGGCGGTCCTGCCCTAAGAGGCAAGGCAGTGCAGCACAGCTACGGGAGTGCACACTTTAGCGCAGGACTCCACCACCCACTGCTGTGTGATTTCCGGCAAATGACTTAACCTCTGTGCCTGTTTCCTCATCTGAAAAATGAGTATAACCACACTTCAAAGGTTGCTGTGGGGTTTAAAAGAGTTCATATGTATGGCTAAGTAGAGTACCTGACACACAGTAATTGCAATACAGTTACTAGACTTTATTGCTGTTACGGGAGCAGCGGGCCACAAACCAATCCCCCCACAGCCCAGGCCACCCACAGATGGCGAGCTGCAGTTGCCCCGGCTGCGTATTGTAGATTATTGAACAAAGGGAAAGCTCTGCTCCTTCACCAAAACCGCAGACCAGGGAAGACTGCTGAGGACCCATGCTGAGGAGGGGAGTTTCGTGAACTTAAATAACAGCAGTCACACCAAGGATTCTGCTCACAAAAAGGTAAGATCACAACAGTGCTGCCCATACAAGTTTATTGTGTCTTCAAGACACTACAGCGCAGACTCCTCTCCCAGAGAAGAACCTTCCAGATTTCAGGGACAGGGAGCCATCATCCAGATGAGGGGCTCATTTGTCATTTTCATAGACAGCTGGATTCTTCCTCTTGGATTTCTCGAACTCCTCCATCCCCCATGTGTAGACAAGATAAAACACTACGAATGCTTTAAAAATAAAAAATGAGAATAAGCAGTGAGTGTGTATTATGAATAAGACATATGAATAAAGAGGCCTCAGTCCTCTTTTCTGGCTTAACAACAGATTCTGCCCTCTAACTGCTCTCTGGTTTTCAAGAAACCACTTTTGAACCACAGGATCAAGAAGGGTTACATTATACACCCTGGGATCAAAGGAAAGGGGTCCACCCGGAAAAGTGTGTCACCGACTCTTCCCTATCCCTCCCCTGCTGCACATTAATTTAAGTCAAATAATTGAGATAGCATTCGCAGGACATAAAGTTCACCATTTCAAAGTGTCTATTCGGTGGTTCTTAGCACGGTCATGAGGCAAGTACCATCACTGTCAGCTCACGCTAAAACCATTTCACCACCGACACGAAGATAAAGATGACCTCAGAAAAGTAGCTGGGGTCACCCAAGCGATCTGAGGCCAGTCATTTCGGTTCTGTGACTCAGTTTCCCCCTAGGCTGGGGAGGATGTTGTGACCAGCACAAGGGCCGTCGGGAATATTTGGCGAGAAAGGCGCGCACGGCCCGCGGCAGGGTCGCCGCCGCCGGGGAAGGGAGCCCCGCCGCCCCTGCCCAGGCCCGGGCACTCACGCGGCGCCACGCGGAGGGCGGACGCCTGGATGCGGCGCAGCACGTTGGGGACCCCCTTGGAGAAGTAGTTGGGGAAGGCGCGCTGCTCGAAGGGGGACAGGCTGTAGGTGATGACATGCCGCATCCGAGTCAGGTTCCCGAACTCGCGGCCCATCGCGGCGGCGTCCCTGCGGGACCGAGGGGCGGAGACGCGTTTGGCTCGGTTCGGGGACGCGCGGGGACCGCCACCCCAGGTACCCGCCCTCCCAACCGCCGCCAACACCGCGCCCCAGAACCGGCTCCCGCACCTGGGTCACCTCGCCCTCTAGAGTCGCGCGGGCACCGGCCTCCGGACGTCACTTCCGGTACGACCGGAAGCCGCTCGTGGAGGCCGTGAGGTCGCTTCCGGGGGATACCATTGTCCTGTCGTCTCCGGGGGAGGCGGCAGGCCGGTCGCGCGGTGGGCGGCGCCCTGGAAGCCCCGCCTGGTCTGGGCGCGGCCGGGCGGGGACGGCGCGGGCTGTGGGAAGGGCCTGGCCGCCCGGGCGCTGACACTCTTCCTCAGCCCCTCGTTTTTCTGGGGAGCCCCGGGACGGCCGCGTGCGGGCGACAAAGGGGCCGAGCTGACCGGGCGGAGCGTACGGCCCAAACGCGCGGCTTCGTTGGGTCTTGACCGGCAGCCGAAGGGAGTCGGCTGTTTCCAGGCCGTCGACGACGCCAGCGCCAAATCAGGGACGCAGACCTAAGGCTTCCCTTGGTGACCCCGAGTTAGAGTCCCCTGGGGCGCCGTGAGCTCCCCGAGATAGGGCACACGCGCTCCCTCAGATTCAGCCACCGAAGCTATCGCATAGTCGTCAGGCAGTTGATTAACACTGTGAGTGGCCGGCGCGGTGGCCCACGCCTGTAATCCCAGCACTCTGGGAGGCCGGGCGGCGGGGTCGCTCAAGGTCGGGAGTTCGAAACCAGCCTGAGCAAGAGCGAGACCCCGTCTCTACTGAGAGTAGAAAGAAACTATCTGGACAACTGAAACTATATAGAAAAAGTTAGCCGGGCATGGTGGCGCGTGCCTGTAGTCCCACCTACTCGGGAGGCTGAGGCAGGAGGATCGCTTGAGCCCAGGAGTCTGAGGTTGCTGTGAGCCAGGCTGATGCCACAGCACTCACTCTAGCCCAGGCAACAGAGTGAGACTCTGTCTCAAAAAAAGAAAAAAGAAATACTCAGTGGCAGCCGGATTCCCGCCCCTGCGGTTGTCCCTGTCCCCAGTTCTTTCCTCCGCGGCGGGGGACCGCGCGTGGGAGGCGCCGTCGTTTTCCCTAACGCGCAGTTCTGCGTGGGGACGCTGTCGCGCCGCGGCTGGCTGTTCCGCGCCCCATGCCGCGCCTGCACGGTTCCGTGGCGTTGGCGGCCGTGTGATCCGGGACTCGGCTGTCGTTCGGGGCCTGTGTGCTCGGCAATACTGCTGACTGGCCACGGACCAGGGCGCTTGGGCAGGCGGTGAACGCAGTATTTTGCAAACAGACCTCAGTTTTGCCAGTCTAGGTTCTGCATAAACTGGTTTTGTGTCGTGTGCTACTATGGGTGTGGGTTGACTTTGTTCCAGCAAGTAGTCTCCTTCCGGGTGGCATTCCTTTCAACGATAGCCCTCGTTTCAGTGTTTCCTGCTGTACCTTTGCCTCATTTTTCTGAACTGTAGGGTAGGTCCCAGTGCAGTGGCGTTTATGACTAATTGATCACAACCAGTTACAGATTCCTTTGTTCTTTCTCCACTCCCACTGCCTCAGTTGACCAGCCTTAAAAAATTATATATATATATATATGTATATATATATATATATGTAATATCTAGCCTGGCCTCTGCTCCAAGGCAAGAACGTAAATACTTGTAACAGGTAAGGACAAAATACCATAGTGAGTTCTACCACCATTTGGGTGATCAATAAAAAATAAAGCATTCATTTATTTTATAGCACTAGGAAACGTCTCAAAACCTTTCAGCCAAGTTCTATCTAGGTAGGTGTACAGACCAAAGTAAGGAAATCATGGTATTATATTTTTAGCCGAGGTTTAAGGCGATGTCCTTTTCTTTCAAGCAGATTACAAATACAGTTGCAATATTCCAAGAACATAGTCTGTATTAAGCCACCTTGGAGGACTTAGCAACCTAACAGTTCTCTGCTCTCTGGGATTTCTATGCCAGTTGTGACTTTAATCTCACCTTTCAAGTGAACATGGAGTGAGTAATTATTCTAAGCACCTGGAACTGGGATAGGTGGTGAGGATGAATCAAGAAGACGAGAGTAAACCTAATACCAAAAATTGCATACCAACATCTGAGTGTCATCACGAATAATTAGTTAGCTTTTCCACATGTCTTAGAAGTTCCAGCAAGCACCAAGAAACATTTTAGGAATCCTAATTTCTCTCTCTCTCAAAAAACTAAGAGGTTTTATTTTACGATCATTCCTTAATTTCCCTTAGACTTTCAGCTACATAACTAGTCTATTAGTATAATGATAATGTAACAGGTCTTAAATAAATGCCTGGGGTGGGGAAAAGGTAGAGGAAAGCTAAATAACGAAATAAATCTGTATCTAATGAGGGCAAATTGGCTAAATAGGGTGTTATCAGCTGTTTGATATAGAGCCGATAAAAATTATGTTCAGCTAGGCACCCTTGAGGCCTGATTACAGAAGCCCCGCTAGTCCACCCACACACCTAAAATTTATTTAAGAGACGAAGCTAGGGCCTTCCTGGCCTTTAGGAAGAAGACTGGCATGGGGAAATGTGTTCCTCCCTAGCTCCTACAAGCCATGGCGCTTTCCAGCAAATTCCTCCTTTGGTTTTGCTGTTTTGCCTGGCTCTGTGTTCCTAGTAGCCTTAGTTCCCAGGCTTCTCGGGGAGAAGCTCAGATTGCAGCTGGTGCAGAGTTGGAATCTGAGGCTGAGCCTTGGTCCTTGCTGCAGCCTGTCGATGGGAGAGACAGATCTGGCTTCCTTCCCCCTCTTTTCAAAGTCCTATCTGATGGGCCAGGCGGGGCACCCAGGCTGCAGCCGGACTCCAGAGCCTTGCACTACATGAAGAAGCTCTATAAGGCATATGCTACTAAGGACGGGATTCCCAAATCCAATAGAAGTCACCTCTACAATACCGTGCGGCTCTTCACCCCCTGTGCCCAGCACAAGCAGGCTCCTGGAGACCAGGTGGCAGGTGTGTAAGAGAGTGGTTAACTGAGGGGGGGGCGATGATAGAAGATGCTGCACTTCAGTTACAGAAAGGAGCTGGGCCTTGCTCCTTAAACTGCGTTTCATTTTGCTCGGTACTCAGTATCCAATTGAAACAAATCTGGTACTCAGTCTTACTGTTTTCTTCCTGATGCCGTCATTGGTTAAGGAGGGCTAATATGATAGAACCTTAAAGCTATGAGACTTAATGGCTTGGGAAGGCTGAGGCTGAAGGTTTTCCATTCCGTGAAGCTGTTGGCCCAGAAATGTGCCTAAAATCTCTCTTAAAGCTATTGGTGTGCTTTGTTAATCAGTTTATTTTCTCCTTGTTTGTTGCTTTCTGTGAGGGGAGAGCTTAAGTCCCTATTTGGAACGTGGGTCCTTACAAGAACAAAGTATTAGTCAACACTTTGACTCAGCCTGGTGTCTTGTATGTGTGAGAGAGGGTCCCTGCCTTAAAAGTCCTACACTCACTAGCTTATGACTTAAAAAAAAATCATTATAACCCAACAGGGCAGCTGTGGCTGTTTAAAAACTCTTCCTTCTTCCTTAATATCCTGTTTTATTATAGTGGGTTTGGAGCATCTGTTTTCAATCTCAAATGTTCTAAATTAACTTGGAAAATTAAGGTTTTTTTTAAATTCATTCACCAGGGGTTAGACGTCACCAGGGGTGACTTCATTCACCAGGGGTTAGAACGTCATCTTAACAAGACTGATAAATATTTTATATGGTTTTCCCTCTAGAGTCTCTCAAAGATAAAAATACGTTCCTTATTAATTTCCTCTGTGTTTGGAGCAAATTAAGAATGAAACTTCAGGCTGGGGGCAGTGGCTCACACCTGTAATCCTAGCACTGTGGGAGACTGACCAGGGAAGATCGCTTGAGCTCAGGAGTTCAAGACCAGCCTGAGCCCAAGCACAAGACCCCATCTCTACTAAATATAGAAAAGTTAGCCAGGTGTGGTGGGCACCTGTAGTCCCAGCTACTCGGGAGGCTGAAGCAGGAGGATCGCTTGAGCCCAGGAGTTTGACATCGCAGTGAGCTACGATGATGCCGCTGCACTCTAGCCCAGGGTGACAGAGCGAAACTCTATCTGAAGAAAGAAAGAAAGAAACTTCAGAATATAATGATTGCCTGTTGCTTTAGTTCACCGCCAAATCTGCCTGACTTTCTGGAGATAAAACGTCCAGTGTGGTGCTGGGAATTATGTTCTTTTCGCATGAACCCCCCTCCTCCTCTTGAGGACTGAGGAAGTAGGGGTGGGTGGAGAGAAGGGAGAAATAATACGAAATGCTAATTCCTTGACTTCCCCGTGATGTTTGATCCATACTCAAGCACGACTGGTGGATTGTTTTTCTTCCCAGGGATCCTTCCACCGGTGGACCTGCTGTTTGACCTGGACCGTGTCACCGCTGTCGAACGCCTGCTCAAGTCAGTCTTGCTGTACACTGTCAACCACTCGGTTTCTCTTCCCTCTGCTGTCAAGTGTGCGTGCAACCTGGTGATAAAGGAGCCAGCGCCTTCTGGCCAGAGTCTCCCTGGAGCTCCACACTCCTTTACCTTGAACTCGCAGTTTGAATTTGGCAAGAAACACAGATGGATTGAGGTCGATGTGACCACCCTCCTTCAGCCTCTGGTGGGCTCCAACAAGAAGATTCACATGTCTGTAAATTTTACGTGCACGAGAGAGCAGCCTCGGCGTCCTTCGGCACGGGACGGCCCATCTGACGTGACTCTCCTGGTGTCGCCCTCGCTGATCTTGTATCTGAATGACACCAGTGCTCGGGCTCATCACAGCCGGTTGTCCCTTCACGACGCAAGGAGGCCTTCGCCGGGTCCCGACCAGAGGAGCAACGTGTCCGCCTACCCCGTGGGGGAAGAGGCCGCTGAGGATGGGAGGTCGTCCCGTCACCGGAGAGGGCAGGACACTGTCGTCTCTGAATTGAAGAAGCCCCTGGTTCCGGCTTCCCTCAACCTGAGTGACTACTTCAAACAGTTCCTTTTCCCCCAAAACGAGTGTGAGCTCCACGACTTCAGACTGAGCTTCAGCCAGCTGAAGTGGGACAACTGGATCGTGGCCCCGGGCAGGTACAACCCTCGCTACTGCAAAGGGGACTGTCCCAGGGCCGCCGGGCACCGGTACGGCTCCGTGGCTCACACCATGGTGCAGAACATCATCCACGAGACGCTCGACCCCTCGGTGCCGAGGTCCTCGTGCGTGCCTGCCAGGTACAGCCCCCTGAGCGTCCTGACCGTGGAGCCCGACGGCTCCATCGCTTACAAAGAGTACGAGGACATGATAGCTACTAAGTGCACCTGCCGCTAGCAAACGGAGCTCCGAACTGAAACCTGGAGCCTGTCGTGGGAGAAAGTAAATGTCGTGTGCCTGTCTGTGCCTTTGGGAGAAAGCTCCGTGTGTCAGATCTCTCCATGAATCGCAGCGCAGGTTGTATAAGGACGGGCCTGTGTGGGTGAGCACCTTCTCTGACATGGGTGTATGGAGGGACAACGTCAGTTGTTGCTGCTGAGCCTCGGTTTCCATTCCTTGGGACAGCTTTGGATTTTTTTCCCTGGCCTGTTTTTCAGAGGAGTCTTATTCTTGATGGAAAAAAAAAAAAAATTCTTAGCCTAGATCTTAGAATTGTAGCTTATATAAATAGACAATTCAGAGCACTATAGTCTTATTTAAGGGAAGAATAAATTCTTATCAATGGCATGAGTTTTGCGTGTGTGTTTTATTAAAGATTGCTTTAAATGATGATTTGGGGAACGATGTGTATACAAGGTGGCCTTAGATCAACTTTTGAATTTTGATAGTAAATTCTTTGATTAGAGTAAAAGGGAAGGCTGACGTCGCCAAATCCTAATGAAGTGAGATTTCCTGGCACTAGAGCGTATGGAGCACAACTCATTGCTCTTGTTTGTGCAACTGTTACACAATATAGTAATTCTGCTTATTAACTGGCACTTAAAAGCAATTCACACAGAACAATGTAACACTTGTCTCATCAGTTTAAAGGAAACTGCCTTGAAGATTTTTCTAAGAAAAGCTATGTTTAAGACTATTTAAATGTATTTTTTTCCTTAATATATTTAAAACCTATGACCTTATGGAAGGAAGCCAGGGAGGTATTTTTTGTTTGGGTTTAGGTGTTTTGGGTTTGTGTTTTGTTGACTTGCCTCCTCTCCCTCTATTTTACCCCCACAGGTCGTTTTCCAGGTGATCTCGAACTGCTTCTGCTTAGCTGGTGGCAGTGACTGGGTTATGTTACTGGCCTTGTGTGGCTAGTAGGGCTTTTATGTGGGTTTTCAATATATCTCCTATTTATTCTGAGAGAGCCCTGGGGCACAGAGATGGGGCTTACAGGATGTTGTGTTTCAGAGTTTCTGAAACCCTAATATACAAACCAAAAGTAATTCCTAGATGCAAGAGGTACTTTTCATTCTTGTAAATGATCTTTTCTTAGTGCTATTTTTAACTTTATTAAATATTCACGTGCTATACAATTAAAGTGTACAATTTAATGGTTTGTAGTATATGCATAAACATGAGACACTATTGTCAATTTTAGAACATTTTCATCCCCTCAAAATGAAACCCTGTACCTTTTAGTGATCATCCCCCTGTTCCCTGCCCGACTGGGCCCTAAGTAGCCACTAACCTGTCTCTGTGGATTTCCTTATTCTGGACTTTCACATGGATGGAATCCTACACTATGTGGTCTTTTGTGAATGGTTCCTTTCACTTAGCATGCTTTCAAGGTTCATCTATGTCAGAACACAGATCAGCATTCCTTTCTCATGGCTGCATTCTGTTGTGTAGCTATGCCACATTTTGTTTATCTGTTTCTTGACGGGTGTGTGGGTTGTTTCCATTTTTTGGCTGTTATGAATGATGCTGGTAAAATTTGCATACAAGTTCGTGTTTCACTTCTCTTGGGCATACACTTAGAAGTGAAATTGCTGGGTCATACAGTACTGCGTTTAGTCATTTGATTAACTGCTGGACTGTTTTCCAAAACAGCTGTGCGGTTTTTACATTCCCACCAGCGGTGCATGTGGGTTCTGATTTCTCTGCGTTCTCTTCAACACTTACCTTTTTGAAAAAATTTTTTCACCTTTTAATTTTTATGGGTACATATTAGTTATACTCATTTATGGGGTACATGTGATTTTTGTTTTGTCACTCAGTCACCTAGACTGGAGTGCAATGGTATGACCATAGCTCACCACAGCCTTGAACTCCTGGGCTCAAGTGATCCTCCTGCCTCAGTCTCCCATGTAGCTGGGACTACAGTTGCATGCCCCACCCTTGGCTAATTTTTATTTGGTTTTTACAGATGGGGTCTCACTATTTTACCCAGGCTGATCTCAAAGTCCTGCCCTCAAGTGATCTGCCCAACTCAGCTTGCTGAATTGCTGGGTTACAGGCACAAGCCACTTTGGCTCCTTGTGTGATATTTTGATAAAAGCAAACAATGGGTGATGATTTTTCTTTATTCAGTCACCCAAGTGGGTGTGGAATGGTATCTCATTGTGGTTTTGATTTGCATTTCCCTGATGATTAGTATTGAGCATCTTTTCATATGCTTTGTATGTCTTTGAAAAATGTCTATTAAGATCCCTTGCCTGCCATTAGTGGTGGCTCACGCCTGTAATCCTAGCACTTTGGGAAGCTGAGGTGGCGGATCGCTCAAGGTCAGGAGTTCGAAACCAGCCTGAGCAAGAGCGACACTCCGTCTCTACTGAAAAATAGAAAGAAATTAATAGGTCAACTAAAAATACATAGAAAAAATTAGCTGGGCGTGGTGGCACATGCCTGTAGTCCCAGCTACTTGGGAGGCTGAGCCAGGAGGATCGCCTGAGCCCAGGAGTTTGAAGTTACTGTGAGCTAGGTTGACATCACGGCACTCTAACTGGGCAACAGAATGAGACACTGTTTCCAAAAAAAAAAAAAAAAAAGGCCGGGCCCGGTGGCTCACACCTGTAATCCTAGCACTCTGGGAGGCCGAGGCGGGCGGATTGCTTGAGGTCAGGAGTTCGAAACCAGCCTGAGTAAGGGTGAGAACCTGTCTCTACTATAAATAGAAATTAATTGGCTAACTAATATATATAGAAAAAAATTAGCCGGGCATGGTGGTGCATGCCTGTAGTCCCAGCTACTCGGGAGGGAGGCTGAGGCGGATTGCTTGAGCCCAGGAGATTGAGGTTGCTGTGAGCTAGGCTGACGCCATGGCACGCACTCTAGCCTGGGCGACAGAGTGAGACTCTATCTCAAAAAAAAGATCCTTTGTCATTTTGTAATTGGGCTATTTGTGCTTTATTGTAAGGGTTCTTCATATATTCTAGATGCAAGGTTCTTATCAGATAAAATTTCCAAATTTATCTCCTATACCATGGGTTGACTTCTCACTTTTTATTTTATTATGAAATACACATAACATAAAAATTCACTATTTTAACCACTTTTCAGCGTACAAGTCAGTGGCATTAAGTACATTTACATTGTTGTTCAACTGGCACCACTATCTCTGGAACTTTTTCATCACCCCTATCTAAAACTCTACCCATTAAAAAATAATTTCCCATTTCCTCTTTCCGCCTGCCTCTGTTACATCTCCATGAATTTGATTTTACCTCCTATAATTGGAATCATTCAGTATTTGTCTTTATGTGTCTTGTCTTATTTCACTTAGCATAATGTTTTCAAGTCTCATTCATGCTGTCGTATGTATCGGAATTTCATTCCTTTTCAAGGCTGAATAATAATCCATTGTATATATGCTACATTTGGTTCATTCATTCATTGATAGACACTTAGTTGTTTCTACCGCTTACCCACTGAGAATAATGCTGCTCTGAACATTGGTGTACCTATAACATATAAGAACACACTTCTTTTTTTTTTTTTTTGAGACACAGTCTCACTCTGTTGCCCAGGCTAGAGTGCCGTGGTGTCAGCCTAGCTCACAGCAACCTCAGACTCCTGGGCTCAAGCGATCCTCCTGCCTCAGCCTCCCGAGTAGCTGGGACTACAGGCATGCGACACCATGCCCGGCTAATTTTCTTCTGTATATATATTAGCCAATTAGTTTCTTTTTATTTATAGTAGAGACGGGGTCTCGCTCTTGCTCAGGCTGGTTTCAAACTCCTGACCTCGAGCAATCTGCCCGCCTTGGCCTCCCAGAGTGCTAGGATTACAGGTGTGAGCCACCGCGCCCGGCCAAGAAGACACTTCTTTAAGAAGTCCTGCCTTTTCAGGCAAAACAAATACAGTCCCTCCACATACAGACTTAGGGCCTTCTTTGAAGTTCCTGTCTGCATGAACGTGTACAACCAAACTGTACTTAGTAGTCTGGGCACATATTCTCAGGACCTCCTGATGAGGCCGTGTGCTCCAGGTGAGTCACACATGTGGAGATCAGAATAAACCTCTTTATTTTAAAGGGTTTGGGTTCTTTCCTTCTGACAAGATGGTGCTCACACCTCAGGTTCAAAGAAGACTCAGGATTCCGTGAAGGCCCAACATCGGCGCCAAGTAGCAGCAGGGCCCCTGGAGCCACCTGGCTACGAGCTTTCCCTTGAGTGGAACAGGTAAGTCCTCCTGAGTCCCCAGAGCTCCCGATCTTGGTTGATGGTCCTGGTTTATCCTGAGCTGTGGATTCTTTTCGTAGGAAGTTGTTTTGAGGAATCTAATCTTGACTTAGCGGTGCACTCTAACGGGTCTTCTCCATTGATTGCCTCTTCCTTCCCAAATTGATCTGAATTGGCTTTTCTGGCCATTCGTGAAATGAAAGAGGAAACTGAACTGTCCCGTTTGTAGATAAATGAGAGACTGAGTTCTCAGGAGGTGAGCTAGCAGGAGCAAGTTGCAGCACCAAAAAGCAAGATCCAGAGAATACTGTCATGTAAAACTATATTTAAAGTTTATGGACATGGAAAACCATTCAATTGTTTAAGAGTACAAAAGAATTGGTTGGGCTGGGCGCGGTGGCTCACGTCTGTAATCCTAGCACTCTGGGAGGCTGAGGCGGGTGGATTGCTCTAGGTCAGGAGTTCAAAACCAGCCTGAGCAAGAGTGAGACCCATCTCTACTATAAATAAAAAGAAATTAATTGGCCAACTAATATATATAGAAAAAATTAGCCTGGCATGGTGGCGCATGCCTGTAGTCCCAGCTACTCGGGAGGCTGAGGCAGCAGGATTACTTAAGCGCAGGAGTTTGAAGTTGCTGTGAGCTAGGCTGACGCCACAGCGCTCTAGCTTCGGCAACAAAGCCAGACTCTGTCTCAAAAAAAAAAAAAAAAGAACAGGTGAGTGGAGTTGGTCTTGTGGAGGTCACGGGGGTCACGTCGTGACGCAGCTGGGGCGCAGTTCGGGATTGGCCAGGCAGGGAAGGGGCGGAGGGAACGCTGGTTGCCAGGGCTGGAGTGCAGCAGGGGGCCTGGTCCTGAGGGGTGAAGCACGGGCTCAAGCGCACTTTGGCTGTGAGGACGCTCCCATGGTCCTCTCTCAAGGACACCCTAAAAGAGTTCAGTGTGTGGTATGTTTTCTCACAAAAAATTAGTTTCAACGTAACAATAGCATGAGGAACAATGTTTTTGTTTAAATTTAAAGTGTTTTTTTTTTTTTTTTGAGGCAGAGCGGGACTGGAGGGCATGATAAGGAAGGAGTGGGTGAGGGGGCGGTGGTGGGGGCTGAGAGGGATTGCCGTAGGTACCCATGACCCACACCTGAGAAGGATAAGCAGGGCCTGATAACGGAGACAGGACAGAGTAGGCAGCCCCGTGTCAACCAGAAAGGACACTGCCTCACCCGCTACCTTGACTGTTACCCTGGGCTGGGCGGGGGTGGGCAGGGTCGCCGAGTTGGGGCCTCCTCTGTACTGGGCAGCCAGGCCCCAAACTGCCATCGGCAGGTCTAGGGAAGCAAGGACCGGGTCTCTGGACTTCTGTCCCGAGGGGCAGTCACATTACCAGTGTCCCTCTTGACCACGTGCGGGCAAGGCTTGGTGGGCGGACGTGGCTGCGGGCACCGCTGGCCCAGTGGCCCTGCTTCCTGCACTGGAGGCAGGTGCCTGGTGGAGCGCGGCTGGTCACCGTAGACAAGGTTGATGGCTTCTCAGGTCCCACCACCGCAGGGCTGTCACCAAGGCTTGGGTGTGCCTTTTGGTGGACACGGGGCTCCCTTTGGGCCTCTGCCTGTTCAGCTCGGGAATTAAAGATTTTAAATGCCACGTTCATCAGGTCACGGATGGGGGTCGGAGGGCCTCCTTCTGTATTTTTAAGTTTGTGTCTAACGTCAGAGGAGGACTGGGTGATAAAGTGAGTTGCGAGGACGGTGGCCCCTGCTGGGGAAGTGGGGTCCAAGCGGGTGTGTTGGATGAGAGCATCGTAAGGCGGCTGAGGAAGGCCGCGGGACTTTCATCTGGCTTCTGAGTGACTTCTCTAAGCTTGTCATAATTAACTGCCCGATGGGCAGCGGGCTGGAGGCCGGCAAGAACACATTGCAGTGTGCAATCTCGGCGGGTTCTACCATCTCGGCAGGCGGGGGTGTCTGGTTGGTGTTCCCACTCTCGCTCACTGCGTGGGACAGCTTTGGCCCTGACAGGCATGGTGCCGTCCGTTAGATGGACTTGGTCGGCATGTCTCTAGCCGCCACCCAGTCACCTTCCTTTTCATCAGTAGTAAGAGTAGAAGCCAAAATAACAAAAATGTCATGCCAGGTCAAATCACATGCTTGTGTAAGATAGCGGAACTCTTTGGTGTGGGCTGGCAGTCATTAGAAAAGGAGCGTAAACGCTTTTCAATGTGGGAGAAATCACAAAGGGAGAGAGCCGGCGGCCCAGATCCCTGATCATGCCTTGGAGGGAAGGCTCTGAGCCTTGGGAAGGATGGACTAGTGGATGGGGCGTCCCTGAGGCACTCAGGTCCCTATGGTGGAGGATCTCTGACTTGGGCCCATGGTTTTATGGACAGAGACCCTGGAATGGACACATGGGGCTAGGACCACAAGGGCAGAGGGACTTGCCCAGGGCAATTGACCGTCTGGTGTCCACTGGAGGTCCCAGTCCGAGGTTAGGACGACACGAGAGGGGACAGGACAACCACAGGCCTCAGGCAGGCCGGCACGGCTAAGGCTCCCTTCCTGAGTTTTGGCACCAAATGGAAAGTTTTTCGGCCTTGAAAGAAAGAGACAGAGATGGAGAGTGGGGCCAACAACGTGACTTTATTGCGTGCTCCTGGGTGAGCTTCTCGGGTTCCAAGAAAGGGGGGGCCTGAGAATTTGTGTCCGTTTGACTGGGGGGGAAGGCTTTTATACTGTTTTAAGTGGGCTGAGGAATTTTGGCGGGAAGAGCTGGGGTTTTTCGACTGTGACCTTTGGTGGTCATAGAGAAATAGGAGGGGCTGGCGGTATTTGCGCAATCCAGGAGCCAAAACTTTGTTATCCGGGTGGACATCTGGGTGTGGTTGTTCCTCAGCGGGGCCTGGCAGTTGTCTGTGGCGGGTCTGGTCTCGGGAGCCTTTTCTGTGGGATCCAAGGAGGGATGGAGAGGGGGGCCCCCTGCCACCAGCCTTACACTTGGCTCCTGGGCCCAGTCCACACCAGCGTCCTGGGAATGAGCCTCAATTTTGAGCTGCCTGAAAACTTGGGACAGGTGGCTCCCCTGCAGCAGCAGAGGCGGGCTAGGTGAGAAGGAAAGTGCTAGAAGGACTTGAGTGCTGTAGGTGGGTGGGTGCGTCTGGCACAGGGACAGGGAGAGGAGGATATTCCTCCATGAAATAACAGGTGGGTGGAGTCGGGCGTGTGGGAGCGGGAGGTCACGGGGTCACGTCGTGACGCAGCTGGGGCGCAGTTCGGGATTGGCCAGGCAGGGAAGGGGCGGAGGACACGCTGGTTGCCAGGCTGGAGTGCAGCAGGGGGCCTGGTCCTGAGGGGTGAAGAGCGGGCTCCTGCGCCCTTTGGCTGTGAGGACGCTCCCGTGGTCCTCTCTCAAGGACACCCTTAAACAGTTTAGTGTGTGGTATGTTTTCTCACAAAAAATTAATTTCAACATAAACATAATGTGAGGAACAATATTTTTGTTTAAATTTAAAGGTTTTTTTTTTGTTTTTTTTTTTGTTTTTTTGAGGCAGAGAGTATGACTGTGTTGCCCAGGCTAGAGTGAGTGCCGTGGCGTCAGCCTCGCTCACAGCTACCTCAAACTCCTGGGTTCAAGCAATCCTGCTGCCTCAGCCTCCCGAGTAGCTGGGACTACAGGCATGTGCCACCATGCCCGGCTCATTTTTTCTATATATTTTTAGTTGTTCAGCTAATTTCTTTCTATTTTTACTAGAGACGTGGTCTTGCTCCTGAGCTCCTGAACTCAAAGTATCCACTGGGCTTGGCCTCCCAGAGTTACAGGCATGAGCCACCACACCCGGCCTGGAACAGTATTTTTGTTTGTTTAATAAGAGGGTAATATCTCTTATGACTTAAATTTTATACATTTCCTATATTAGATTTATAAGTAAATTACCACTGATCTCATAACTGCTTAAAACACAAAATTATATGCAGAAACTTATATTGAACTAAACGAAACGTAATAATGGATGCCATTTCAAAGGTTTTAATTTTATAAAGTTTTTACAAGCTACAAATCATAAGGATTTAATGTATTAGCTACATTATAATTTCCCTGTCCTTATATACCTTTAAGATCTTAGATATATCATTCGGTTAATTAATAACTTTTGAAAGCCTCAAAAGTTTCTTAGTAAAAAATAGACACAAAACACTTATAAATAATGATAATACCTATTCTTGTTATTTTTGAACGAGAATAGATGAAGGACAAAATAAATATCCTCCAGTTGTCCTCAGAGGCTATATGTACGTGTATATATGTATATGTACACAGACACACACACACAGTATATTCAAAATTATACAATAGAAATAAATATGTACGTGTGTATATATTTACTGTGTTTCCCCGAAAATAAGACAGGGTCTTATATTTATTTTTCCTCAAGAAGACACCCTAGGGCTTATTTTCAGGGGATGTGTTATTTTTTTTAAGTATGGTACAACCATCTGCATTTATTCAAATGTAGTTAAGTTGTCGTCTTCTGGAACATCATCATCACTCTCCAAACCCTGAATTCCATCCTGAATGTCTTGCGACTCTATTTCCTTTAGAACCCTTGGCCTCAATCTCTCATGTTGAGCAATACAGCTCTCATGGGGCAGATGAGAAGGGCTGCTCGTCTTCTTTTCCACTCTGTGACGAAATGCATGGGTTGTGCAGACGTGCTGCATAACCACGCCCTTCACTAGGACTTATTTTTGGGGTAGGACTTATATTGTGCGCATGCTTAGAAATCCTGCTAGGGCTTATTTTATGGGTAGGTCTTATTTTTGGGGAAATGCGGTATGTGAATATGTGTATATTCATCTATTCCAATTTTTAAATTTGTTAATGGAGAAAAAATAGTAAAACAATTCTTGTTTTTATTTCTCTAGTTCTCTTTTTGTGTCTGGATAAATACTTCTTTTGATTAAAGATGATATTTAATACAAATATATAATTACATTTGTAATATAAATATAATGTTTTATGATATATAAAATATATTTTATATATTTAATATGAAGACATTTGATTTAAATAATTATATAAGGTATGATAATTAGAGAAGTAAAAATATGTATACAAGAAATTAGATATGATTTCCCTCTTATTTAAGAAATTAATAGTTTATCCACAGGACAAATTTAATATGATATATGTATTATTTAATATACTGATTAGTTAATTATTTGTTAAAGCTATAGGGAATTTTAATTATTACCAATTTTTATATTTATATATTTGTGTATGTCTAATTATATAAGTCCTTTCCTCCAAATTATTATATAAATAGTTATAAAACAGAAACAAAATGAGGGACATTTTAATTTAAAATGACCTGGCTATTTTATGCTTATGTGCAAGTTTCTTTTTGTAATTCTCTTAAATTTTGGTTATTGTTTTTTGCACTCTTCAATCAGTTTTTTGAAAAAATCTTGTTTCCTTTTCCTAATTTATTTTCAATTACAATTGTTATTTACAGTGTTTTTACAATGTTGCCTAAAATTATTTCTGACATTAGTTATGATTTATAGCATGTCTTCTGTAACTACTATTTTTTGTTTTACCCTTCCAAAATTCAGAACAGTAACTTTGCTCTATGAAATAAAGGAAAATAGGAATAAGTAGTTTTGTTAAAACTCTTCAGATTTTTCAATAATTCAAAAATGTTATGAGAGTCACTACCCTCAACCTTGCTATTTAAAAACAAAAACAAAATCTAAGGTTTACGTCCCTCTGTGCACAAAATAAAATGCTCCAAACCTGGCAAATCCAAAAGAGAGTTGATCTTAGGTTTAATTATATCTTAGTGAAATGTATTAATAGAAGTATGTTTTATGAATTGTGTACTTTTCAAGTTAAAAGAAGCATACTCCTATTTACATATACATACTGAAATATAAACTATCAGATTTTTCTCTAGGATTCTAGGCTCAACAATCTTTTTTTACTTTTTCTTCATGAAAATTCTGACCAAGTGTGTACTCAAGTACGTGGGAATCATTAGAGACCTCCTGCTCATTTCAGTATTTTGTTAGATCTAGTGGCCAAGCCATGTCCACCTTGTTTGAGATCTATAACAGCAATAGAAAAATGTATGAAAAGTTCCATTGATTTAGTTCCAGAGTTTCCACTACACTTACTGTTTTGTATCCTAGACAGACTGTTTTTTTTGTTTGTTTTTTTTTGAGACAGAGTCTCGCTTTGTTGCCCAGGCTAGAGTGAGTGCCGTGGCATCAGCCTAGCTCACAGCAACCTCAATCTCCTGGGCTCAAGCAATCCTGCTGCCTCAGCCTCCCGAGTAGCTGGGAGTACAGGCATGCGCCACCATGCCTGGCTGATTTTTTTCTATATATATTAGTTGGCCAATTAATTTTCTTTCTATTTATAGTAGAGACGGGTCTTGCTCTTGCTCAGGCTGGTTTCCAACTCCTGACCTTGAGCAATCCGCCCGCCTCGGCCTCCCAAGTGCTAGGATTATAGGCGTGAGCCACCGCGCCCGGCCTCAGACTGTTTTATTGACAGTCACCTAACATCCTATAAAATATTACCACTCTCCTCTTCAGAGGTCTCTCTACCCATTGCTGCCTCACTCTGAACCCAGCCACCCCTCATTTTCACCTGAAGAACCCAACAGTTACCAGCATTTTAGGAACTATTCACAACACTTTAACCCTTATAGACAAAATGACCATGATTTTAATGTGGTTTTATGTGGTTAATACTTAAAAAAAACTAAAAATTATGAAGATGAGTATACTATCAGGAACTTAAATCAGGCCTTGTAATATAAGCTACTCGCAGAAATAAAATAATTCCAGACAGTTACATTAATTGCCATCATCCAGATATATCAATTGCCAAACGATGAAGAAACAAATATTTTTGGCCGGGTACATGCCTGTATTCCCAGCTACTCGGGAGGCTGAGGCAGCAGGATTGCTTGAGCCCAGGAGTTTGAGGTTGCTGTGAGCTAGGCTGATGCCACAGCACTCTAACAGAGAGAGACTCTGTCTCAAAAAAAAAAAAAAAAAAGAAAAGAAATATTTTTTTATGATGGT
This sequence comes from Microcebus murinus, assembly GCF_040939455.1. Classification (NCBI taxonomy): domain Eukaryota; kingdom Metazoa; phylum Chordata; class Mammalia; order Primates; family Cheirogaleidae; genus Microcebus; species Microcebus murinus. Next base: position 2,502,395 of record NC_134124.1, on the reverse strand, counting down.
AGGTATGATTTTAGGTTAGTTCACGACTCTGAAATGCTTTAGAAACAAAAAGATGTTGTATTATGAGACGGTGAATTAAAAGCCCTAATATTTCTATAGGCCATGCTCCCTGGACAAGCAGCTGATTAACAACATCACAGAAATGGCAGAGAGCACTGATTTACATCCAGAAACCTGACTTTGTTTGACCTTGGCCAAAAGGGGGCACTAAGAAAGAGAGAGGCAACCTCTAATATTTGGAAACTCACCTGGCACTGTTAGGATTTGGTGTTGCTAGCGGTAGACCAGGTATTCATAGCAAGGTGATAATATATTTCTGCTGAATGTTAACAATTTCAGAGTACCAGCTTTAGAAGAGGCCGCACGGAGATCGTGGTGGAGCGAGGCAAAAAGAAGAACGCTCTGCACTCATGTCTGAATGAACTAAAATAAAATCTTAAGCCCTCCAGCTGTGACAGAATGGACACCCTGTTGGCAAAGGGGACTGCGGAAAAACCTGAGGCTGAGACACTGGCTACGAAGAGGTAGGTCAGACCCGCATGATGATGCACCTCTGTCTTTTTGGAGACATTACACTTTATAACACTGATACGCCAGATCGTTGACAGACCTAAGGCTCTAGAAGGCAAAGCTTAACCACTTCGGAACAAGCGTCGACTATAGTGTACAGCCACAGATGAACCGAGCCTGGGCGGTCGATTTACATTACAAGTAAAGCTGCCTGTAAAGTAAAACAAGCTTTCGGTGCTTTCAGGCTTTCCTCATCACACAAGAGCAAAATGGATTCATCATCAATGCACAGCACAAACTATCGTGTGGACTATGAGTACCGGCTGTGGGCAGGGTTTTGCGGCCAGTCAGCGCCGTACGGAAGTGATTAAAACAAATTTATAGGCCTTCAATGAACATAAGAGATCACTTGACTTTTGGTAAACAACCAGTGGCTTGTCTCTGATTAACAGATTACTTAAGTTAAAAGATTCCAAGCCTTAAGAGAAAGCTTCATTCTTTAACCAGTTACAAGTCAAAGAATCTTTAAGTGAGCCTACAACATGTAAGAACACACTTTTTAAAGATGTACTGCCTTTTCAGGCAAAACAAATACAGCCCCTCCACACATAGACTTAGGGCCTTATTTGAAGTTCCTGTCTGCATGAACGTGTACAACCAAACTGTAGCACAGTAGTCTGGGCACATATTCTCAGGACCTCCTGATGAGGCCGTGTGCTCCAGGTGAGTCACACATGTGGAGATCAGAATAAACCTCTTCAATTATTTCAAAGAGTTTGGGTTCTTTCCTTTTGACAAGATGGTGCTCACACCTGAGGTTCAAAGAAGACTCAGGATTCCGTGAAGGCCCAAGATCAGCGCCAAGTAGCAGCAGGGCCCCTGGAGCCACCTGGCTACGAGCTTTCCCTTGGGTGGAACAGGTAAGTCCTCCTGAGTCCCCAGAGCTCCCGATCTTGGTTGATGGTCCTGGTTGATCCTGAGCTGTGGATTCTTTTCGTAGGAAGTTGTTTTGAGGCTTCTGATCTTGACTTAGCGGTGCACTCTAACGGGTCTTCTCCATTGATTGCCTCTTCCTTCCCAAATTGATCTGAATTGGCTTTTCTGGGCATTCGTGAAATGAAAGAGGAAACTGAACTGTCCCGTTTGTAGATAAATGAGAGACTGAGTTCTCAGGAGGTGAGCTAGCGGGGAGCAAGTTACAGTACCACAAAAGCAAGATCCAGAGAATACTGTCATGTAAAACTATATTTAAAGTTTATGGACACGGAAAACCATTCAAATATTTAAGAGTATAAAAGAATTGGTTGGGCTGGGCGCGGTGGCTCACGTCTGTAATCCTAGCACTCTGGGAGGCTGAAGCGGGTGGATTGCTCTAGGTCAGGAGTTCGAAACCAGCCTGAGCAAGAGTGAGACCCCCCCCCCGTCTCTACTATAAATAGAAAGAAATTAATTGGCCAACTAATATATATAGAAAAAATTAGCTGGGCATGGTGGTGCATGCCTGTAGTCCCAGCTACTTGGGAGGTTGAGGCAGCAGGATTGCTTGAGCGCAGGAGTCCGAGGTTGCTGTGAGCTAAGCTGATGCCACGGCACTCACTCTAGCTTGGGCAACAAAGTGAGACTGTCTCAAAAAAAAAAAAAAAAAAAGATGCGGAAACGTAAGCAGACACAGTCACCTTGACTTATAATGATACATTTTGAGAGCCTGAGCCACAGTAGTGGTCCCTTTCCTATAAGAACTTTGTATTTTTAAAAAAAAAAATAACTATTTTTCCTGAATCCTTTTTTTTTTTTTTTCTCAACTGAAAATTGCTCTGGGGGACGAACTGTTTCCCTGATCCTGAAATTTGGAGCCCAGCCCTCAGAGCCTCTCCTCCCCACATGCAAGCCCCCAGGCGTCGCCTCCCCAAAGCCCACTGGGCACCTGGGTCTCCTGGTTACTCCTCTTCACATCTATGGTCCAGGCTTATTTACTGTCACCCTGGGAGCTCATAGGTGTGGCCAGGAAGGTGCTTCAGAGGGGTGGGGGCAAATGCTGGTGGCAGAGTCAGGACAGCCAGATGGTCTCAAGCCTCTGACCCCTCCCCACCCAGGGCTCTTGTGAAGCCTTACACTTGGCTCCTGGGGCCCAGTTCACCCCAGCGTCCGGGGAAAGGGCCTCAATTCTGAGCCACCTGAAAACTTGGGACACCTGGCTCCGCTACAGCAGCGGAGGTGGGCTAGGTGAGAAGGAAAGTTCTGGAAGGACATGAGGGCTGCAGATGTGTGGGTCCTCTGGCACAGGGACAAGGAGAGGAGGACTTGACTCCATGAACTAACCGGTGGGTGGAGTCGGACGTGTGGGAGCGGGAGGTCACGGGGTCACGTCGTGATGCAGCTGGGGCGCAGTTCGGGGTTGCCCAGGCAGGGAAGGGGCGGAGGACACGCTGGTTGCCAGGCTGGAGTGCAGCAGGGGGCCTGGTCCTGAGGGGTGAAGCCCGGGCTCCAGCGCCCTTTGGCTGTGAGGACGCTCCCGTGGTCCTCTCTCAAGGACACCCTTAGACAGTTTAGTGTGTGGTATGTTTTCTCATAAAAAATTAGTTTACCGTGTAAACATAACGTTAGCAACAATATTTTTCCTTGTTTAATAAGAGGGTAATATTTCTCATGACTTAAATTTTATAAATTTCCTTTATTGGGTTTATAAGTAAATTACCAGAGACCTTACAACTGCTTAAAACACAAAATTATATGTATCAGCTTAGATTGGACGAAATGGAATGATAATAATGGACGCCATTTTAAAGGATTTAAAAGAAGAGATACTTATGGTCAAAGACTTATGAAGTTAATTTCATTTTGGCCATTTAATCCTAGTTGCAGATGTATTTCCTTGCCTGATTTGAATATCTGTGGGAAGGTACACATAAGATCTGTTTCTGACTCCCTCTTTGTATTGTGTCATAGTAACATTAGGATTAGGGATTTGAAGCTGTACTTACAAGGGCTCAAAATGGCAGCTTGAGTTTTCCCTTTGCTCTTACCCACTCTGTCTGTCCGCCTTTGCTAGCCGGCTGGTTATGTGTCCAGTGCACAGACACAGCACAGTTTCTGCTTGGGGAAACAAATCCCTAACTGTCGTTTTTTATAGTAATTAAACTTAGGATAAACAGAGTGGTTATTAAAATCCAAAGAGAATCTCCAAACAGTGTCTACAAATGCATCTATAACCCAGCATTGAGACGTCCTGCCTTTTTAGGCCAAATAAGTAGACATCTTCTGTAGACTGAATTATGAGTAATTGCTCTCTTTCTGACACGTATAAAGCCAAGGGGTAACCCAATCAGAGAGAGAGAGAACTTGGTGAAGACTACTTTCCTGTGATTTCCAGGACTGTGGTCACACATACTCAGTACAGAATCAACATCTGGCAGTTACTTTTCAGAGGTTGGGTTCATTTTCATAGACAAGATGGTGCCAAGATGTGGGGCTAAGAGAAGACTTAAGGATACGCCCAAGGTGTAGCCCACGATAAGCTGAAGGTAAAGGAATGGCCCCATTGGAGCCCAGAACTGCTACAAGATTTACCTTGAGCTAATCCGAAAAATGCTGCTGAAGGCAAAGGACTCACTATCTGCCTCGACAGTCTTGGTTTATGCTGACCTGTCAAGATTTTGGTGGGAAGATGGTTGGAGGGTCCTGATTTTGACATGGAGGTGCATTTTAAAGAGTCTTGCCCATTCATTGCCTCCTCCTCAGCAAATGGATGTGAATTGGCACGTTGTGTGCATTTGAGAAATGAAAGAGGAAACCGAACTGTCCTGTTGGTAGATGAATGAGAGACTGAGTTGCTCAGCTCCGAAGAGAAAGGGCACTTTACCCGTCCCAGCCGAAGGTACGCCTGGGTGAGTGGGGTGCGAGTGGGAGTGCCTGCTGTGACTGCCCCTGGCGTGACTGGCCCTAGAGGGAATCCCCAGCAAGATTAATTAAAAGAAGGCTCGTCCAGGAAACGCACATAAGAGCTGATCACTCGGCGTTTGGAGCCCTCCCGGAGGTCTTAGACCCCTGGAGAGAGAACCTGAGGCACACGTGAGAGGCGGGAAATGACTCAGGGCTGAATCCCTGTGCAGTCCTGCCCACAATCAGCACACTCTGATCCACTACACTGACCCCGAGACCACAGTTCGGTTGCTTCTTGTCAAGAACAAAGGGAAACCAATGCTGCAAAGGAGAGGAGAGGCAAGGAGAATGAAGCCATCTGGGCACCCCGGTTGGTTTTGGGCACCTGGATCATAAGCATGTGTGTAGATGCAAAGATTCGATTCCAAGCCTGCAGGTATGCTAGGACCGAAGGTAGTCATGGCCAACTCTTGTGCATGCCTTCGGACAGAAGGGCAAATTCCATGCAGAAAAATTCAGAGCTCAAGTGGTCAACATGCCACTATGAATTTCAAATGTCCAGTCTCTCAAGCTTTCTGTCTCCCCGTTTTCTCTTCTGCCACCTCTGAACCTGCTAACTTTGCCTACTGCTCTTTTAAGCAGTTGATAGTTCAAGGCTAGTTGGAAATCTTACAGCCAGTTCAAGCTAGAATACAAAGATCAAACACTCATTTTCCACTGACCAAAAGAAGAGGAGAAATGGCTTTTTTTACAGAGCCTGCCACCAAATTGCTGGTGCTCTGTAAGGGTCTTCTCCATTCATTGTCTCTTCCTCAACAAATTGATCTGAGTTGGCTATTCTGTGCATTTGTAAAATGAAAGAGGAAACCGAACTGTCCTGTTGGTAGAGAAATGAGAGACTGAGTTGCTCAGCTCCGAAGAGAAAGGGCACTTTACCCGTCCCAGCCGAAGGTACGCCTGGGTGAGTGGGGTGCGAGTGGGAGTGCCTGCTGTGATTGCCCGTGGCGTGACTGGCCCTAGAGGGAATCCCCAGCAAGATTAATTAAAAGAAGGCTCGTCCAGGAAACGCACATAAGAGCTGATCACTCGGCGTTTGGAGCCCTCCCGGAGGTCTTAGACCCCTGGAGAGAGAACCTGAGGCACACGTGAGAGGCGGGAAATGACTCAGGGCTGAATCCCTGTGCAGTCCTGCCCACAATCAGCACACTCTGATCCACTACACTGACCCCGAGACCACAGTTCGGTTGCTTCTTGTCAAGAACAAAGGGAAACCAATGCTGCAAAGGAGAGGAGAGGCAAGGAGAATGAAGCCATCTGGGCACCCCGGTTGGTTTTGGGCACCTGGATCATAAGCATGTGTGTAGATGCAAAGATTCGATTCCAAGCCTGCAGGTATGCTAGGACCGAAGGTAGTCATGGCCAACTCTTGTGCATGCCTTCGGACAGAAGGGCAAATTCCATGCAGAAAAATTCAGAGCTCAAGTGGTCAACATGCCACTATGAATTTCAAATGTCCAGTCTCTCAAGCTTTCTGTCTCCCCGTTTTCTCTTCTGCCACCTCTGAACCTGCTAACTTTGCCTACTGCTCTTTTAAGCAGTTGATAGGTCAAGGCTAGTTGGAAATCTTACAGCCAGTTCAAGCTAGAATACAAAGATCAAACACTCATTTTCCACTGACCAAAAGAAGAGGAGAAATGGCTTTTTTTACAGAGCCTGCCACCAAATTGCTGGTGCTCTGTAAGGGTCTTCTCCATTCATTGTCTCTTCCTCAACAAATTGATCTGAGTTGGCTATTCTGTGCATTTGTGAAATGAAAGAGGAAACCGAACTGTCCTGTTGGTAGAGAAATGAGAGACTGAGTTGCTCAGCTCCGAAGAGAAAGGGCACTTTACCCGTCCCAGCCGAAGGTACGCCTGGGTGAGTGGGGTGCGAGTGGGAGTGCCTGCTGTGACTGCCCCTGGCGTGACTGGCCCTAGAGGGAATCCCCAGCAAGATTAATTAAAAGAAGGCTCGTCCAGGAAACGCACATAAGAGCTGATCACTCGGCGTTTGGAGCCCTCCCGGAGGTCTTAGACCCCTGGAGAGAGAACCTGAGGCACACGTGAGAGGCGGGAAATGACTCAGGGCAGAATCCCTGTGCAGTCCTGTCCACAATCAGCACACTCTGATCCACTACACTGACCCCGAGACCACAGTTCGGTTGCTTCTTGTCAAGAACAAAGGGAAACCAATGCTGTCAATCAGATGAGAGGCAAGGAGAATGAAGCCATCTGGGCACCCCGGTTGGTTCTCAGCACCTCGACCTACAAGCATGTGTGTAGATGTAAAGATTCCAAGGCTGCAGGTATGCTAGGACTGCAGCTGGTCTTGACCAAGGCTTGTGCATGCCTTTGAACCGAGGGGCAAATTTCATGCAGGAAAATTCAGAGCTCAAGTGGTCAACATGCCACTATGAATTTCAAATGTCCACTCTCTCAAGCTTTCTGTCTCCCCGTTTTCTCTTCTGCCACCTCTGAACCTGCTAACTTTGCCTACTGCTCTTTTAAGCAGTTGATAGTTCAAGGCTAGTTGGAAATCTTACAGCCAGTTCAAGCTAGAATACAAAGATCAAACACTCATTTTCCACTGACCAAAAGAAGAGGAGAAATGGCTTTTTTTACAGAGCCTGCCACCAAATTGCTGGTGCTCTGTAAGGGTCTTCTCCATTCATTGTCTCTTCCTCTCCAAATGGATCTGAATTGGCTATTCTGTGCATTTGTGAAATGAAAGAGGAAACCGAACTGTCCTGTTGGTAGAGAAATGAGAGACTGAGTTGCTCAGCTCCGAAGAGAAAGGGCACTTTACCCGTCCCAGCCGAAGGTACGCCTGGGTGAGTGGGGTGCGAGTGGGAGTGCCTGCTGTGACTGCCCCTGGCGTGACTGGCCCTAGAGGGAATCCACAGCAAGATTAATTAAAAGAAGGCTCGTCCAGGAAACGCACATAAGAGCTGATCACTCGGCGTTTGGAGCCCTCCCGGAGGTCTTAGACCCCTGGAGAGAGAACCTGAGGCACACGTGAGAGGCGGGAAATGACTCAGGGCAGAATCCCTGTGCAGTCCTGCCCACAATCAGCACACTCTGATCCACTACACTGACCCCGAGACCACAGTTCGGTTGCTTCTTGTCAAGAACAAAGGGAAACCAATGCTGTCAATCAGACGAGAGGCAAGGAGAATGAAGCCATCTGGGCACCCCGGTTGGTTCTCAGCACCTCGACCCACAAGCATGTGTGTAGATGTAAAGATTCCAAGGCTGCAGGTATGCTAGGACTGCAGCTGGTCTTGACCAAGGCTTGTGCATGCCTTTGAACCGAGGGGCAAATTTCATGCAGGAAAATTCAGAGCTCAAGTGGTCAACCTGCCACTATGAATTTCAAATGTTCAGTCTCTGAAGCTCTCTGTCTCTCTTTTTTCTCTCTTGCCAACACTGAACCTGCTAACTCTTCCTACTGCTCTTTGATGCTGTTGATAGTTCAAGGCTAGTTGGAGAACTACAGCCAGTTGAAGCTAAAGTACGAACATGGAACACTCATTTTCCACTGAAGAATAGAAAGGAATAGAAATAAAATTAAAAAAGGAAAAAGGGCTTTTTAAAATGAGATTGCCACCAAACTGCTGGTGCTCTGTAAGGGTCTTCTCCATTCATTGTCTCTTCCTCTCCAAATGGATCTGAATTAGCTATTCTGTGCATTTGTGAAATGAAAGAGGAAACCGAACTGTCCTGTTGGTAGAGAAATGAGAGACTGAGTTGCTCAGCTCCGAAGAGAAAGGGCACTTTACCCGTCCCAGCCGAAGGTACGCCTGGGTGAGTGGGGTGCGAGTGGGAGTGCCTGCTGTGACTGCCCCTGGCGTGACTGGCCCTAGAGGGAATCCCCAGCAAGATTAATTAAAAGAAGGCTCGTCCAGGAAACGCACATAAGAGCTGATCACTCGGCGTTTGGAGCCCTCCCGGAGGTCTTAGACCCCTGGAGAGAGAACCTGAGGCACACGTGAGAGGCGGGAAATGACTCAGGGCAGAATCCCTGTGCAGTCCTGTCCACAATCAGCACACTCTGATCCACTACACTGACCCCGAGACCACAGTTCGGTTGCTTCTTGTCAAGAACAAAGGGAAACCAATGCTGTCAATCAGATGAGAGGCAAGGAGAATGAAGCCATCTGGGCACCCCGGTTGGTTCTCAGCACCTCGACCTACAAGCATGTGTGTAGATGTAAAGATTCCAAGGCTGCAGGTATGCTAGGACTGCAGCTGGTCTTGACCAAGGCTTGTGCATGCCTTTGAACCGAGGGGCAAATTTCATGCAGGAAAATTCAGAGCTCAAGTGGTCAACATGCCACTATGAATTTCAAATGTCCACTCTCTCAAGCTTTCTGTCTCCCCGTTTTCTCTTCTGCCACCTCTGAACCTGCTAACTTTGCCTACTGCTCTTTTAAGCAGTTGATAGTTCAAGGCTAGTTGGAAATCTTACAGCCAGTTCAAGCTAGAATACAAAGATCAAACACTCATTTTCCACTGACCAAAAGAAGAGGAGAAATGGCTTTTTTTACAGAGCCTGCCACCAAATTGCTGGTGCTCTGTAAGGGTCTTCTCCATTCATTGTCTCTTCCTCTCCAAATGGATCTGAATTGGCTATTCTGTGCATTTGTGAAATGAAAGAGGAAACCGAACTGTCCTGTTGGTAGAGAAATGAGAGACTGAGTTGCTCAGCTCCGAAGAGAAAGGGCACTTTACCCGTCCCAGCCGAAGGTACGCCTGGGTGAGTGGGGTGCGAGTGGGAGTGCCTGCTGTGACTGCCCCTGGCGTGACTGGCCCTAGAGGGAATCCACAGCAAGATTAATTAAAAGAAGGCTCGTCCAGGAAACGCACATAAGAGCTGATCACTCGGCGTTTGGAGCCCTCCCGGAGGTCTTAGACCCCTGGAGAGAGAACCTGAGGCACACGTGAGAGGCGGGAAATGACTCAGGGCAGAATCCCTGTGCAGTCCTGCCCACAATCAGCACACTCTGATCCACTACACTGACCCCGAGACCACAGTTCGGTTGCTTCTTGTCAAGAACAAAGGGAAACCAATGCTGTCAATCAGACGAGAGGCAAGGAGAATGAAGCCATCTGGGCACCCCGGTTGGTTCTCAGCACCTCGACCCACAAGCATGTGTGTAGATGTAAAGATTCCAAGGCTGCAGGTATGCTAGGACTGCAGCTGGTCTTGACCAAGGCTTGTGCATGCCTTTGAACCGAGGGGCAAATTTCATGCAGGAAAATTCAGAGCTCAAGTGGTCAACCTGCCACTATGAATTTCAAATGTTCAGTCTCTGAAGCTCTCTGTCTCTCTTTTTTCTCTCTTGCCAACACTGAACCTGCTAACTCTTCCTACTGCTCTTTGATGCTGTTGATAGTTCAAGGCTAGTTGGAGAACTACAGCCAGTTGAAGCTAAAGTACGAACATGGAACACTCATTTTCCACTGAAGAACAGAAAGGAATAGAAATAAAATTAAAAAAGGAAAAAGGGCTTTTTAAAATGAGATTGCCACCAAACTGCTGGTGCTCTGTAAGGGTCTTCTCCATTCATTGTCTCTTCCTCTCCAAATGGATCTGAATTGGCTATTCTGTGCATTTGTGAAATGAAAGAGGAAACCGAACTGTCCTGTTGGTAGAGAAATGAGAGACTGAGTTGCTCAGCTCCGAAGAGAAAGGGCACTTTACCTGTCCCAGCCGAAGGTACGCCTGGGTGAGTGGGGTGCGAGTGGGAGTGCCTGCTGTGACTGCCCGTGGCGTGACGTGGCCCTAGAGGGAATCCCCAGCAAGATTAATTAAAAGAAGGCTCGTCCAGGAAACGCACATAAGGGCTGATCACTCGGCGTTTGGAGCCCTCCCGGAGGTCTTAGACCCCTGGAGAGAGAACCTGAGGCACACGTGAGAGGTGGGAAATGACTCAGGGCTGAATCCCTGTGCAGTCCTGCCCACAATCAGCACACTCTGATCCACTACACTGACCCCGAGACCACAGTTCGGTTGCTTCTTGTCAAGAAGAAAGGGAAACCAATGCTGCAAAGGAGAGGAGAGGCAAGGAGAATGAAGCCATCTGGGCACCCCGGTTGGTTTTGGGCACCTGGATCATAAGCATGTGTGTAGATGCAAAGATTCGATTCCAAGCCTGCAGGTATGCTAGGACCGAAGGTAGTCATGGCCAACTCTTGTGCATGCCTTCGGACAGAAGGGCAAATTCCATGCAGAAAAATTCAGAGCTCAAGTGGTCAACATGCTACTATGAATTTCAAATGTCCAGTCTCTCAAGCTCTCTGTCTCCCCGTTTTCTCTTCTGCCACCTCTGAACCTGCTAACTTTGCCTACTGCTCTTTTAAGCAGTTGATAGTTCAAGGCTAGTTGGAAATCTTACAGCCAGTTCAAGCTAGAATACAAAGATCAAACACTCATTTTCCACTGACCAAAAGAAGAGGAGAAATGGCTTTTTTTACAGAGCCTGCCACCAAATTGCTGGTGCTCTGTAAGGGTCTTCTCCATTCATTGTCTCTTCCTCAACAAATTGATCTGAGTTGGCTATTCTGTGCATTTGTGAAATGAAAGAGGAAACCGAACTGTCCTGTTGGTAGAGAAATGAGAGACTGAGTTGCTCAGCTCCGAAGAGAAAGGGCACTTTACCCGTCCCAGCCGAAGGTACGCCTGGGTGAGTGGGGTGCGAGTGGGAGTGCCTGCTGTGACTGCCCCTGGCCTGACTGGCCCTAGAGGGAATCCCCAGCAAGATTAATTAAAAGAAGGCTCGTCCAGGAAAGGCACATAAGAGCTGATCACTCGGCGTTTGGAGCCCTCCCGGAGGTCTTAGACCCCTGGAGAGAGAACCTGAGGCACACGTGAGAGGCGGGAAATGACTCAGGGCAGAATCCCTGTGCAGTCCTGCCCACAATCAGCACACTCTGCTCCACTACACTGACCCCGAGACCACAGTTCGGTTGCTTCTTGTCACGAAAAAAAGGGCTTTTTAAATGAGACTGCCACCAAACTGCTGGTGCTCTGTAAGGGTCTTCTCCATTCATTGTCTCTTTCTCTCCAAATGGATCTGAGTTGGCTTTCTGAGCATTTGTGAAATGAAAGAGGAAACCGAACTGTCCTGTTGGTAGAGAAATGAGAGACTGAGTTGCTCAGCTCCGAAGAGAAAGGGCACTTTACCCGTCCCAGCCGAAGGTACGCCTGGGTGAGTGGGGTGCGAGTGGGAGTGGGGTGCGAGTGGGAGTGCCTGCTGTGACTGCCCCTGGCGTGACTGGCCCTAGAGGGAATCCCCAGCAAGATTAATTAAAACAAGGCTCGTCCAGGAAACGCACATAAGGGCTGATCACTCGGCGTTTGGAGCCCTCCCGGAGGTCTTAGACCCCTGGAGAGAGAACCTGAGGCACACGTGAGAGGCGGGAAATGACTCAGGGCAGAATCCCTGTGCAGTCCTGCCCACAATCAGCACACTCTTATCCACTACACTGACCCCGAGACCACAGTTCGGTTGCTTCTTCTCACGAAAAAAAGGGCTTTTTAAATGAGACTGCCACCAAACTGCTGGTGCTCTGTAAGGGTCTTCTCCATTCATTGTCTCTTTCTCTCCAAATGGATCTGAGTTGGCTTTCTGAGCATTTGTGAAATGAAAGAGGAAACCGAACTGTCCTGTTGGTAGAGAAATGAGAGACTGAGTTGCTCAGCTCCGAAGAGAAAGGGCACTTTACCCGTCCCAGCCGAAGGTACGCCTGGGTGAGTGGGGTGCGAGTGGGAGTGCCTGCTGTGACTGCCCCTGGCGTGACTGGCCCTAGAGGGAATCCCCAGCAAGATTAATTAAAAGAAGGCTCGTCCAGGAAACGCACATAAGGGCTGATCACTCGGCGTTTGGAGCCCTCCCGGAGGTCTTAGACCCCTGGAGAGAGAACCTGAGGCACACGTGAGAGGCGGGAAATGACTCAGGGCTGAATCCCTGTGCAGTCCTGCCCACAATCAGCACACTCTGATCCACTACACTGACCCCGAGACCACAGTTCGGTTGCTTCTTGTCACGAAGAAAGGGAAACCAATGCTGCAAAGGAGAGGAGAGGCAAGGAGAATGAAGCCCTCTGGGCACCCCGGTTGGTTTTGGGCACCTGGATCATAAGCATGTGTGTAGATGCAAAGATTCGATTCCAAGCCTGCAGGTATGCTAGGACCGAAGGTAGTCATGGCCAACTCTTGTGCATGCCTTCGGACAGAAGGGCAAATTCCATGCAGAAAAATTCAGAGCTCAAGTGGTCAACATGCCACTATGAATTTCAAATGTCCAGTCTCTCAAGCTTTCTGTCTCCCCGTTTTCTCTTCTGCCACCTCTGAACCTGCTAACTTTGCCTACTGCTCTTTTAAGCAGTTGATAGTTCAAGGCTAGTTGGAAATCTTACAGCCAGTTCAAGCTAGAATACAAAGATCAAACACTCATTTTCCACTGACCAAAAGAAGAGGAGAAATGGCTTTTTTTACAGAGCCTGCCACCAAAGTGCTGGTGCTCTGTAAGGGTCTTCTCCATTCATTGTCTCTTCCTCAACAAATTGATCTGAGTTGGCTATTCTGTGCATTTCTAAAATGAAAGAGGAAACCGAACTGTCCTGTTGGTAGAGAAATGAGAGACTGAGTTGCTCAGCTCCGAAGAGAAAGGGCACTTTACCCGTCCCAGCCGAAGGTACGCCTGGGTGAGTGGGGTGCGAGTGGGAGTGCCTGCTGTGACTGCCCCTGGCGTGACTGGCCCTAGAGGGAATCCCCAGCAAGATTAATTAAAAGAAGGCTCGTCCAGGAAACGCACATAAGAGCTGATCACTCGGCGTTTGGAGCCCTCCCGGAGGTCTTAGACCCCTGGAGAGAGAACCTGAGGCACACGTGAGAGGCGGGAAATGACTCAGGGCTGAATCCCTGTGCAGTCCTGCCCACAATCAGCACACTCTGATCCACTACACTGACCCCGAGACCACAGTTCGGTTGCTTCTTGTCAAGAACAAAGGGAAACCAATGCTGCAAAGGAGAGGAGAGGCAAGGAGAATGAAGCCATCTGGGCACCCCGGTTGGTTTTGGGCACCTGGATCATAAGCATGTGTGTAGATGCAAAGATTCGATTCCAAGCCTGCAGGTATGCTAGGACCGAAGGTAGTCATGGCCAACTCTTGTGCATGCCTTCGGACAGAAGGGCAAATTCCATGCAGAAAAATTCAGAGCTCAAGTGGTCAACATGCCACTATGAATTTCAAATGTCCAGTCTCTCAAGCTTTCTGTCTCCCCGTTTTCTCTTCTGCCACCCCTGAACCTGCTAACTTTGCCTACTGCTCTTTTAAGCAGTTGATAGTTCAAGGCTAGTTGGAAATCTTACAGCCAGTTCAAGCTAGAATACAAAGATCAAACACTCATTTTCCACTGACCAAAAGAAGAGGAGAAATGGCTTTTTTTACAGAGCCTGCCACCAAATTGCTGGTGCTCTGTAAGGGTCTTCTCCATTCATTGTCTCTTCCTCAACAAATTGATCTGAGTTGGCTATTATGTGCATTTGTAAAATGAAAGAGGAAACTGAACTGTCCTGTTGGTAGAGAAATGAGAGACTGAGTTGCTCAGCTCCGAAGAGAAAGGGCACTTTACCCGTCCCAGCCGAAGGTTCGCCTGGGTGAGTGGGGTGCGAGTGGGAGTGCCTGCTGTGACTGCCCCTGGCGTGACGTGGCCCTAGAGGGAATCCCCAGCAAGATTAATTAAAAGAAGGCTCGTCCAGGAAACGCACATAAGAGCTGATCACTCGGCGTTTTGAGCCCTCCCGGAGGTCTTAGACCCCTGGAGAGAGAACCTGAGGCACACGTGAGAGGCGGGAAATGACTCAGGGCAGAATCCCTGTGCAGTCCTGCCCACAATCAGCACACTCTGATCCACTACACTGACCCCGAGACCACAGTTCGGTTGCTTCTTGTCAAGAAGAAAGGGAAACCAATGCTGCAAAGGAGAGGAGAGGCAAGGAGAATGAAGCCATCTGGGCACCCCGGGTGGTTCTGGGCACCTCGATGCAGAAGCATCGGTGTAGATGCAAAGATTCCAATCCTGCAGGTATGCTTGGACTGTAGCTGGCCAAGGCCAACTCTTGTGCATGCTTTTGAACCGAAGGGCAAATTCCATGCAGGAAAATTCAGAGATCAAATGGTCAACCTGCCACTATGAATTTCAAATGTCCAGTCTCTCAAGTTCTCTGTCTTTCTGTTTTCTCTTCTACCAACTCTGAACCTGCTAACTCTTCCTACTGCTCTTGAGACAGGTGCAATGTCTATGCTGTTTGTAATTGAAGGCTAGTTGGAGATCTTACAGTCAGTTAGAGCTAAAGTACAAAGATGGAACACTCATTTTTCACTGAAGAATAGAAAGGAATATAAAGAAATAAAAATAAAAAAGGAAAAAGGGCTTTTTAAACTGAGATTGCCACCAAACTGCTGGTGCTCTGTAAGGGTCTTCTCCATTCATTGTCTTTTCCTCTCCAAACTGATCTGAGTTGGCTCTTCTGAGCATTTGTGAAATGAAAGAGGAAACCGAACTGTCCTGTTGGTAGAGAAATGAGAGACTGAGTTGCTCAGCTCCGAAGAGAAAGGGCACTTTACCCGTCCCAGCCGAAGGTTTGCCTGGGTGAGTGGGGTGCGAGTGGGAGTGCCTGCTGTGACTGCCCCTGGTGTGACGTGGCCCTAGAGGGAATCCCCAGCAAGATTAATTAAAAGAAGGCTCGTCCAGGAAACGCACATAAGAGCTGATCACTCGGCGTTTGGAGCCCTCCCGGAGGTCTTATACCTCTGGAGAGAGAACCTGAGGCACACGTGAGAGGCGGGAAATGACTCAGGGCAGAATCCCTGTGCAGTCCTGCCCACAATCAGCACACTCTGATCCACTACACTGACCCCGAGACCACAGTTCGGTTGCTTCTTGACAAGAAAAAAAGGGCTTTTTAAACGGAGACTGCCACCAAACTGCTGGTGCTCTGTAAGGGTCTTCTCCATTCATTGTCTTTTCCTCTCCAAACTGATCTGAGTTGGCTCTTCTGAGCATTTGTGAAATGAAAGAGGAAACCGAACTGTCCTGTTGGTAGAGAAATGAGAGACTGAGTTGCTCAGCTCCGAAGAGAAAGGGCACTTTACCCGTCCCAGCCGAAGGTTTGCCTGGGTGAGTGGGGTGCGAGTGGGAGTGCCTGCTGTGACTGCCCGTGGCGTGACTGGCCCTAGAGGGAATCCCCAGCAAGATTAATTAAAAGAAGGCTCGTCCAGGAAACGCACATAAGAGCTGATCACTCGGCGTTTGGAGCCCTCCTGGAGGTCTTAGACCCCTGGAGAGAGAACCTGAGGCACACGTGAGAGGCGGGAAATGACTCAGGGCTGAATCCCTGTGCAGTCCTGCCCACAATCAGCACACTCTGATCCACTACACTGACCCCGAGACCACAGTTCGGTTCATTCTTTAAAGAATAATTCACAGGATACTCTCCTATTTTCAGAGATAAGTCATTTTTAATTAGAATATGTCTGGTAATTAATTATATTTAAACTGGTTAGAGGACTGAAACATCTGTGTTCATCATCAATACATTATGAGTAAAGAGTTATGGCAAATACATGGTACTCAAGCATTCAGGTTTTCACAGATATTTGTGTATTGTATTTCTTTGTTCTTTTTTCTTGTGTGGTTTGTGTTTTAGCAATAATTTCTTAAGTTCCGGTGTGTGCACACTGTTGGTATTTAAGTGTACATTTCAGTAGCAAGACTAGCTGTTTACAAACAGTAACTAATATGCTTGAAGTATGTCATCAGTAGATTGACGGAACATGACTTCCACCAATTCACAGGCTTTACCATCCTTTTTGATCAAAGAGATTTTGTATATATCGGAATTTTTGTAAGAAGACACATGCTTTCATCTCTCCAGCAAGGCCCCTATGAAGTACGGTTAGCCACCTAAACTGCCATCAAAATAAAAGAAAAATTATCCCAGAGTCATGCAAGCTACACCAAACTGCACCAAGACAGCTGGAAGCCCAGCCCTATAGGTGATCTGAAAGTAAGAATTTCCAGGTCTAGTTTCCAGGCCCCTCAAGCAGGCATCTTCACTAAATAGATAGGTTTTTCCCAATATTTTGGATGAAGAAACCACATTTTTTATCTAAAAACTCCTTTTTTTCTGTTTTTTGTTTCTATTTTTATCCCCTCCCCACACAAAAGGTCCTTTATGAATACTTTTTCTTTTAAACCTCCCCTTTCGAGGATTACACATTGGAAGCTGAATGGAGACTGCCTCAACCTATCCCAATTTCCCTTTTAATCTTCCACTGTGACTTTTCTTTCAAACCGTGTCTCGCTCTTGCTAACTCTTACTGCTTTTCCAGCTGGTCAGACACAGACCCTGCGTCCCTTTGCACCGGTCTTTCTAACCCTGGCCACAGGAACTGATCAATCTGATTGCTAGCTATGCCAACATGCAGACCATACAAAGGAATCCGACCTCATTGTTGTTTCTGCCAATGTGAGTACCTGGTGGAATTGCTCTGGAAGAGGATGTAGGACAAGAAGGGGCACCCACAACCAGAGGAAACGTATTATGGTACTTGTCCTGTTGGTGAGTTGACTGAACATGGAAAAAGTGTCTTTTGCTCTCAGGTAAGGTCACTAGAAAGAAAATTTTTATCTTGTCTGGGTGACATTCTAGGGCAATACTGTGATCAAACCCCATGGTTTGATTTTACAGATGGCATTCTTGCACGTCTTAGATGAGTCTGATACCCTCATGATGTCAACGCTTGTTAAATAATCACGTGTTATGAACAGCTCACAAGCCCCTGCAACTTGGGGTAACTCGCTTGCTCCCCTTGTTAAGTTGCCAGCCACTAATGACCACATATAGACAGGCCAAAAGTCCAGACTGACTTGGTTTCGTGACAAAACCAAGCCCTGTAACTGCCAGAACCAGACCAAAGGCCTTTTGTATCAAATATTTCACAACCTGTTTTGTTCCCACAGACTGGCAGGGACACATGGAAATGAAACTGTCCATATTAAAATAACGTAAAGCCACAAAGCATAAATCGTA
This sequence comes from Microcebus murinus, assembly GCF_040939455.1. Classification (NCBI taxonomy): domain Eukaryota; kingdom Metazoa; phylum Chordata; class Mammalia; order Primates; family Cheirogaleidae; genus Microcebus; species Microcebus murinus. Next base: position 2,484,865 of record NC_134124.1, on the reverse strand, counting down.
TTCTAAATCTGATTTTTATAGAAGTATGGATATAGCTAGAAGTCAACCAGCCCTTGTTCCCTAACTTCCTTGCTGCTGTAACTGGTTACTACTCAATTGCACTGTCCTCTCTGACAGGCACAAGTTTTGTGACTCCCCCCACGACTTCTGTAGATAAAATTGCTATTGTAAATCCCAAGACTTTTGACTCCATTGCTGTTTAAATCTTAAGAGTGGTCTTTGGGGTGTTTTTTAGACTCTGCATCCCGGAGACCTACTGACACCAACCAGACCCATGGATAGACGAGGGAATGGATCCAACAGCCTTGAAAGTCTCTACCCAGGAAACCTACCGACTGAGAAGATAATTTCTGCATTCCAACCCTACGAGCTCATCCCTCACCAATCTGCAGACCCCATTCCCCAGCCCTTTGCTCACCAAACTACCTTTAAAAACCCTTTCTCACAAATTCTTGCAGAAGATGGATTTGAGAAATTATTCCCCTCTCCCCTCATGGTGCCTGTGATAATAAAACTCTTTCTCTGCTGTAACCCCTGCTGTCTCAGCGTGTTGACCTCCTCTTGAGCAGCAGGCAAGGAACCTGGTTGGGCTGTAACAGAAACTGGAGATGCAGAAGCGCCAATGAGAAAGAAGTACAGCAAAGGCCAGACTGGGAAGTCACAGGCTCCAACCTGACCCTCTCTGTAAATAGCACTGGTCTTTTTGTTGTGTGTGGCGATAAAGTGTACAGTGGTCCCTACCTAGATGGCCAGGCCGCTATGGACTTTGTTATCTGACATCTCTGTTACCAGGTATTCCACTTTAAATGCCAGCCGAACTGCAAACTTGGACTCTTTTGTTCATAAAGTGGTACCACATAAACGTGCTAGGTGCTATATTATTTTAAAAATCACCTGTATGTCACAATTCTAAGTGCTTTTTGGTGCTCAGAACTCTTTTCCCAGCATTCGGAACTCATGCGATCGAAAAGGCAGTTTTGAATCTTCCCAAGGTAATAGAACAAGAGTTCAATGTCACTCTGCAAGCACTGGGAACACTTCACTTCGAAGTCAACAGCTTAGACACTGTTGTATTCCAAAACCTTGTGTTCTGGATACCCTGACAGCTCAACAGGGAGGAACTTGTGTGGTTATTGGCAAAAAAATGCTATTTCTACAGAAACTACTCTAGGCAAGTAAGGACTAATCTATACCTCTTAAAAGAAAAGATAAATATTCTTCATCAGATTAATGAAGACCTATTCCCCAAAATGGGAGACAGGTTTGATGGGGTGTGGAGAAATGTATTTAGATCTGCTCTTTTCTACTTATTTATTTTCATTTTAATCCATGTTCTTGTCTCTTTTTTCAGCTCTCTTGTTACTTGACTGCTGCTAACCAGATCTCTGTCTCCATAGTCACCTGCTTGGCTTTTAATGAGCGAAATTTCTAGGGAAGTTCCAGATGGGGGCAATGAAGGAGCTCAGGAAATTTCGTCCCAGAATATGACTCCTTGGTATAAAGAATATTTTGCTGGGAGACGGAGGCAGGTGCATTGCTTGAGGTCAGGAGTTCGAAACCAGCCTGAGCAAGAGTGAGACCTCATCTCTACTATAAATAGAAAAAAATTAATTGGCCAACTAATATATAGAGAAAAAATTAGCCAGGCATGGTGGCGCATGCCTATAGTCCCAGCTACTCGGGAGGCTGAGGCAGGAGGATCACTTGAGCCCAGGAGTTTGAGGTTGCTGTGAGCTAGGCTGACGCCACGGCACTCACTCTAGCTTGGGCAACAAAGTGAGACTCTGTCTCAAAAAAAAAAAAGAATATTTTGAATTAAAGGCCCTTAGAGATCAATGGGTGTTGGAAGGGGCTTCCTTCTATCTGCATAAACCAGATGGACCCATGAAAAAGAACAAATTCCCTTCCCTTCCCTTCCCTGTTATCTTAAAGTAGTGCAGGAAAGAAGATTAAGAATGCAACCAGACATGGCCAAGATCATTTAAAATATAATACCTGTCTCTCAGGTTAATTTAATTTGCAAAGAGACTCATTTACAAAGTCAATCTCTTTCTGGCATCCATTCATTCTCCTTTGCAACCATTTATTGCCCCTAAACAGAATTACCTAGTTCCTCATCTCCCCCTTGTCTCTAAAAGGAGGGTATAAAAATCTCTGGACCCCACTGGGATATTGGGTAATCACTGTGATTCTCCCTGTGGGTATAGTCAGTAAGCCTCTTTTTCTTATTAATCCTTCTTAGTTATGAGTTGATCGTTCAGTGACCTTTCAGAGAAAGGGAAGTTTCCCCTCATCTCCAGAGCTGTAAGTTCCTTGGCCACAGGGATCTCACCGAGGGCCTGGATGGGCCTGACACAGGTATCCACACTACCCAGCAGCAATGGGACAAAATAGAAGTTTGGTCCTCAGTGCTGTGTCTGGAAGATCTTGGCCAAAAATGGGGGATTGTGAATGAAAATAAAACCTTAAGCCCCTCAGCTGACTGAATGTACCCCCTCTTTACCAAGGGAACCTCCCAAAAACTTAAACCTGGGTTTCTGGCCATGAGAAGGGAGGTCAGACAGGCTTCATCATGCCCCCCACCCTTTTTGGAAATAGCATTCTTTATATTAGTAAGACACTAAATCATTAACAGGCCTAAGGCTATACAAGACAAAGCTCAACCACACCTATAGGCCATCCATTTATTTACTTAACAGATTGCTTGAGTTTTGGTAAATATCTGGTGGCTTGACTCTGATTAACACATATTCTTAAGTTAAAACTTTCCATGTCTTTAGACAAAGCTTCATTTCTTTAACCAATACAAATCAAAGAATCTTTAAACCCATCTATAACCTATAGCCCCCCTCCTTCCTGCTTTGTGATGTCCCACCTTTTCAGGCCAAACCAAGGTACAGCCACCCCCATATACTGACTTAGGGTCTTTGTGTAATTCCTGTCACCATGAAAGTATAAAACAAAACTATAACCCAGCTACCATGGGCACATTTTCTCAGGACCTCTTAAGGCCATGTGCTCTGGGCTGGCATACATTCAGCTCAGAATAAACCTTTTTAAATCATTTTACAGAGGTTGGATCTTTTTCCATTAACATCTGAATGCAGACAGAAATATGGACATTGTCTAACCTATGCAACTGATGAAACACCTCTCTCTCTTGTCTAATATGAGCAATAGTGGCTACTTTACCAATCAGAGCTTTAACCACACTTCCTTTCAAATTCTAGATAAGATTTTTTTAAGATACCCAATCATAGAGTTAACACCTCTTCCTGAAAACATTCATATACTCCAATAATAGCCAAAGTGAGAAGCAAATCAAAGACTCAATTCCCTTCAAAATAGCAACAAAGAAAATAAAGTACTTAGGAATATATTTAACTAAGGAGGTAAAAGACCTCTACAGGGAGAACTATGAAACACTGAAGAAGGAAATAGCAGAGGATGTAAACAGATGGAAGACCATACCATGCTTGTAGGTCAGCAGAATCAACATTGTTAAAATGCCTATACTACCCAAAGTGATCTACAGAGTCAATACAATCCATATTAAAATATAATTTTTCACAGATATAGAAAAAATAATTTTATACTTCGTATGGAACCAGAAAAGACCCTGTATGGCAAAAGCAATCCTAGGTAATAAAAACAAAATGGGGCCAGGCATGGTGGCTCACGCCTGTAATCCTAGCACTCTGGGAGGCCGAGGCTGGTGGTTTGCTCGAGGTTAGGAGTTCGAAACCAGCCTGAGTGAGACCCCATCTCTACTAAAAATAGAAAGAAATTAATTGACCAACTAAAAATATATATACAAAAACATTAGCCGGGTATGGTGGCACATGCCTGTAGTCCCAGCTACTCGGGAGGCTGAGGCTATAGGATCGCTTGAGCCCAGGAGTTTGAGGTTGCTGTGAGGTAGGCTGACGCCACAGCACTCACTCCAGCCTGGGCAACGAAGTGAGACTCTGTCTCAAAAAAAAAAAAAAAACCAAAAAACAACGGCAACAACAACAAAAAATAAAATGAGAGGTATCAATTTATCAGACTTCAAACTATACTACAAGGTCATAGTAATTAAAACAGCTTGTTACTCGCACAAAAACAGGGACATTGACCAGTGGAACAGAACAGAGAACCCAGAAATAAAACCATCCTCATATAGCCAACTAATCTTTGACAAAGCAGACAGAAACATAAACTGAGGAAACGAATCCTTATTCAATAAATGGTGCTGGGAAACCTGCATAGCCACATGTAGAAGACTGAAACAGGATCCACACCTTTCACCTCTGACAAAAATCAACTCACGCTGGGTAACAGACTTAAACCTAAGGTGTGAAACTATTAGAATCCTAGAGGAAAATGTTGGAAATACTCTTCTAGAGCAATACTCTTCTAGACATTGGCCTAGGCAAAGAATTTATGAAGAAGCTCCCAAAGGCAATCACAGCAACAACAAAAATAAATAAATGGGACCTGATCAAATTAAAAAGCTTCTGCACAGCCAAAGAAACTGTCACGAGAGCAAACAGACAGCCTACAGATTGGGAGAAAATTTTCGCAAGCTACATATTTGATAAAGGGCTGATAACTAGAATCTATTTAGAACTCAAGAAAATCAACAAGGAAAAATCAAACAACCTATCAAAAAGTGGGCAAAGGACATGAACAGAAAATTCCCAAAAGAAGACAGAATAATGGCCAAGAAAGATATGAAAAAATGCTCAATATCTCTAATCATCAGGGAAATGCAAATCAAAACCACAATGACATATCTCTTATCTCCAGTGAGAATGGCCTTTATTAACAAGTCCCAAAACAATAAATATTGGCGTGGATGCGGAGAAATAGGAACACTCTTGCATTGCTGGTGGGACTACAAACTAGTTCAACCTCTGTGGAAAGCAATATGGAGATACTTCAAAGCAATACAAGTGGATCTACCATTTGATCCAGCAATCCCATTACTGGGCATCTCTACTCAAAAGAACAAAAGACACTCTACAGAAAAGACACCTGCACTTGAATGTTTATAGCAGCACAATTCACAATTGCAAAGATGTGGAAACAACTGAAGTGCCCATCAATACATCAGTAGATTAATAAAATGTGGTATATGTATACCATGGAGTACTATTCAGCTGTAAGAAACAACGGTGATATAGCACCTCTTGTATTTTCCTGGATAGAGCTGGAACCCATTCTACTAAGTGAAGCATCCCAAGAATGGAAAAATAAGCAGCACGTGTACTCACCAGCAAATTGGTTTCACTGATCAACACCTAACTGGACATACAGGAGTAACATTTATCGGGTGTCGGGCAGATCAGGGGGAGGGGATGGGTATATACATACATAATGAATGCCATGCACACCATCTGGGGTATGGACATGCTTGAAGCTCTGACTTGAGGGGGAGGGGAGGAAGGGCAATATACGTAACCTTAACATTTGTAACCCCATAATATGCTGAAATTTTAAAAAATTTTTAAATAAAGAAAAAGAAAAGAAACATGTCACCAGGGCCATGAAAAGGGTAGTATGGTCCCTACAGCCCATTCGCTGCAAGGAAGCCAGAGCAACTTTTCAGACAGGGTAAGTCAGATCATGCCACTTTCCTGCCTGAACCCTTCCAGTGGGTTCCCACTGTCCTGAGAATAAACTCAAACTCCTTAATGTGGCTTGCAGGGCTCTCCACACTCTGGCCCTGCCCATCTTCCCAAGGCCATCTCATGCCACACCTCCCCACCTTGCCTTTTTTCCATTCTGGGAACCCAGCAAGCCCTTTCCTGCCTCTGAGCCTCTGCACTACTGTTCCTTCTGCTCCCTGTTCTTCCTGTGGCTGCTGGCTCCTTCTGACCCATCACTCAGCTCTCACTTCTCAAAAGGCCTTTCTCCTGGCCACGTTATTTCAAGCAGCCTGCTGCCCCTCCCTCCAGGCCCCCTGTTCCCAGTCACTGCGTATCCACCACTCTGCTGCATTTTCTATACGGCACTTGGCACTATTTGAAATGCATGGCAACTTCACCTGTCTCTTCCCACTAGAATGCAGGTTCCCTGTGAGCAAGGCCTGTGTTGGTCACTGCTAATTTCCAGCACCTAGAATAGTGTCTTGCCCATGGCAAGCACTCAGAAATATTTTCTAAAGGAACGGATGCCTAGAACCCCGTAGGCTCCAAATTGTTCAGAGGAAAATACCAAGATTACTCCTTATAGGCTTAATAACTAAAGTGCAGCTCTCCGAATCTGTGATCACAACTCCCATCTCCTGTATTTTACATCAAGAATGACACACAAACAATACTAAGCTGGTAAGGCTATACCAAAGATACCCAAACACGTCCTTATCAAAGGATTATTCATTCTTCCACTAAGTTCCAACTAAAAAAGATAAGCACTGGTTCATTTAGGGCTTAAAGGAAATCAAATATACTCCTTTTCTCAGTGCTGGTTCTATTTATTTGGTGTTCACTAAAATATGTCTGAGTGGGAACTATGACTGCCTATTTTTTTTTTTTTTAAGACATAGTCTCACTCTGTTGGCTGGGCTAGAGTGTCGTGGCGTCAGCCTACCCCACAGCAACCTCAAACTCCTGGGCTCAAGCAATCCTACTGCCTCAGTCTCCTGAGTAGCTGGGACTACAGGTATGTGCCACCATGCCCGGCTAATTTTTTCTATATATTTTTAGTTGGCCAATTAATTTCTTTCTATTTTTTTTTTTTTTTTTTTAGTAGAGACAGGGGTTTCGCTCTTGCTCAGGGTGGTTTTGAACTCCTGACCTTGATCGATCCACCCGCCTCGGCCTCCCAGAGTGCTAAGATTATAGGCATGAGCCACCGAGCCCGGCCAAGAGTTTTCAATTTTGATGAAGTCCAATCATACATCATTTCATTTATCAATTGTGCATTTGGTGTCATATCCAAGAAGTCATTGCCAAATCCAATGTTACGAAGATTTTCCCCTATGTTTTCTTCTAAGAGTTTTACAGTTTTAGATTTTCAATTTAAGTCTCTAATCCATTTTGAGTTAATTTTTGTATATGGTGTGAGGTAAGGATCCAACTCATAATCTTGGCATGTAGATATTTAGTTGTCTAAGTACCATTTGTTAAGATGACTTTTTCCCACTGAATTGTTTTGGTGCTGTTAAAAATCAATTGACATAGGTGTATGAGTTTATTTCCAGACTCTCAATTCTGTTCTATTGATCTATATGTCTATCCTCATACCTTTACCACAGTCTTGATTATTGTTTTATAGTAAGGTTTGAAAACAAATATTCTTTCTCTTTATTTTTTTTTCAGGACTTTTTTTTTTTAGCTATTTTAGGTATCTTGTAAACCATATAAATTTTAGAATCAGCTCATTAATTTCTACAAAGGAATCAGCTGGGATTTTGGTAGGGATTGTATTGAATCTATAGATCAGTTGGGAAGTATTGCTATTTTAACAATGTTAAGTCTTCCAATCCACGAACATGGATGTTTCCCATTTATTTAGATCATCTTTAATTTATTTCAACAATGTTTTGTAGTTTTTAGAGTGTACGACACTTTTTTGTTAAAATTTATTTTTTGAGACAGTCTCTCTCTCTCTCTGCTGCCTTGGCTAGAGTGCAGGCATCAGCCTACCTCAAAGCAACCTCAAACTCCTAGGCTCAAGTGATCCTCCTGCCTCAGCCTCCCTAATACCTAGGACTACAGGTGTACCACCATACCCAGGTAATTTTTTTTTTCTATATTTAGTAGAGACAGGGGTAGGGTGGAGAGTCTCGCTCTTGCTCAGGCTTGTCTCAAACTCCTGACCTCAACCAATCCTACAGCCTCAGCCTCCTAGAGTGCCAGGAATACAGGCATGAGCCACCACACCTGGCCATTAAATTTATTCTTTTTTTTTTTTGAGACAGAGTCTCGCTTTGTTGTCCAGGCTAGAGTGAGTGCCGTGGCGTCAGCCTAGCTCACAGCAACCTCAAACTCCTGGACTTGAGTGATCCTTCTGCCTCAGCCTCCCGAGTAGCTGGGACTACAGGCATGTGCCACCATGCCCGGCTAATTTTTTATATATATATCAGTTGGCCAATTAATTTCTTTCTATTTATAGTAGAGACGGGGTCTCGCTCTTGCTCAGGCTGGTTTTGAACTCCTGACCTTGAGCAATCCGCCCGCCTCGGCCTCCCAAGAGCTAGGATTACAGGCGTGAGCCACAGCGCCCGGCCAATTTATTCTTAAATATAGTTTTCTTGTTGCTACTGTGAATGAAATTATCTTAATTTCATTTTTGGATTGTTTTCTGGTGCTATCTTGCATACACATTACAAACCTGCATAAACTGACATAAATGATCTGGTATCTGCTCATGATTTTTTCCTCTCAGATTTTTTCAGAAATGGATCTAAAACAAAGGGAGAAATTTCAGGGGCCCAGATTCCAAGTAACTTTACCATCTTGTTCTATAACTGGAAGGAGACATAACTCCTTTGTAAAGGAAGGTGAAAGTCTAAGAGATAAATGATGTTTCAAAGGTTTTGTATCTTCTGTCATTCTCAAAACCACTTCGGTACGAGTGTCGACTGTAGTCGACAGCCACAGATGAACGCACACAGCGACTTTAGCAGATGGGCGTGATACGACTTTTCTAATTTTTCATTTATCAAAATAAAATTGTGAGCATTTAAAAATAACGTCATTTATTTGGAGGCTTTGTTGGAATAACAAAAAATAAAATAAAATAAAATAAAATAAAATAAAATAAAATAAAATAAAATAAAAATAACGTCATGAAAACATATATGTATATGTTACCTATTCTAATTTACATTACAAGTAAAGCCGCCTGTAAAGTAAAACAAGCTTTCAGTGCTTTAAAGCCTTCCTCATCACACAAGAGCAAAACGGATCCGTCGTCAATGCACAGCAAAAACTACCCTGCGGACGGTGAGTGCCGGTTGTGGGCAAGGTTTCAAGGCTGGTGAGCGCCGTACAGAAGTGGTTAAGAGTAAAAACAAATCTGGCACAAAAAGGGCAAAAGTAACAGTGGCGATGTACAACTGAACTTATTAGAAGGCAACTTCTCTTAAATATGGCTGCTTTCAAATGGAGGACATGAAATATATATTGACTTAAAGGATTCTTCATAGTTTCTCAAATACTCTAAACTGATACATATTTTTTTTTTTTTTGCCAGAACAGGAAAATTTTATGTGTGTGTATTTATTTTTTGCATGGCCTAGTTCTATGGCGGAATATGGAATATGGTCTGAAATCTGAAGGTTTCAAAAAGACAATGAAGGGGCAGTTTTGATGGAATTTAAGTATTAGAGTCAATGCCAAAATTTATGATCAGAAAAATAACTGGGCATTCTTAAAAGTAGCTTTTAAATTTAAACTTTTTTGCATAGTTTTGATGCTACAGTTGAATAATGATAGCTTGAACTATAAGCTTGGCATTTAAAATTTTTTTTCTTAGGCTTTATTTGTGAATCTAGTTTCACTCATAGGACAGTGTTAATATTGAGGGTTGACATATGTGCTAAATTTAGACTTCAAAGGTTCTCTTGCAACTGAGAAGGGTATACTAGTCTCCCAACTCTGTCTCCCATATGAAACCCATTTTTCTTTAGTTACTCTTATAAAAGCTGCCACTTTAGAAAACAAATGAGAAAGGACAGCAGTGATCTAAATCTGGAAATTCAAGGATGAAGCTGCATCTGCCATAAATAGATGCATTCAGCTCTGGTATTTAGTCCAGATGAGATACCGGGTCACCCAGAGAGATGAGGGCCTCAGCACCCCAAGGGACAATAGGCCACGTCAGGAGCTGCTTTTACCTTCAGCTCTGAATTTCCTGCTCTTTATCAGTCTAAATCAGCTCCTGTGTTGAGTTGAGTGCTTAGTGTTTTGCTAATCAGCTTGAAGGGCAGCAGCCACACTACTTGGTTGAGAGCTCAGTTGAGACAGTTTGTGGGAAAGAACTGCTTTTTCATGGGGTAAAAGGGGAAAGTATGCATGATCCTAAGAAAAATGCTCCGCTAGAACTTGGTTTGTATAAAAATTTATGTAGTTATTTTTGATTTTTAACTTCTTAGGGATTGTAACTTGTAAAATAATGGAGTGAAATTAAAATATTTAAAAATATTCTTTTAGAGCATGTCAATCCCAAATGCACTCTCAGGTACACAGATAAGCTGAATGTCTTGGTGCCATAGAAAAGTGTGCCACTTTGCCCATTAGTTGTTCTCTGAAAACAAAAAAGTAAGCACTGCCAGGGTCCAGGGTGTACAGACACTTCACCCTTTACCAAGTCAAAGAGGGTCTCTTCAAGTGGTTAATTACCTCCTGAACCACAGATTCACCAGCCAGTTTTTAGAAAGGGCATTGACTTGTTAATGAGACCAGGGCTATTTCACTATCTATTTAACCACTTCAGCGTGGCGCTCACCAGCCCCGAAGCCTCGCCCACAGCCGGCACTCACAGTCCGCACGGTAGCACGCGCTGTGCGTTGACGACGGATCCGTTTTGCGCTTGTGTGATGAGGAAAGCTTTAAAGCACTGAAAGCCTGTTTTACTTTACAGGCAGCTTTACTTGTAATGTAAATCAGAATAGGTAACATGTACATCTATGTTTTCATGAGATTATTTTTAAATGCTCACAATTTTATTTTGATAAATGAAAAATTAGAAAAGTCGTATCACGGCTGTCTGCTAAAGTCACTGTGCGAGTTCATCTGTGGCTGTCGACTACAGTCGACACTGGTCCCGAAGTGGTTAAAGAACAGAATTTTATAGATGGTCTGACAGTATTTCTTTGTCCTGAGTTAACGCGTAATGCCATCGTCATCAAAGCATTGAGTAATTAGACGCGCACACGTCAACTGTACGTTTTGGGCATCTTACTGCTTTAGGAACAAGTGCTTTGTGAGCTGTTCATGGAGCCTTTTATGGACCCGTCTTTGCCGCTGGTGTCTTTCCGTGTTGGAACGCTATGACAAGCTGTATTATAAGAGTTCACGGCCTGTGACTGGATGTGATTTTGCTTCCTCGGTAATAATTAGCTCACTGAATAAATATTTATTGAACATTGACTATGGGCCAGGCACTGCGTGTGGTTAAGAACAGTCAGATGTTCTCGGCTCCCAGAAAGATTAAGGAAACGGAGATTTCCTGTATTACCCTGAGTCCCATCAGCGAGTGTTTGCCATTCCAGAACATTCCTTGGAGGAATGCATTTGGGGTGGAACTACCTAAGCAGGATGAATGAACGCTGAATTATCTTACCTTTAGATCAGAACTTTTTGAATATAAACTTTTTCATTTTGAGATGATTGTAGGTTTACATGCAATTGTCAGAAATACAGAGAGGCCCTGTGTATCCTTTATCAAATTCCCTCAATAATAATGTCTTGTAAAATGATAGCATAATATGACAACTAGGATACACTGACATTAATAAAGTAGACTTTCTGACACTGAAACCTTCCTGGGCCAAGGGAAATGCTGAACCTAACATCAGTAGAGTTTTTATGTCCCCTAATGGAATTAACTTAATGGTTCGTTATTTTTTCATCCTATACCACGTCACCTCTGCCCTTGAAACGTCGAGGCTTTTGCTCTGTGACTGCGCTCACTCAATAGACATTGGGCATGCACATGCTACGTGTCAGGTACTCTTGGAGATGGTGTAACAGTGGCAGATAAGGTAGACGTGATACTTGCTCTCGTGGAGCTTATGTTACGGCCATGGGGACAGTATACAAAATGAGTAGTCATGTACAGGAACCTCTAGGCAAAGGGCCGAGGCTAGAACAGCTGGAATCATCTTCATTTCTTGAGCTGGTGTCTCTTTGGCAGCTGCACCTCCAGCAGGTGTAGGCTTCATCTTTTCCTTACTCTGTTCACTTTTCCAGCCGATTCCTAGCTTCTAAAAACTCTGTTTACACCCATCCCCTTGTGCTCCCCTTATCTGTTCTTTGCCCTTATGGGTATATTTGATACTCATTTACTCTGTTAGTGGGAGGAAGCAGAGATAAATGCCTGTGTTCAATTCTCCAAGTCAAAAAGAAGAATTCCTGTGTTTTGTTTGAGACAAGGTCTCTCTCTGTCACGCAGGCTGGAGTGCAATTGTGCAGTGCGGTCACAGCTTGCTGTAACCTGGAACTCCTGGGCTCAAGCAATCCTCCCACCTTAGCTGCCCAAGTAACTAGGACCACAGGCATGCACCACCTTTTTTTTTTTTTTTTTTTTTTGTAGAGATGGGGTCTCACTATGTTGACCAGGCTGGTCTTGAACTCCTGGCCTCAAACCTCTCCCTCCTCAGCCTCTCTAAGTGCTAGGGTTACAGGCGTGAGCCACCACACCCAGCCCTCACGTTATATTTCTATTGGATAGCCCAACGGCCCTTCCTCATTATTTTATTCTAAACTCCACATGGATACCTCCCCAAGGTAGAGCTCATGGCACTTCTAAAGGACACACACTATATATTTGTTACTTAATCAAATGCATTTCCTCCTCCTGTGCAGCAGCTTTCTCTTTTGAATAACAACACTCAAAGTACTATTTTATTACGGAACTGCCTAAGCACAACGGAATCATTAATGGTATAAAATGAATCGCAGCTCTTGCTGGCGAAACCAGGCACGATTGAGGAGAGAGGCACAGACCAAAACGTGCGAAACGTGCGTTGCTTTTCTTCAGCTGCCTTTGGAGTGGGGTCCTCAGGGGCTGATCGTCTGTGCTATCCAAGTCACAGGAACCGACAGAACACAGGGAGGTGTCCAGCCCACCAAGAAGACCTGGACCCAGTTCTGCCAAAGTTCTTTCTCTTTCATAAAACCGGTAACACGAAGCTGAGAACCACCATGTAGATACACTAGTGGTATCAGGATTGAGATGTGCCTTGACTTGATAGGTCCTAGGAATAATTTAGGTATTGTCAATGTGATTTGATCAAGCCAGATTAAAACTGGTTAACAGGGAGCACTAGGCTATGTACTTTTGAACAGATTTTTTTCATATTACTACTAAAGACTCCTAATTTTTGGTAATCAGTAGACTTTAACTTACCCTCAGTGGTCATTTTCAAAAGTCATGTGATCCACATGCATAAGAATAGCTGAACACATGCCCACAAATAAACATGAGGTCACCTGGCTTGCAAGATGCTTTAAGGTCTGTGGGTAGAAGGTGCTCTGACATAGTGGGTAACTTGTGCAACAGTACCTGAGATTTCCTTCTGCATTTGCATGCTTAAAATGCCGGGGTGGTCAGAGCCCTCCCTTGGAAGCCATCTCTTGCTTGGTATATGCAGACCTGCAGCAAGAAGGGGCCAAAGTCAGTGAAAACCGTTAAGTGTATGTATATATGTGTGTATATATACACACACAGAGAAATTCACATGACATAAAATTCACCATTCTAAAGTGTAAATTGTTATTTATAGTATAGTCACAAGGTTTTACAATTATCATGATGATCTAATGGCAGAACATTTCTATCATCCTAAAAAGAAACCTCATACCCATTAGTACTCACGCCTCATCCCTTCTTCCTCCCAGCCCAAAGCAACCATTATTCTATTAATACTTCCTGACTGCAGATTTGCCTATTCTGGACACGTCAAAAAATGGAATAATACACTATGTGGGGTTTTTGCTTTATTTAGCGTAGTGTTTCCAAGGTTTATCTCTGTCATAGCGTTGTCAGCACCTCATTTCTTTTTATGTCTGGGTAATATTTCGTCGCACAGATATGCCAAATTCCGTTCATTTATCTGTTGGTGGGCACTTGGATCATCTCTACTTTTTTGGCTGTCGTGAATAATACTGATGTAAATATTTGTGTCCATGTGAATATGTGTTTTTAATTCTCTTGGATATATACCTAAGAATGGAATTGCTGGTTATACGGTAACTCCGAGTTTAGTCATCTGATGGACTGACAAACCGAATACGTTGCATGGTTCCCTCCAGCGGTGCATTCCTTCCTTCACATCCTCGTGGGCACTTTCCTGACTTTGTGATTACAGCCATTCTGGTGCGTATGAAGTGGTATCTAGTTGTGGTTTTGGTTTCATTTGACGTTGAGCATCTTTTCATATGCTTACCCGGTGGAAACCGGTGGCCATTCACATATCTTCTTAAGAGAAATTCAAATTCTCCCGATTCAGATCCTTAGCCTACTTTTAAAACCTGGATTATGTGTCTTGTTACCTGTTGAACTGTAAGCTCCTAAACCTATTAAGGTAAATCTAATTTAGGTAAAACATTCACTGCTCCAGGAAGACCAGAGGGTTGTGGTGTGGCTTTAATTAATTAATCCTTTTCAGGTACTTTACGAAGTTCTTGAAAAGAGCCCTCTTTCACAGAATAGCTGAGAACTAGAACCTAGGTTACAAATCCCATTCCAAGAGCCAGCGAAGAGGACCCAGCTGATCTCCCCTGAAAATCCTTCCTTCTGTGCTTGGCAGCAGCTCCCTCGACCCCTCGTCGCTGAGCCCGAGAGAGTGACTGAAGCTCTCTGCTCTGAGAAGGAAGCAGCCGCCTCGGGTGTGGTAGGGCACATCTTTTTTGTTAAGACCACAAAAAGGAAAAAGTGAAACAGGGCCGGGCACGTGGCTCACGCATGTAATCCTAGCACTCTGAGAGGCCTAGGCGGGAGGACGGCTCAAGGTCAGGAGTTAGAAACCAGCCTGAGCAATAGTGAGACCCCCGTCACTACTAAAAATAAAAAGAAATTAGCTGGACAACTAAAAATATATAATAGAAAAAATCAGCCGGGCATGGTGGCGCATGCCTGTAGTCCCAGCTACTCGGGAAGCTGAGGCAGGAGGATTGCTTGAGCCCAGGAGCTTGAGGTTGCTGTGAGGTAGGCTGATGCCACGGCACTCTAGCCTGGGCTAGAGTGAGACTCTGTCTCAAAAAGAAAAAGAAAGAAAGAAAAGAAAGAGAAACAGGACGTGTGGAGACCTGAAGAGTCCAGGATCTGATGCTGCTTTAGAAGTTGGTTCCCCTGGTGAGGGCTGGTGACGAGTCCTTCATGGCGGAGCCACAGGACCCTTCAAAGCTGGCCGATGCTGGGGAAGACAGGAGTATGGGTCAGTTGGTGCACGAACACTCGATAATTGCTGATTTAATAAGTCCTTTTATTCAATCGCTTCCATAGGAGGGCCGTTTGGTGCCTGAAATGCTGATTGTGCGGACTCCCCTACACACCCCCATGGAACCCACACACATGCGTATGTCCGGCTCCTGGAGGCCACGGCCGTTCTTGGGGTGCTGCTGTCAGCACAGCTCTCACGTGGGCTCAGGTCTCCCGTGTCCTGCCAGCCGCGGTCCTTTCCGTCAAAGCGCTCACTCTCTAGTGCCACACACAGACGCTGAAATGGCCACGTGTTCTACAAGGTAGCATCAGGTAAAACAGGGACCGATGTAGTCTACCTGGGGATACCAGTGAAGGCCTCACTGATGAGGTGACGCTTGCCTCAGGGCTGGTGTGGCTGACAGGTCCTCGCCAGGGATGTTTGCTGGTGGGGGAGGGAAGAAGAAATGAAACTCCAGCACACGGGGTAGAAGCCTCTGTCTCTGGGTTTGCAGCCCGGGCTGCCATCAGCTTAAATATTTTGGCCCCCGTTGGAGTGAAAAGCAAAGGTGGAATCACGGTCAGCCCTCCTTAGTGCAGGAATAGGAAAAAGCAACTGACCTCCACATTTTCTTGCCTTTGATTTTATGTTTATCAAGGGAAATCTTGTTTTCGTTTTTATAGCAAATGTTTATGACTTTGAACCAGGAACTCGCCAGCCTGCCTCTCTCCTGTTTCCCGAGCTACTGGTTTTGCGATTGTGCAAGACTTTGTGAGAGGGTTTCCAGCCACATCAAAGGGCAGGGCTGCCTTTCCTGAAACCCAGGCCTGCTCCGGATCCCGCTCTGGGATCGTTCTCACCTCCTTCCCAGTGGCTGCTTCCCTCAGGGAAGGACTAGCTCCAAACACCCAACTAAGGTGAGATTTTCCTGCTGCCTGACGCTGGCATCCCAGCATTAAAAGGTGTTGTGGCTCCTTATCAGCTTTTCAGCTTCAAGCAACAGAGCAGAGCTGTTTCCGCAGGCCGAGCAAGGTCCGAAGGAAGTGTGCGCTCAGCTGCCCACCGCAGCCCTGGTTGCAGGCAGGGGGAGCAGAGTTACCAACAGCACGGACGGCACCTACGGGAGACCCCTGGGGTCTAAACCAATCCTTAGAGATGAAATCGGGGCTGGGATTTAGTTGAGATCGTATTCCTCAGGAGAAACTCAGATGAGGAATAATGACAATGACTGACACCACCTATTGATGGCCCACTCTAGGCCTGGTGCTAAGACACCTGATCACATCTCACTCAGCTCTACCTGGCAGGTATGTAGCACTGTCCCTGCTTCACAGATGAGGAAACGGAGGTTCTGGAAGGCCGGGATATCTCCACGGCAGGTTTGCCGTGCTCTGGCCTTCAGACTCAGGTCTGGCAGACTCTGGGACCCACACTCTTTCCCGCCACACTGGTGACTCTATCCCGGGATGCCCTGGAGTAGAACACCTCACTGTCCCTGCTCCACTGTGAGAAACCGAGGACGGCCACCGGCCCGCATATGAATCTCTCTCTGCCACTTCCAGGCAGTGCTGCCACTTGCTATTTGTCCCCAGATTCCTTTGGTGCCACCCAGTTAATAGGCACATTCCCGGGCCGGGCGCGGTGGCTCACGCCTGTAATCCTAGCACTCTGGGAGGCCGAGGCGGGCGGATTGCTCGAGTTCAGGAGTTCGAAACCAGCCTGAGCAAGAGCGAGACCCCGTCTCTACTAAAAATAGAAAGAAACTAATTGGCCAACTAAAAATATAGAGAAAATATTAGCCAGGCATGGTGGCGCATGCCTGTAGTCCCAGCAACTCGGGAGGCTGAGGCAGTAGGATTGCTTGAGCCCAGGAGTTTGAGGTTGCTGTGAGCTAGGCTGATGCCATGGCACTCACTCTAGCCCGGGCTACAGTGTGAGACTCTGTCTCAAAAAAAAAAAAAAAAAAAAAAGTAGACACAGTCCCCTTTCATCTCGCTAAGTGATTTGCTAGGAAGGTCAAAAGTAACTAGCTACCTTGTTTTTTCATTTGTTTTTACCTCTCTTGATGCTTCCCTTGAAGTAGAGGAGCTGCTAACTAGACCGTGTGTGTGTGTGTGTGTGTGTGTGTGTGTGCGCGTGCGCGTGTGTGCTGTTACATTCACCCCTGGCAGGGCCCTAAAAATATAATGCATGGACCATGATGCATGCTGGACACACACACCTCCAGGTTTTAGAACAAAGTCTCCTGCATGTGAGAGACTGACCAGACACACCAGTTAAAGTCAGGCAGGTTTCCTGGGTTAAGGGCCTGCAGTCTGCCTCCAGAGCCAGCAGCCAGAACTCACTAAAACATGCACATGGCACGCTGTGACCCAGTTCTGTGCTGAGTCCGTCACGCAGCCTCTGTGTGCAGCCCTGGGCCTAGAGCTCTAGAATTGGATTGTTCTTGCATTGAAAATGCTGACCAGGTGACTCCCCGGCAAGCAGAAATCTGGGAGGTATAGTTCAAACAGGACATTTTTAGCCAGGTACACTGGCTCATGCCTGTCACCCTAGCATTTTGGGAGGCCGAGGCAGGAGGATGGCTTGAGGCCAGGAGTTGGAGGTTGCAGTCAGCTATGATGATTATGATGATGCCACTGTACTCTATGCACTCCAGCCAGGGCAACAAAGTGAGACTCTGTCTCCAAAAATAAAGGACACTTTTAGTAGGGGATGTTTTAGGGTCTGGGTACAAAAGAGACAGCCTGGTCACCCCAGGCCCTGGGGAGGCTGTTGCCCTCTCTGGGGAATGCTGTGGGGGCCCAGCCCGGAGCCTGAGATAGTTTTTAGGAGCCAAAATGAACCTTAGGGGCCACGGGCACAGTGGCTCATGCCTGTAATCCTAGCTCTCTGGGAGGCCAAGGAGGGCAGATCGTTTGAGCTCAGGAGTTCAAAACCAACCTGAGCAAGAGCGAGACCCTGTCTCTACTATAAATAGATATTAATTGGCCAACTAATATATATATATATATATACATATATATAT
The DNA here is from genome assembly GCF_040939455.1 of Microcebus murinus. Taxonomy (NCBI): domain Eukaryota; kingdom Metazoa; phylum Chordata; class Mammalia; order Primates; family Cheirogaleidae; genus Microcebus; species Microcebus murinus. The sequence goes on along the minus strand of NC_134124.1, from coordinate 2,466,758 downwards.
ATATATAAAATTAGCCGGGCATGGTGGCGCATGCCTGTAGTCCCAGCTACTCGGGAGGCTGAGGCAGGAGGATTGCTTGAGCCCAGGAGTTTGAGGTTGCTGTGAGCTAGGCTGATGCAACGGCACTCACTCTAGCTGGGCAACAAAGTGAGACAAGAAAGAAGAAAAGGAAAGAAAGAAAGAAAGAAAGAAAGAAAGAGAGAGAGAGAGAGAGAGAGAGAGAGAGAGAGAGAGAGAGAGAGAGAGAGAGAGAAAGAAAGAAAAAAGAAAGAAAGAAAGAAAGAAAGAAAGAAAGAAAGAAAGAAAGAAAGAAAGAAAGAAAGAAAGAAAGAAAGAAAGAAAAGCTCCTTTGACCACCACGTATTTGTCCTTGGTCCACCGGTGTTGCCAGGAGAGGAGAGAAACCTGTACCCATCCATCTCATTAATCCTCTTTTGTCCAGGGATGTGTGGGTAACATCTGAATGGGGACAGGCCAGGAAGACAGAGGAGTCCCAGGCCTGGGGCTGGGGACCAGGCTGAAGGGAAAAAGTTGAGTTGTTATGACCAAAGCAAACAGAAGCTGGGTGTCACCTGGTGTCTGTGGGGAAAGGTGAGATATGTGTACTGCGCAGGAATGTGACGGCCCGGCATTCCTTCCAGGAACTGCTGCTCTGAGAGGGAGTGCTGCCCTGATCCCGGCCAGCCACCCTTCACCCGCCCTGTGCAGAGGTCTTGCCTGTCACAGGAGAAGGTAAGTTTCACTCTCTGAGCACTTTCTTCTCTGGCTGTCTTCCTAGAAAGCTCTGTCTTTGGACAACTGTGGTGAATTCAATGCATAATTAAAAAGCAAACAAACTTGCCCCCATAGAGCATTTGCAATTTAAGTAGACATCTGTGTATAAGCAATAACTCATGCTTTGTTGGATTTCCGAAAATAGACAACATGATTTTGTTGAAAGATTTCTGGCCTTTAATGTCCTTTAATACATGCAGTACCATCTCTGACAGCTACGCAGCTGCTGCCTAAAAGATCGATACATCTTTTGCTTCAAGTATGCACTACAGATCCATTGCTGCCACAACTTGCAAAGACACAAACTTGGGAAAATATTTGCCACAAACAGGAAAATGTATTAATTGCCTTAATGTATAAATAACTCTTACAAATCAATAAGAATACTGATAACCCAACAGAAAAATGTGCAAAGGAAATGGGCAGATCATAGTTAATACAAATGGCTTTTAAATACACAAAATGATGTATTTTATCTCATGATAAAAGAAATGTAAATGTGAGATACTATTTTCACCTTTCATATTTCAGAGATCAAAAAGTTTGATATCGGCCGGGCGCTGTGGCTCACGCCTGCAATCCTAGCTCTTGGGAGGCCGAGGCGGGCGGATTGCTCAAGGTCAGGAGTTCAAAACCAGCCTGAGCGAGACCCTGTCTCTACTATAAATAGAAAGAAATTAATTGGCCAACTGATATATATATAAAAAATTAGCCGGGCATGGTGGCGCATGCCTGTAGTCCCAGCTACTCGGGAGGCTGAGGCAGAAGGATCACTCGAGCCCAGGAGTTTGAGGTTGCTGTGAGCTAGGCTGACGCCACGGCACTCACTCTAGCCTGGGCAACAAAGCGAGACTCTGTCTCAAAAAAAAAAAAAAAAAAAAAAAAAGTTTGATATCACATTGTTAGGATGTAGGAAAATGAGGACTCTAATATACATTTTTTTTTTTTTAAGATACAGGGTCTTGCTATGTTGCCTAGGCTGGTCTTGAATTCCTGGCCTTAAGAAATCCTCCCTTCTCAGCCTCCCAAGTAGCTAGAATTACAGGCCCAAGCCACAGTGCCTGGCTCTAGGGGACTCTTCCAAAGAACTCTACCAGGCCTGAGAAAGTACTGAGGTACTGAAGGGCACAGACACCTGTCTTTTCATGTAGTAGAAAAATATATGCATGTTTTCATCCTCTACATGCAACCGCCCCCGCTTCCCTACCCTCCACCCCCAACCACCATCACTAAGGAAGACTCCACCTTTCCAGCAGTTTCTTTCCCCTCCTCCACTCCAAGATTCTTTGGGCTTTTGTAATACCGAGATAGGAAATGTCAATGCCCTCTAGCCAAAGAACATCAGGAACATAGTTGAGCGAGTTGGGTTCACTGCTTGCTGCAGAGCGGGAAATCACAGGCATGGGGAGCCACGGGGTGTCTCAGGAAGAAAGCATTAAAAAGGACTTATAGGGTTTGGGCTTGTGTTTGCGGGTTTTGAGAGAGTTCAAGAAGCAGGGCTAAGCCGGGCGCAGTGGCTCACACCTGTAATCCTAGCACTTTGGGAGGCCGAGGCGGGCGGATTGCTCAAGGTCAGGAGTTCGAAACCAGCCTGAGCGAGACCCCATCTCTACCAAAAATAGAAATAAATTAATTGACCAACTAAAAATATATATATAAAAATTAGCCGGGCATGGTGGCGCATGCCTGTAGTCCCAGCTACTCTGGAGACTGAGGCAGGAGGATCACTGAGCCCCGGAGATTGAGGTTGCTGTGAGCCAGGCTGACACCACGGCACTCACTCTAGCCTGGGCAACAGAGTGAGACTCTGTCTCAAAAAAAAAAAAAAAAAAAAAAAGGAGCAGGGCTTTATCTGTGTTGGAAGCTGTTAGGAAGCATGAGTTCTGTGATTAGGTACATTAATTTTATCCAGAAAGCAATGACTGGAGTGAGGTCAAACCTACAATTGATAAAGAAGCAGTGGCCACTCTCTAGCTAGGAGGGAAAGATATTTGGTCATTTTTGTAATTTGGACAATGCTCATGTCTTTGCCTGTGTCAGACACAATCACAGAGTTGCTTTTGTTTTTGTCTTTATCCATCCTGGTTAAAAAATGACCTTGTCTCATGTTGACGTCCTGTGAAGTGGTTTATGTTTGAAAGGATAACACCAAGGGCCTTGCTGTGAATGTCAGGTCAGCCTCTGGCCACACCAAGGTCCAGGTGGTGGTCCCAGGCCAACTTCTAGCTGTCAGGGGCTGCGCATCTCTTTCTGGGAAGAGAAGGCTAAGAGAGACATGGGTGGCCAGGATTTCCGTTTTCTGGGAATCCAGGCAGAGAGTTGCTGTGGTGTGCTCAAGACAAACAAGGGGGGGATGGTCATGATGGAGACTCAGACTTTTGGGGGGGAGGGGGGGAAATGGGCATTTATTGAAACCTTAAAATCTGTACCCCCATAATATGCCGAAATAAAAAAAAAGAAAAAGAAAAAAAAAAGACAAACAAGGGGGCAGGAGGGTGGAATGGGTTGATAAGAGTCGCTATGGACACTGTGTCCCCACGGTTTTCAAGAAATATAAGTAAAAACCTTGAACAATTGTTAAATGGTTTTTTGGATGCTAGGTGTGTTCCTTCTATATGACGGTGCTCTGAGACCACGTGGATCAGGGTCTTGAAAGGGCCATTGTCCAGGCCCAGAGCTCCAGCTCCAGCAGAAGCTGACGCCTGAGTGAGGCCAGGAAGGGCCACTCTCAGAAGCCAGGCTCAGGTGCCTGCCTCCTCCAACCCCCACCCCCAGAAGACTCAAGAAGACAGAGTTCCTCAAGCTCCTTGACTCCTGGCCGGAATTCTGGGTCCCGGTTATTACCACCAGCGAGCACCTTTATCCGTCAGAATGCCACCCCGGGAGGACACGGTCCCTGTCCCTAGGCCTGCTGACCCTGAGCGAGAGTGAGGGCAGCTGAGGACAGGAGCAGAGGCCTCAGAGCTGGAGGGGTTTGGCAAAGGGCCGCCAGCTTCTCCTAGGAATGGAGCCTTTCTGGGCAGGGTTGTTCACAGGATAGTTTTGGCAAGTTGTGGCAGAGGGGCCTTCGGACATAGCAAGGAGGCGAGCAAAGTGGCAGGTCCAGGCAGAGGATTCTTTGGAACGTGGAGGTGCCCAAAGGTGAAGGTCTTGGGAGCCCGACTGCAGCCACAGGGGGGTGCATATGGCCAGCACCTAGAGGACCCACTCAGGGCAGCCAGGGTGAATGCACAAGTCCACGGACTTCCCCATGTCTCCCGCCTCCACGGCAGGCCAGAGAGCCTAGAGCCAGGGGTCCGCACACTTTTTAAACAGGGGGCCAGTTCACTGTCCCTCAGACCGTTGGAGGGCCGGACTGTAGTTAAAAAAAAAAAAAAAATCCATGAACAAATTCCTATGCACACTGCACGTATCTTACTTTGAAGTAAAAAACAAACAGGCAAAAACACCCGCAGGTGGCCCGGGGGCCATAGTTTGCGGACGCCTGGCCTAGACTGTGCTGGGTGGTGGGAGAACTGGAAAGAAAGGGGACAAGAATGGGAGACAAGAGCCCGTGGCGGGAGTTAAAAGAGCTGCAAGAGTTTTGGAAACGGGGTGTCTAGAGGGAGGGTTGATCAAGGCGCGTGTGAACATCCGCAGCCGCACTCAGAGGCACAGGACTGGGCGCAACCTTGGGCGGATCTGTTTTCCTGGCCGGGTTTGAGAGGAAAAGGGGCAGCCACCTGGCCTGGGCCTCCCCGCCAAGGGGGGTGTCGGGGCCCGCGGGACCTGGACACCAGGGGCGCGTCTAGCCTGGCCGCGCTGGAGGTGGGCGGGCAGTGGTCGCAGTCGCCCTCCTTCCCCCGCGCTCCCGCGTCCGGCCCGGGCGAGAGGCCTGTCCGGCGGGGAGAACACACCGTGCACCCCTCGTCCGGGCGCGGCCCGCGAGCAGCAGCACAAAGGCGCGGCAGCTCCCGCCCCCGGCGGCCGGACGTGGCGCCTCCCCTGTGTCCGCGGCCGGAGCCGGGAGGTGGGGTCGGAGCCCGAGCCGGGGCTCTGATGTCACCGCGCGGCGGCGGCCGCCCGGGAGCGCGTCTCGGGCCGCACGGCAGGTACGCGGCGGGGCGGGCGGCGGCGCGCGGCCGTGGGGTCGGCGGGCGGCTCGGGGGAGGCGGGCGGCGGGGACAGCGCGGGGGCGACGAGGCGGGTGGGGGCGGGGCCGCGGGCAGCGCGCGGCGTTCGCCGGGTGTCGGTCCCCGCGCCGAGTCCGGTGGCGCGAGTGGAGCCGCGCCCCTGCGCGCCTTTGCCCGGCGCGGTGCGGGCAGGGGACACAGCCGGGCGGCCGGCCGAGCTGCGGGGGACCCGCGTGTGGCCGGCGCGCGCAGTGGGGTCTCAAGTTCCCGACCCCCGGCCCCGCCCTTCCTCGCGGAGCGGCTGGAGAATCCGGGCCCCTCTGGCCCGGGCCCGCGCCGTCCCTGTGCGCGCGGTCCGAGCCCTCCTTCCCCCGCGGCGAACCCAACCGGAAAGTCCGAGAAGTGCGCGGGTCGGCGGCCACCCGCCCTCCCGCCGCCCCGCGGGACTCTGCGGCCCCCTGCGGTCGCCGGGGCCCGCTCCCCTCTGCCTCCCCGCGCGCCTCGACCCCCGGAGCTTGAAGCCTCGGGTACCGAGGTCGGGGCGCGCCCGCGGCCTCCCGTCCCCAGGTGTCGCCGGCGTCCTGCACTTCCTGCGCGCGGCGCGGAGCTGGGTCCCTGGAGAGCCCGCATCGGGGCTGCGGCACCGACGAGCTGCGGAACCGGCCGCTCTCGGGGAGCGCGGGCACCGCGTGGGCTGCGCGGTCGGCGCCAACGCGCAGGGACAGTGGGGGGACGCTGGGAACAGGGGGGCCGCGGAACTTACCGGAACGCCCGCCCGGCCAGACCTAGCCGGAGGTTGGCCCGGGACCCAGGAACTCAGCCTGGCTGGGAGAGCGACGTGCAGACAGCGCCCCCACAGTGAGCCCGGCTCTGAGGGAGGATGGCTGGGAGGGGCGGCCGGGACTAGCAGGGTCAGATGTGAGGTGGCCTTGCAGAGAGGTCGGATTGAAATCCTGATCATTTGAATTTGAGGCTGGCTATTTCCCGGCGCCTCCTCGGTCACCTTACCTGGGTCTGTTCCCACTGCCTTGGTGGGATTAAAAGTGTCATCGTCTATTTCCCCAACAACCCCTAACTGGAAACGTGGGTCGCTTGCTTGCCTGGCCCACCCTGTCCGCCCGGCTCCAGACCAGACCTCCCAGTCACTGCAAGGCCCACGGGCTCCAGACCGGAGGAGCACCGGACCCCTCTGGCCAGTCCCCAGCCCCAGCTTGCTCCTTCCGGACTGGTGCCTCCGCCTCTCAGCCCCCGAACTCTGAATGCTGAACTCATCTTTGTCTCCTCTTCCTCTCTTGCTCCTCCATTCAGGTGCCAAATATATATGGAATGTTTCCCTCCTCTCCCCCCAGAACCCCAATCTGGCGGCTTTCTAGCAGGGATTCCGTGCTGTTCCCCCTGCTCTGGTGAGGCTTGGCCAAATGCCTGCAGAGTTCTTTGAGCTCCAGCCTCTGGACTTGGGTTCCGGCGGCACAGGCTCTGCGGTCCAGCCCACAGCTGACACTGATGCTGAGGTGGGGGCCCTTAGGGTATGGCTACCCCCTGCCACAGGGGGCTGGCTGAACTGCAGGAAGCTCTCTGCAGCCAGAGAAATGTGAAAACTCCTTGGTACTTTGTGCTTTGGCCCCAATACACACTAAAGCAGCTGGGCCCTCCTGGCATGGCAGGTTCTGCAGAAGGCACAATGTGAGCATGTGAGGTTGATGTCTTGTATGGACGTCAGTCTGGTGGGGCCACTAATGCAGACGCATCCTCAAGACAAGTTAGAGTCAATATAAGACAGATGCACATACACATTTTTATTGCCCATTCAAGCGGTTTTCATTTGCTGGATTCAGAATCCTTTGTTAACTCACAAATAAGAGATTTTTATAGATTTTCAAGGCCTCATTTGAGGAAACATCGTTGTATCTTGTCGGCCCTTGTCTGTGGATGTGGCAAGCCCAAATGGGCAGGATGAGTGCCATGAGCCAGGGAAACAGCGCTGCCAAGCTGGGGGCACTAGGACCAGGCCTACGAAGAGAAAGGGCTGGTGTCTGAGCCCCCAGGAGCTGCTATTCAGAGTAGCTCATTGTCCTGAAGTTTAGAGAGTGGAAATGCTTTGCAGAAGAATCCCCAAGCCTGAGTGTGAGGGCCAACCTGCAGGGCTTAATGGGCATAAAGATGCCCCCCAGGTGGGTCATGTCAAGATGTTCTGGTCCCTGGTCTGCCGGGAGCCCCTCCTAGGAACGTTGCAGGGACTGCCTCTGCCTTGTAGGAAACACTGTACCCTCCTGCCACTAACTGCCCTACTTCCCTAACCAGCAATCTGTAACATTATGGGCCGCAGGGAGGTTCACAGAGGGTAGCTCTGCACTCCCAGTAGTGTCTAGGAGGCTCAAACAAGCCTGTCCTTTGGTCCCCACCCCAGCTGCATGTGGCCACCCTACTTGTCCATCAAGCAGCTCAGGGAAGGCAAGCCACTCCCCACCGCCAAAGTCTCCATAGTTCATAGGGAGCCCCACCCACCCAACCCTTAACCTGGGTACCCCTCGAGGGACTGGGGAGGTGTGGATTTCTGGCCAGTCCTGGTCTGTTTGTTGCTAACAGTGCACGAGGAACCTGGTCAGTGTCCGTGGTAGCCAGTGCTTCACCCACCCTGCCCTCTTCCCCAGAAAAGTCTTTCAGGAAGGAGAGAACGGTGTGCAGAAGTTCAGGAGCCCTCGTCCCTCTCTACGAAGGCCGCCCCTACATCTACTCCCCGCAAGTCTGTTCTTTCCCTTTGCCATTCAACAAATATTTACTTAAGGTTGACTACGTGCCAGGCACTGTGCCAGACACCGAGGGCACAGTGATGAGTAAGAGCAGGGCCCGTCCTCAGGAAGCTCAGGGGTGGGATTGGAGGACAGAATCCCAAGCAAGCCAACAATTACAATGTGGGGTGATGGGTGCTAGGTGGGGAGAAGCTCAGGACACGGCAGGAATCCCAAAAGGTCAGGAGACCTCTCAGCTGAGCCCTATAGTATCAACAAGAGTAGCAGGGCAAAGAGGGGGTCAGTGGGTCATTTCTAGACAAAAGGCAAAGTCTCAGAAGCAGGGACCATATTATTCTGGAATGTCAATAGAGCGTGGGGAGCTGGGAGCAACTGTTCCTCACAGCGGAGTCTGGGTTTTGTTGGGAGGATTCAGGCGGCTGGGGCAGGCAGGGGGCATGACACACTGGCTGTCAGCAGGGTTTGCTCCCAGGAAATTGATTCTGGCTGCAGTGAGCTTGGAGGCAGGCCCAGAGTCCAGGCAGGGCTGTGCCACTTGCCAGCTATGTGTCCCTGGGCAAACCACTTCCCCCTCAGAACCAGTGTCCTCATCTGTAAAACGCAGATAGCAGTTGCGAGGATCAAGATAAATATTTCTATAAAGCACGGGACCATAGCAGGCACAGAGGAAGGGAGGAAGGCCGTGAAGCTGCCCCTGCCCTGGGTCTCCCCACTCCTTTCTTGGCTCCCCTGTGATCTCAGATCATTTTAGACCCGTGTTTGTTGGGGAAAGATCACGCGGAGAGGCTAACAGAGCTGCCAGGAAGCAGCCTGGGTGGAACAGGGCTGGGGAGGAAAGGACCTTGGGTAGGATCTCAGCTCTGCAGGGGGAGCAGGGTAGAAGGTGCTGCTGTGGACTAGGGGGCCCAGCAGGGGGTAGGAGCCAGGCGCCAGCCAGTTCCTTTCTCCTGAGCTGAGGCCCTCAACCACCAGAGTAGCTCCTTGGGACTGGTCCTACTGCTCCCCATCCCTGACCCCAGGGTGACGCCCCAAAATCTGGGGGAAAGGGGATGCCTGCCAGTGTCAGGGACAGTGTGGCCGCAGAGAGGACCTATAAGCGCCTAGCTCTCCGCGCTGGAGGGGCCAGCAGGCTGTTCTAACCCTTACCTGGAGTTCCTCACCCACCACTCCACGTACGTTTTTCCAGGACCCACGGAGCCAGCCAGTGCCCACCCACCCGCGCAGCCATGGAGGCCCTGGGTGCTGGGGGCGAGCGCGCCTCCCCAGCCTCGTCCACCCGCAGCCTGGACCTGCGGCGGCTGTCCGTGCGCGCAGACTCGGCCTACAGCTCTTTCTCCGCGGCTTCGGGCGGTCCTGAGCAGCGCACGCCGTCGCCGGGGACCGACCTCCTGCCTTACCTAGACTGGGACTACGTGCGCGTGGTTTGGGGCGGCCCGGCACCCGCCCTGCCAGACGCCGCGCCTCGTACATCCCCGCGGCCCCGGCCTGCGTCGCTACGGCCCGCGGTCGCTACGCGCAATGGGCCCCAGCAGCCGGAGGTTCCAGGCATCCCGGGGCCACTAAACAGACAGGCCACCCCTCTGCTTTACGCGCTGGCGGCGGAGGCAGAAGCCGCGGCGCGAGCCGCCGAGCCGCCCAGCCCGCCGGCCTCGAGGGCCGCCTACCGCCAGCGGCTGCAGGGCGCGCAGCGGCGCGTGCTCCGGGAGACGTCCTTCCAGCGCAAGGAGCTCCGCATGAGCCTGCCCGCCCGCCTGCGGCCCGCCGCCCCCGCGCGGCCCCCCGCCGTGCACGCGCGCTCCGCCTCGCTGAGCCACCCGGGCGGGGAGGTGGAGCCCGCCTGCTCCCGGACTCCCGCGCCAGGAACCGCGGGCCGGGGTCCCCTCACCAACCAGCAGCGGAAGTGGTGCTTCTCCGAGCCGGGGAAGCTGGACCGCGTGGGTCGAGGCGGGGGGCCGGCAGGGGAATGCACGGGTGAAGCCTGCTCCAGCACTGGCCTCGCCGGGCCCCAGCCCCAGGCGTTGCAGCATCCCGCGCTGGCTGAGTTAGAATGTCACCGGATCAGATGGCTGCCCAAGACCCAGCCCCGAAGCACAGCCTACCTGCACTCCGGGTCCTCGAAGCTCGCAGACACCTACAGGCCTGCCGGTCGCAGTCGGAGCGCTTCAGGCGAAGTCTCGGGTTCCTGGGGAGGTTCTGCAGGGGCCATGCCCGGCGTCCAGGTATGGAAGAGGGGGGAGTCAGGCTGGCGGGGACGTGGGGGAGCATCTGGGAAACTGAAAACTCGAGCCACATTTCATTCCACTGTTCGTCTTTCTAGGCTGTTCCCCAAGGAGCAGAAACCCCCAGACCATTGTTTCAGACCAAACTTTCCAGGTGAGACTCTGTGGACCGAGCTGGGGATGGGGGCAGCTTTCACACTCTTGCCCAAGAAAGGAGGCCACACACCTAGCCTCAGTCTGGGCCTTCTGTCTTTTGCACATTGAACACCCTCCTGTCTCCTTGGTGCAACACCAAAATTTTCCTTCCTGGTCACTGCGGTCAGTGTGGGGTTCCTGCCTCCAGGTTCTTGACTCAGAAGGAGACGACAGCAGTGTGTCCCCCAGACGACCCGCAGAGCATCCCTGCCGACTGTGAGCAGAGGGTCTCAGAGACCGGCATGGTGCCTGCCCGGCTCGCGTCTGTTTCTGCTGATGACGTGTTCCTGGAAGAAGCCCCACCAGTCAGAAGGAGATCGCCACCAGCCTCCCATGCCCCCAAAGGGCTCCCAACCAGGTGCATTCCCTCTTGCTTCCAAGCATCACGAGACATCCTCCTCTCAACACACATCTACAAACTGCTAGGGGGCAGAGAACCCTCTCCTAAATGGACCCGGGGAGCCCCGATGGTGGGGGTGGGGGCAGGCAGCCCTTCGGGGCTACCCCTTTTCTGTGGCTGGAGCTTTTTTGTTTCTTTATCTACTCTGCTTCCAGAGTCCCTGCCTCTGACCAGCAGTGTGGAACTGACTTGGGCCAAAGGGCCGGTCAGGCTGAAATCTCCGCAGAGGACCCCCTCCATGAGCACCCAGGGACTGCAGGGGCCGATGACTGCTGGCAGAGAGTGAATGGTTCTGCGGATGTTTCCAGGCCCCCAAGCTGTAGCCCCCCTGGGACTGCAAATGGTGACATCCCAACTAGTGACCCTGCTGGACAGCTGACCACTGACCCCCTGGCAGCTGCAGAAAGTGACCTCCTCAAACCTCTCCCAGTTGCCCCAGAGCCCCCTCCCCATAGTGCCCTGGCCTGGGCCACTGGCCAGCCTGGTTCCAGGCCAACATGGCCCAGCCAGCGCCTTGAGGAGCTGGTGCAGGAGCTGGCCAGACTGGATCCCTCTCTGTGTGACACTCTTGCTTTCCAGCCCAGTCCAGAGCTACCCCTAGGCCTGCTGGATGGGCTGATTCCGTTAGCGGAGGTCTGGGCTGCAGTGAGCACAGCCTGTGGGGAGGCTGGAGAGGAGGCTGCTGGTGCTTCCGAGCCAGGGTGAGTGACAGGCACCAGGGACTTCTGAGTCTAAGCACCTGAGTCTGGGGCAGGACAACCCAAGGAGCTCTGGCTTTGTCCTCAGGCCCTACCAATTCAGCTTCACCCAGCTCCTGCCAACTTCTCAGGAGGAAACAAGGCTCGAAAACTCTGCCACCCACCCAGTGCCTGACCAGCCATCTAGCGAGGGGTTCCTGGCACCAAGCAACAGCATCCAGGCCAAGAAAGTAAGTTTGGGGGGTTGGGGAGGCTGGGGGGAGGGCAAGAGCCCAAAGTCCGGGCACAGAAGTCAGGGGCCTGGCACAACAGCCTTGAGTACCCAGGCCTCCCCACAGGTGGAGCTAGCCAGCCTCCTCCAAAAGATGCTGCGGGACCTTCATGCCGAGCAGGAGAGGCTGCGCGGGGCAGCCCAAGCGTGGGCCAGAAGCCAAGCGGCTCTGGAGGCTGCAGTGAGCCAGGCCTGTCCACCCCGGCATCTGGAGAGGTTCAGCCGGTTCATGGCAGACCTAGAACGCGTGCTTGGCCTCCTGCTGCTTCTGGCCAGTCGCCTGGCCCGCGTGCACCGCGCCCTGGCCTGGGCGGGCTCAGAAGGCGACCCTGAGGAGCGGGTAAAAGGGGTTCAGGCTGGGGGCAGGCAGGGCGGTGAGGGGCCCGCCGCCTCTCCCGCTGGAAACATGCGGGCAGCGCGGTGTAGTCGCCCTGCTCACGGCGCCCTCTCCCTGCGACTCCAGGCTTCCCTGCTGCAGCGCCTCGGGTTCCTGCAGCGGCAGCAGCGGGACGCCCGGCAGCTGAAGGAGCACGTGGCGCGGCGCGAGCGGGACCTGCGCGAGGTGCTGGTGCGGGCACTGCCGGCCGAGGCGCTGCGCTCCTACGGCGCCCTGCTGGCCGGCAAGGCCGCCGTCCTGGCCCAGCAGCGCAGCCTGGACGAGCGCGTCCGGTTGCTTCAGGACCAACTGGACGCCGTCAGTAGCGACCTTGGCCATCATCCCCCGTCTCCCAGGCCGGCCCGGCCCCCGGAGACCTGTCCCCCGGATGAACAGCCCTTATCTCCTCCCCGTGCCTAGTTATGGGTGGTGGGGCGCCCCTACCTTTCACCCACACAACGGGGTGATGCTGGTTTGTCCTGTGCTTTTCCCTTGAGGGGGTGGGAGGACGCAGGCCAGACCTTGCCAGCATAGTCCTTCGAAGTGTTCTCATGTGGCCTTACCCAAATCTTGAGGGTTATTTGATAATTAACTTATGGGTCTTAAAAACTGCAGTATTACCTCGTTCAGTGATGAGAGAGGGGCCGTCAGGGTTGGAGGGAGGAGAGAGACAAGTCTGAGGAGCACTTCAACTTAAAGTGCAAAACTGCCTTTTTTGTTCCTTCAATAAAAATTACTAAGAAAGTGTATGTGTCACCTGTGGCACAGCTGGGGAGAGGTGAGAGAAGCGTCTTGTTTACAAACTGCAGACGCCAGCCTCGGCTGACTAGGGCAGAAGAGGGATTGGTTGGCAGAGTTATGGGTCAAGTCCTGCAATGCTGGGAACACCGGAGAACCAGGCTTGAAACGGGAAGGGACCAGGTAGATACTGGGCCCTCAGCTGACTGCTGCCAGTAATCTGTCCTGGACACTACACCACTACCACAGAAGCCTAGATCTGATTGGCTGAGTCCGGGGTTCCTTGGCTGGGTTTAGCCAACCCCCCAACTTCAGTAGTGAAAGTGAAGGTCCTCCCTCCCTTCCAGACTCAAACTATAGGGAATCCCCCCAAACTGAAAATGGGCTCAGATGCTTGCTGCCTAAATACCCTGACAAATGTTCGGTATGCATGGACATTTGGGGACATTCCTTCCAAGACCCAGAAAGAACTTTCTTCCTTTTCCAATTATGTTATGAAAACTGAGTTTATCCTATTCTTCTCCAGAGACAGCCAGGCCTGAGGAGAACAGTCAAAGGTGGGAGCTTAAGGTGAAGGTTGGGGGGGGCTAGAGACCTTCCACTGGAGTGGCAGCTGCCGTGGTGTGGTGCAAAGGTGATCTGGGGGTGCGCTGGGGGTGGCAGTGGGAAGTCAGGGGCTGGAGTGGTACGACACACAGGACAAACTCCTGCATTTGTGCATCAGCCCTGGGTACACAGAATCAAAGTTAGGTGCTCAGATATACACGTGAAAATCTGCTACAGCATTTGTGGCTGCACGTCCCAGGGACAAGAACACTGCTCTGCAAATGTTCAGTGTATTTTTGGAAGTTGGGCACATTAAAAAGCACGTGTGTGTGTGTATTTAAAGCCAACTGACCCCAAAGTGAGAACTCTGTGCTTCTGGGTTTGTTTTCTGATGTGTATTGTCACTAAATGCAACTGGTTGGGAATTTTAAATGGTCGTATTCATACCAGAAGCATTAGTTATAACAGTTGTGCTATTGAGCACAGAACAATGCTCACATTGTGCCGTTTTATAAAAAACATATGGGGCTCCTGCTGAGGTTCTGACATTATGCTTTGCTTCGCTCCTTTGAACACTGTGGGCAGGGCCTCCGCTCCAGGGTCCTCAGCCGAGCAGGCGCGTTCAGAAGCTACTAATTGCTGCCTTTTCCCCTGTGCGGCCCCCATCGCATTCTCCCACTGTGATGTTCTTAGAAGCACCTCTGACGCCGCCGTCAAGCCAGTGGGAACTGTGTACTTCGGACAAAGCACTCCAACCCCGGCTGGGCGTGGGGGCTGCGGGGCGCCTGCCGTCTTCCCATCAAACGTGGGCTTCGGTTCTGCGCTGAGTTTTTCCACAGGGAAATAAATGTGAGGGTGTCCTTGCCAGGTCAGGAGAGCCCCCAAAGGAAGGCCACACCGCCTGCGCCGGCCCTCCCGTCGCCTTGCCTCTGTCTCCTGCTTGCTCCAGTCCTCCTTTCCATGCTGACGTCTCCTCAGCGGTCTGGAGTGAGCGCCCTGCAACCGGTCCCGATGGGTACCACCGCCGGGCTCCGGGGACGGCCGCCCGGCGGAGAGACCCTCGGGGACGGCGCCGGCAGGGGGCGCTCCTCCCCTTGCGGTGAAAGCTGCTGCCCGGGCTTGGCCGCCCGCAGCCTCCCCAGCTCCCAGGCCCCCCGGGCCGGCCGCAGGGCCCCGGCCTTGCCTCGCCGCCGAGAGGAGCCGCTGTCAGGCCCCAGCGCTGGAGCTGAGCCCCTCGCTCACGTCGGAAGGGATCCGGGCCAGCGAGGCGGGAGAACGCGGGCTGGCGCCCCTCTGCCGCTAGGCCTCGGTGGGAAAGTGGGTGGCTGATGATGAGCGATGGCGGAGCGGGGGTGTGGATGGCGAGCACCAGCAGCAAAAAGGGCCGCGTGCGCTGCCCCAGGGCGGGAAAGAGGGCTACGCGGGTCGCGGTTGGGCTTCCCGCCCCCGCCGCCCTCAGCAGCCCGCCCGCCCGCCTGCCCGCGCGGCGGCGCCCTCGCTCTGTGGAGGCGGCGGGCTGGCGGGCGTCGTTGCCGGGCAACAGGCGTCCGCGCGGTCGCCTCAGCGCTGCCGCCCCGCCCCCGCCCCGCGGCGCCTCCTCGCGTGCGGGTGGAGAGCGCGCGTCGCACCTTCCGGCCGCGGAGCGCGGGGTTCCGCAGCGCCCCAACCCGCGCGCGGGCGGGCGGGAACGGAGCGTGCCCCCGCGAGCCGCCGCCTGCGCCTCCGGGAGCCTCGCGGGACGAGTTGCCAGGCTGCTCGCTCCCGCGTGACTCTGACGCTTGTGAGGAAGGTCAGGTGGAAAGTGGCCGAGCGCCTCAGAAAGAGCGGGAAAGGGGCGTTTGGGGGCGGGGGACAGGGGCCGGCCATCCTCTCTAGGACCCCGTCGTGCTGCGGGGGTACTGCTCGGTGCTTGGTGCTTTGTACTCGGTGCTGCTCAGGTCTCAGTGGACTGTTACCTGTTCTTTCTTTCTTGTTTTTTTTTTTTTTGAGACAGAGTCTCGCTTTGTTGCCCAGGCTAGAGTGAGTGCCGTGGCATCAGCCTAGCTCACAGCAACCTCAAACTCCTGGGCTCAAGCGATCCCCCTGCCTCAGCCTCCCGAGTAGCTGGGACTACAGGCATGCGCCACCATGCCTGGCTGATTTTTTCTCTATATATTAGCTGGCCAATTAATTTCTATTTATAGTAGAGACGGGTCTGTCTCTTGCACAGGCTGATCTCAAACTTCTGAGCTCAAAGGATCCTCCCACCTCAGCCTCCCGCAGTGCTGGGATTACAGGCGTGAGCCACCGCGCCTGGCCTAAGGAAACATTTTAAATGGTCGAATAATGTCTTCCAGGAAAAGGCCAAAAAAGGGTGAGAATACGAGTCCTGGGTGGGCCCAGCCTTCACTGTGTGGCTAGAGGGGTGCTCTCAGCCCAGCTGGCTGAACGGCGGGAGCTTGGGTCTTGAACCTGGGAGTAGGGACACAGGAATGTGAGTTAAGTAAGTCATTGTTATCGCTGTTTTAGCTAAAGTGATAACGTATACAGAACATGGGATGATCTTCTTTATGAGAATACATTTTTCCTAGTAGAGTTGTTTACGTATGCAAATGCTAACATGATAAAAGAATGATCCTGTAAAGCAAACCCACAAATCAGGCTGATTTGGAATGCAGCCCTTTATCCCCATGGAACCATCTTGGCACTCCTGGTAATCTCTCAGGTTGGTACTGCAATTCATAACAAGCTCTACCTCCTTATTCCATGTGTTCTTCCTTCCCAGCACCCTGTAGGACAGGTATGCCAGTCTTCTGTCCCACAGAGAAGGGAGATGGAGGTTGGAGAATTGGGGGACTTGCCCAGGTCGCTAGATGAGAAAGGGTTGAGATGACACACCCCGCTTCCTGTGACAGCCTCATGAAAAAGAGCACGAGGCTGCTATCCCGACTCTGCCACTTACTAGCTTTGGGGCCCAAACCAGTTACTTACAACTTCCCTAGGCTTCAGGTTCCTCGCTTTAAAATCAAAATACAAACAGTACATACTGTGTGTAAGGTTGTGGTTAATACCTGCAGAATTTAGAACTGTGCCTGGCACTTAAATACAGGTTCTACAGCATAAGCACCACCCTGGATCTCCATTAGGTAAGCACAACACATGCATTTCCATTAAAGGAAACGTAAAACTTTATTAAAAAGCTTGCTATGCATATGACTCATACACATCTACATCAACAATTAGCTTCTCCCCCATTAAAAGAAATGATTGTCCTCGTGACAATTCTTACCAGCTAAATTGCCTTAATTTAAAAAAAAAAAAAATAGCTTTGGCCTGGAAGGAAAAAGCAGTGGTTTCTAACACCTGAGTGTTAGAGGTATTGACTCTCACCAAATGTTTTACTAAACATGGAAGGCTGTCAGCACACCTTCTGAAGCACAAAGATTCTTCTGGCAGTTCATATAACCCTCTGATTTAAGTGCGCAATAAACAGTTGTTATTAACACTTTGCTGGTTTAACTTTAGTCTTTCTCAAGGTAGGTCATACCTGTGTCTGTGACGTTTGTTACCTTGTCTCAGTCAGGTCTACTACTATGGAAAATCTCTAATATTTTATTGTTTTCTAGACCTTCAGCTACTCAGATTACTGTAATTGTGCCTCCCACAATTTTTCTGCAGAGGCAGATTTAATTTGCATTTAAAAATAATTTATGCAAATGACCTACAGTGTCAGGCAAGGAGGATGGGAAGAGTCAGATCAGGGCCTACATTTATCTACAGTTCTTGGCTACCATATCCATGTGTGGTTGACTCCTTCACTTTGCAGAGCAATCCAAACTCTTTCAATAACAGAATGCTTCAAAGAGGCAGAAGAATAATGAGGGAAAAAGGAAAAACTTAAGTAGATAAGAAAAGGCAAATACAATAGCAAAAGCTGTAGAATGTTTAAGGGAAGTACATCACCACACAAGCAAGAACAAATGGAGGACTGTTTATTTCATTTCTTAAATCAAAACATTCCAAGAAGGACTGCCTTAAATAATTTCAAAGCCTTCACTGATATATACCAGGGGAAAATGCCCCACTATCCTGTGCCACAAAAACTATTTGATATAACTAATGACATGCAAATGCAATTTGAAAAAGTAGAGCATCTTACAATATGATAGGAAAAAGGCTGGTTGGGCAAATGGATTCCACATCTTTAAAACAGAAAAAAAAAATGCATTATAATTACACTGTGTTCAACCTGGGAAATCTTGGCATTATCTACAACTTCAGCTTACAGGTAGGAAAAAAGGACCAGGGAAGTTAAAACACTCATCCAAGTTGACTGAACAAAGAGAATCTGCTTTTGCTATTTTGGAATAAGTTGTCTGCTTTCAAAAATTTTTAATGGATATCACATGCTTTTTGTTTGTACAGAACTTTCATATAAAGTAGTTGCTCCCTAATTGTATCCATTACTATTATTTTTCTGGTGCAATGCTATGAATTTTTTTTCTTTGAATATTCATTTATTGCACCAAAAGACTAAGCTGGATTTGAAAACCACAGACTCAGAAACATGGTCCAAAAGTGCAATTCACAAATCACAATTTAAAAAAAGTAAATATTCGTGCCAAATCAAAATAGCCACGTACCAGTGCCAAACACAACATTTATATTTCACTATGAAGACAACCGCAAATTTAAAATAATTGCCAAAATGTTTTTCTCTTTGTCACCTTTACTCCTAAGATGCACTTGTTTCCAAATATTTAGCATTCACAGTACAACTGAAATTAATTACATTCATAACGGTCACAATGGTTATTCTGCGTTCAAGACTCTCTTAGAATCTTGATTACCTAAAATGAGGTAGATAAATTTTTAAGTTTGTTGTTGGGACTAATTTCCTTTAGATCTTGGTAATCTATTTTTTAAATAGAATTCCAAAATATTTAGCAAAAAATTGACAATGTCTGAGCATTTTGCCTAAGAGTGGAAAAATATAATTTCAGAAGGTTATTATGAAAGTCGCTTTACCTCATTTCAATTTAAAAACAGAATAAAAGCATCAGATTACAAAACCACCACATATCTTAAGGCTGACAGACAACCTAACACCTACCAACAGTCAAAGAGACACCCATGCTCTAGTTCTGGCTTGGGGCCGTGTAGATACCAAGGCATTCAGGGGCCAGACCAGCTGCTGCCCCTTAACCTTCAACCTTAAATTTCAAGTCTCCTCCAGAATTCTGGGCCTGACTACTGGAGTTCTTCATAAGAGAAGATTCCAGGTCTCAGTGAGAGCTGGAGTCTCTGGAGACGGGTCAAGCTTAACACAGACTCTGGGGGCGCAGGCCCATTTGCGTAGAACAGGTTGCAGCGGACAACGCTGAAAACAGGACGGGGCTGCGGGTATTGGGCCCCAGCCCTGGGTAGCCTTAAACTGTGCGGGAAAGGTCCGCTTAGATCAACCAGGCCGCGGCCCCAGGGACCGTCAGGTTGTGGGAGGCAGACTGGGCACCAGGCCAGCTAAAGGCCCGGGAGCGGGTCGACGGGAGGCTTCGGAGAAGGCTGGCAGGCCACCACGGATCTTCGTCTTTTTGCGCGGAACCATGGGCGAGGCGCCCAAGAACCTGCTGAAGGACCCGGATTTCTTCAAGCCGCGGGCCAGGTCCTGGAGCATCAAGTCGTCGGCCAGGACGCCCAGAAACGCGCTCGTCGTGGAACCGAGGATGGTGGCGGCCACCTGCACGGGGCGCCGGGCTGCAAGGCTGCCGCCGTCGGCCGCCCCGGGCTCCGCCGTGCCCGGCACGCCCGGGTCGCCGAGCAGGCGGCGCAGCGCCGCGGAGGAGCCGGGCCGCAGGTACTGGTAAGCGCGGCGCCCGCTGTGGTCGCGCACGTGCACCTGCGCGCCCAGGCGCACGACGAGCAGCACGGCGGCGTCCTCGTGGCCGTGCAGCGCCGCCAGGTGCAGCGGCGTGTAGCCGCCGTGCGAGCGCGCGTTCACGTCCACCGGCGCGCCCCCGCGCCGCGCGACCGCCACCAGCTGCAGCGCCATCTCGCGGTCGCCGCTCTTGGCGGCCCAGTGCAGCGCCGTGAAGCCGGACATGAAGTCGCGCTTGGCCGCCAGGCCGCGGTCGCGCAGCAGCAGCCCGTGCAGCTGGTGGCTCCAGCGGCCGTCGGCCGCCCTCACCAGCCACTCGTGCTCGGCCGGCTCCAGGGGCACGGCGGGCGGCGGCGGCGCGGCGGGCGCGTCCTCGGCGTCCGGGCTCAGCAGGCGCGGGCCGGCGCGCGACAGGCGCCGCAGGTGCGGCGAGCGGCCGGGGCCCGGCGCGAGGCCCGGGCCCGCCTCCTCCACCGACAGGCGCCGCAGCAGCAGCGGCGAGCGGCGCGGGCCCGGCTCCTCCGACAGCTGCCGGCGCAGGCCCTGCTCCTCGGCGCGCAGCCGGGCGGCGGCGGCGGGCACGCAGCGCACGGGCAGCATGCAGGGCTTGGGCGGCGGCGGCGCGGGGGCCGGGTCTGCCGGCTGCACCCGGGGCGCGGCCGCCTCGGACGGCGGCCCGGGCGGGGCGGGCGCTCGCGGGTCGGCGGGGCCCGACGGCAGCCCCGCAGTCGGCTGAGTGGGTTCAGACGCCGGAGCCCCGGGGGCGTCTCGCGGCTCTGGTGGCCGGGCCGGGTCGCCTGGCGGTCCCGCCGCCCGCGGTGCGCAGGCCGGGTCCCCTGGCGGTCCCTCCGCCCGCGGTGCGCAGGCCGGGTCCCCTGGCGGTCCCGCCGCCCGCGGTGCGCAGGCCGGGTCGCCTGATGGCTCCGCCGCCCGCGGTGCGCAGGCCGGGTCGCCTGATGGTTCCGCCGCCCGAGGTGCGCAGGCCCGGTCGCCTGGCGGTGCGCAGGCCGGGTCCCCTGATGGCTCCGCCGCCCGCGGTGCGCAGGCCGGGTCCCCTGATGGCTCCGTCGCCCGCGGTGCGCAGGCCGGGTCCCCTGATGGCTCCGCCGCCCGCGGTGCGCAGGCCGGGTCCCCTGATGGCTCCGCCGCCCACCGTGCGCAGGCCGGGTCCCCTGATGGCTCCGTCGCCCGCGGTGCGCAGGCCGGGTCCCCTGATGGCTCCGCCGCCCGCCGTGCGCAGGCCGGGTCGCCTGATGGTTCCGCCGCCCGCGGTGCGCAGGCCGGGTCCCCTGATGGCTCCGCCGCCCGCGGTGCGCAGGCCGGGTCCCCTGATGGCTCCGCCGTCCGCGGTGCGCAGGCCGGGTCGCCTGATGGTTCCGCCGCCCGCGGTGCGCAGGCCGGGTCGCCTGATGGTTCCGCCGCCCGCGGTGCGCAGGCCGGGTCCCCTGGCGGCTCCGCCGAGTCTTCCCCGGGCGAGAGCGGGGCGGGCTCCGACGGCGGGCCGGGCGCCCCGGGGCTGCAGGGGGGCTGCGGGCCGTCGCGCGGCCGCAGCCTCTTCCGCAGCACCACGACCTTGACGCCGTCGAGCTCCTTCACCACGGCCACGTCGTTGACGAACTGCTTGAAGCGGTCCCTGCGGGCGGCGCGGCCGCGCGGGTCCCCGGCGTCCAGCAGCGGCTGGAAGCGGCGCAGCAGCTCGGCGCTGGGCACCTGGCCGCCGCGCTCGCGCAGGAAGCCCAGCACCGCCGCCTGGCTCACCCCGGCGGCCGCGGCGGCCGCGGCGGCGGCGAGCGCCATGGTGGGTCCCCGTCCGCGTGCCGGTCCCCGTCCCCGTCCCCGGGGGTGGCCGGGCCGCCCCGCCCGCCGCCCACGACAGGCGGCCTCTGCGGGCGCCGCGCGGGCGCCGCGGTTCCCAGAGTCACGCCAGCCTCGGCCGCGCTCACCGGGATCGCTGTCGCCGCGGCCGCCGCTCGGGCGTGTACCCGGGGCTGCGTCTCGGTC
The DNA here is from genome assembly GCF_040939455.1 of Microcebus murinus. Classification (NCBI taxonomy): domain Eukaryota; kingdom Metazoa; phylum Chordata; class Mammalia; order Primates; family Cheirogaleidae; genus Microcebus; species Microcebus murinus. Next base: position 2,445,824 of record NC_134124.1, on the reverse strand, counting down.
ACGCCCGGTGTCGCGGGGCAAAGGGCGCGGGGCGCCGCGGCGAGAGCCCCCTGCCGGCGCCCCGCCGGGCCCTCCGCCTTCGGAGCGGGCTCCCGCCTGTGCCTGCCGGCCGCGGGGCGCCGGGCTCCATCCCCCGCGCGGTGCTCGCCTTGCAGGTGACAGCTGCCACCCGCGACGCGGGGAGCGGAAATCCCCCCCACCCCCGGGAGTTAAGGGCGCAGCGCGCCGGCTCGGCCCGTTGCTAGGTGGGCGCGTTCCTAGCGATGCGGCCGAGAACCGCAGAGGCATGCCTCTGCATTGCTTTGAGAAATAGCTAGCCACTAAAAAATACCTGGTGATGATTTAAAACCAATTTTTTATAAAAGACCGTCAGCACCTCTCCAGTTTTCCCTCGCGTGCCATGCAGGGGGACAGCTTCGTGAAATTTACAGCGAGACAATTCGCAGTGCGTGGCAATGCTGGAGGCTGAGACGCTTTAAAAGCAGTTTTCTCATAAAATAATACAGTTTTATGTAGAATTTTGGAAATAAAATCTCTGGAAAACATAAGGAAAAAAAATCACCTGAAAATTACTATTAACGTTTTGAAATATTCCCCCCAAATGTATACATGTTCACGCTTCAAAATAAGAAAGCAACGTCAGAATCATGCTGTGTTTTTTAAACTTCATTCATTCCACAAATATTTATTGAGCACCTAGCTAGTGCCAGGACCTTTTAAGGCTGCAGGGTATCAATCAGCAAGACAGATTAAAAAGAGAAAGAAAGAAGGGGGGGGGGCAGAGCACTCATATATTGGAGGGGAACAGAAGTCATATAAGTAGTATGGTGAATCTGAAAATCATAATATGCTAGATAAATACTGTGGACAAAATAGAGCAGGGTAAAACAGAAGGGGGAGAGGTTGCAATTTTGAACTGAGTGGTGAGGCTAGGACTCACTGTGAAGGTGACAAACAAGGACTTGTAAGAGATCAGGGAGTAATTATGTAGATGGGGAAGAGCTTTCTTAGCCCAGGGAACCGCTGGGGCAAAGGTGGAATTAGTTTCTTAATTTACAAGCACAGTACTACAAAGGTATGACGATGTATAACCACAGGAAGCGTGTTGCAGTCATTAAGGAAACAAGACTCCAGTCAGGTTTCCACCCTCGAATCCTGGCTTGCTTAGGCAAGTGCCTTGGCTTCTCTGTAAAGCCAAACCAGGATGCAAAGTGTCCTTACCTCCTCAGGTGGTTGTGAGGATTAAGTAAGAAAATAAAGACAAAACACTTAGAATAATGCTTGGCCTACAGTGACCATTCAAATTAGTAGTGGAGGCCAGGCCCGGTGGCTCACGCCTGTCATCCTAGCGCTCTGGGAGGCCGAGATGGGAGGATCACTCAAGGTCAGGAGTTTGAAACCAGCCTGAGCAAGAGCGAGACCCCATCTCTACTATAAATAGAAAGAAATTAATTGGCCAACTAATATATATAGAAAAAATTAGCCGGGGGCATGGTGGCACATGCCTATAGTCCCAGCTACTCAGGAGGCTGAGGCAGCAGGATTGCTTGAGCCCAGGAGTTTGAGGTTGCTGTGAGCTAGGCTGACGCCACGGCACTCACTCTAGCCCAGGCAACAAAGTGAGACTCTGTCTCAAAAAAAAAAAAAAAAAATATATATATATATATATATATACACACACATATACATATATATAATTTTTAATGATAACATCAATTAAATGTAGTATGATACTTTGTTTTCCTATTCTTATTTGTCTATATTGTTTCTAGTTTTTAATTCTTATGAATGGTGCTGCTGTGGTATAAAACCTTATATATCTTTAAGACTCTTGAAACTTACTGCTAAATTGTTTCCCAGAAAAGTTACGGATCCATCAAAGTACCCTGTCTTTCCCTCACTGGCATTGAGTTGTATCTTTTAATTTGTTAATTCAAAACGCAAAAAGCTGTCTCACTCTAATTTGCATTTATTTTATTATGGCAAAGTTAAACTTTTTCCTACTTCTGAATTTGTTCTCTTGTGAATTGCCTTTCTCCCATTACCCACTTATTAATAATTTTCTTGTTTATGTGTAGTTATTGACCCTTTATTACATATGTTATGTTTTCCCAGTTTGTCATTTGTCTTTTAATTTTATTTTCTTATGACATTTTCATGTTTAGACAACTATTTTTTCAATTGTAAATAATGTATTCTTTTAGCTTAAGAATGTAAGTGCAAAATAAGAAAGTATATCTCCCATTTAAAGGAGAACTTTCAGAATCAATATACCCTGTAGTATTAAGCAATCTACATCAGAATGATAACAGTCCCCTTGGAAGAAGTCCTTCTGTTTTTAACATATGATGATACTGTAATCAGTTATCGTTTCTGTCTAAATATTAGTCCTTCTTTAAACCTACCTCAAGTCCTATCCCTGAAAAGCCTTCTGCGCCTGCTCCAGGTGTATCATGCTCTGCACTTCTTCTATAATTTATTTCAGCAAACATCTATTGAATATCTTTGGGTGCAAGGCAGTGAGCCAGGCACTCTGGGAAGAAGACACAACTGGCCTTTGAAGAGCCTACTGCTTAGTGGAGGAGAGAAAAACATGCAATTAATTATATTACATAGCCACATGAAATGAGCACTCCAGGTGCTACCAGCACGTTGATTCTAGGGCTAGGGGAGGCCAGGGGACCCAGGAAGTCTTCCGGAGGCAGGCTGTGAGAACAGGGTAGGTGGAGGCTTGGAAGTGGGACTGTGAAGGCTGAATTCAGGGTAAATAGTGTCTAGTGTGTTTGCAGTTTAGGGTGTGTGCCAGGGATACGGAAGAAGATAATGCTCGAAAAGTAATCCGGGTCATGGGTGGAGGGCCTTAAATGCTAGTTTGGACTTTACCCTGTTTGCAGTAGAATGCCATTAAAATCTTGCTTTCTTCTTTTTAAAAAGTAGGAGTAATTATTTTCTAATTCTAAAATTAATAATGATGTTTTCCCAATTCTGTTTCCAACATATAAAAAGAACATATCACATGTTAGAGAGCCACTCGTGATACTTTTCGGTTTATGCTGTGAGCAGTTTTTCTCTACACATCTGTAGATACACACACAGCCAGCTGTGCCATTCTGCACAGGTGCGATTAGACCACACGTCACTTCGTCACTTCGCAGCCCAGGCTCCTTCCAAGGCTGGTGTGGCAAAGGGGGAGAAGAGGGGGCCCTGGGAAGGTGATGGCAGGGCCCTTGTGGAAGATCAAGCCAGCACAGTGGGATGGTGCCAAAGCTATTTCAGAAGCAGAATTTGAATTGCCTTGTTTTCATTTGCAAAGTCACGTTCCCTTTGTTGTGATTTTCATTTCAACAGCTTCTCTCTCTCTTCCCCCCTCTCTCCCTCTCTCCCTCTCTCTCTCTCTCTCTCTCTATATATATATATATATATGTGTGTGTGTGTGTGTGTGTGTGTGTGTGTGTGTGTGTGTAATTTTTCACTTTTTCTGGGTCAATTGCTGGGTCCCTTGAAAAACCATTTCCATGATCTCGGGTAGTGGAGCCTCAATCAACCTTGGGCTTTTGTTACTGCCCCTCTCTCCAAGGAGGGAGAAGATGCCCCTGTTAAAGATCGTTATTGATTTATGTGGTTTAACTCATTTCGACTGTGATCAGTAAGAATAGGAGTAAATACTGATTGAACAGGAATTGCTGGTACAAGCAGGGTTTATTGACAGTGCTTAATAGGCTTCAGGCCCTGAGCTATACAAAGAAACTTGCCCAAGGTCACAGTTAATAATTGGCTGAGCCAAACTCAAACCCCAGGCCACCTGCCTGTGCTCAGTTACCATGCAAGGTTAGATCACCAATTACTTAAAAACAATGTTCTGAATGTTTAATAAAGTAGGGAAAATTCTTCACAAAAAATCCAACTTAAACCTTTATGCTTGTGCCTCTGAACATACTCTGCTTTAATATTTTAAGTGACAAGTTCATAGTCTGAGCAACCACTAGAGTAAGGATGCCAATGACATCCAGGTCCCCAGGCTGCTTTTTAATTGTGGCGCCCTGCTGCCAGTGAGGGCACCGAATCGATTCTTTCAATGACCCAGCAGTTTGCCTGCAAACGTTAGGAAAATCAAAGAGAAAAAACTATATTTATAGCAAGGGTAAAATTCCATAACATGTGTTGAACATGGAGAATGTCATGGGAAGGCTGTTTGTTCTTGTCTCAGGGTCTTAAGTTTATTTGAAGGAGGTCAGGGCAGAAGCCCTCTGTAGTTTGTAAAGCTACATTATTAAATACCTATAAAATTAAAAGCTCTCCATAGTCATATGTTACATTGCTTATTCCAACACCCACTACCCTCTGGACCCCATGCCTAGCCCCTACTGAGAGCCGCAGTAGACGCTGTATGTTTGTGACTGTCTGGTCCCCTGTCAGTGGCCTGCCACCTGTGCCCCTGGCGTCTCCCCCATGCATAATTAAATGTAGAGAAGAGGATGGTCTCCAGGGACCTGAGGGGGATGGGCTGCCCAGCGGCGGCTACAAGGGGACTTTGCCCAGATATCAGGCTTCTGCATACGCAGGTTCCAGAACCGAGCGTATTTTGTTCTTGCTTACCAGCCCGGGGAAGCAACAGAGCCCTTTCCTTCCTCATGCCTGTGGCGTGCGTGGCAAGCCCGGTCTTCCCTGAGGTCAAAGGGACTTGGTTTCTAAATCGGAGTGACAAATGGCAGATCCTGTGCTGCTGTTGTAAACGGAGTTTTTGTATCTGCGATTCATTTTGTGGGCTGCTTCTCTGATTCCTCAGACGATGTCTGGTTGCCAGGGAGGGAGCCAGGAGGCCTGGTCCTTGGAGACCGGGAACGCTGCGCTCTGGCTGGTGCATCTCGCCCAGCTGGTGTCCTTGCTACCCTTCCTCCCTCAGCTCCTCTCAGCCTCTTCTGTTCCCATATATGAGTTTCGGTTTAAAAGATCCTACCCGCCTCCTCTCCTGCCCCGAGACATTTCTGGGCTCAGTTTTTCTTTCACGTGGGTCAGTGTCAGTGGATTAGGAATGGCCTAATAGGAGAGGCCTGCAAAGTGCTGTTTGAACCATTTCCTCAGCTGTGAAAAGGAGTCAAAGCGGTTGAATCAGCAAGTGGGAGGCCAGACTTCCATCGCATGTGGTTATGCACGCAGAGGGGCTCAGGGATTACGGCACCAAATATCTGTTTTTCTTTTTTTCTTGCCACCAGGACTGTGAGAAATATAGCCCCAAATATTTGGAAATCTGAAACCCAGCAAGAGCATTCAACCTTGTCCTGGCTTTAAAGATGGACAGGTGGAAACAGCTCAGTTATTTCGTACACTCTTGTTGTACCAGTAGACCGCGTTTAACTCGCCCTCCACTCGGCAACTTGGTTAGAGGTAGAGTGAATCCTTAGAGACCGGCTTATCCAGCTTTTTAGCCAGTGATTCAGAGAGCTCATTAACAGCTCAAATAAAATAATCTGAAGTCAGTTGTAGTAAAAGACTGAAAGGCAGGTGTTGACCAAGGCTCTCCTTTCTGGAGGGGATGGGTTCCGGTAGCAGTCAAGCCAGGTGTGTGGTGGGAGGGGCAGGACAGGGGGGGACGGGGGAGGGCAGAACATGGGGGATGGGGGCAGGCCACCAACGGTCTAGTTTCAGGTCCTCAGGAGATCTACTTGCCTGGCTCTTCGAGACTATCAGCTAAGTAAATATTGAACAACTTTATTAATAGTCCTCAGAGTAATAATTTGTAGCACCGAACAGTGAGCAAGAACCAGGAAGATGAACTCGCCCTTTGAGGCTGTGTGGTGGGGGGAAGAAGTGGTTCACAGGACGGGATTTACTTTTCTAACTAAGCGTTCATGAAATATTAACAGTGCTGAATGAAAACAAGGATCAATACAGGTCTCTTTTCAGCTATGTGTTTTCAAGTGGCTCAGGCTCCCAGGAATAAGATTCTCTGTCCTAGTCGGTTGGGGTAGAGTCGTGAATACGGATAGCGATGCAATGGCAACAATGTGTCACAGAGGGTGCTGTCTGTATGCCTTGTGTCCAGCAACTCTTGATAACGATGGAACAGTAACAATGTGTCACGGCAGTGAGGACTCTCAGCACTTTGGAAGGCAGCCGCGCCCACCACCAGGCTGCCAACACCACTCTCGTCACTTTGACTTTGCCTGTTCCAAATGCAGTCAGAGGTTACTTTCTACATACTTGACTTTCATCCTCGGGTGAGAGTCTGTAAACCACTTGGGCATGTTACAGTAGGTGAAGGTGGTCTGAGTCCCGTAATTTTAGGAGCTGGGAGTGGGGCCGTGGAGAGGGATGCTTTTCTGGAACTGTGCTGAGCATAAACTTCTGGTCCCCTTCTCGGACGTTGGCTGAATGGAAGTGAGCAGCACAGATGTCCCCACTGACCCTTAGGCAAAGAAGGATTCTCCCCTGGAGCCTGCAGAGGGGGCGAGGCGCTGCTCACGCCTTGGTTTTGGACCTCTGGGCTCCAGAACTGTAAGAGAATAAATTGCTGTGGTTTTAAGCTACCCCGTTTGCAGTAATCTGTTATGGCAGCTGCAAGGTTTCAACTCCAGATAGAATGGCTGGAGCAAGAACAAGGGACAAAAAAATACGGATGCAGGCCGGTCACGGTGGTTCATGCCTGTAATCCTAGCAATCTGGGAGGCCCAGATGGGTGGGTTGCCCAAGGTCAGGAGTTCAAAACCAGCCTGAGCAAGAGCGAGACCCCGTCTCTATTATAAATAGAAAGAAATTAATTGGCCAACTAATATATATAGAAAAAATTAGCCGGGGGCATGGTGGCACATGCCTGTAGTCCCAGCTACTCGGGAGGCTGAGGCAGGAGGATTGCTTGAGCCCAGGAGTTTGAGGTTGCCGTGAGCTAGGCTGACGCCACGGCATTCTCTCTAGCCTGGGCAACAAAGTGGACTCTGTCTCAAAAAAAAAAAAAATATATATATATATATATAATATATACAGATGACACTGAGGGCATCGGCCAGAGGAGAGGGTCTCCTCCCCCATCCTGTCCTTAAAACACAAACTCCTGAGGGCCGCTCTCCCAGTAGAAAGAGGACGGAGGCCGCGTCTGTCTATTCATGGGTGGCAGTGTGTTTTTTCCTCTCTTCTTCCTTCTCCAATCTTTCCCTTCATTAGCAATGATGATAGAATTTCCTGGGCAAAATAATCCTTTCTTTTTTTCACTGGAAAATGTTGGCAAAATGTCACAATGTTCTAGTGTCCTAAGAGCTCAACTGGGCCTTAGAAACTTTCCAGGGGAGAGACAATGAGACCACAGTCCGCACAGAGCCCTCTGTGTGGCGGTGACAGCCAGCACAAAAACAATCATGTCGATGTTGTGCGTTAGCACTGGGCTTTTTCGCTGCTGCTTCTTCGCGGCAGTTTTTCACTATTCAGCCTAAATTTTTAAAGAACGTTGTGTCTCCAGTGAGAGAGACTGTTTATATCCCAAAGTCACCAATCCTATTTTCTGTGTGTTGCTTTACATTCAGAAGGTGCAGTGAGTTGAATGGTGCCCCCCCCCCCAAAAAGATATATCTCTATTCCAGAACCTGTTAAAAGATGGGACCTTATTTGGGAAAAATATCTCTGCAGATGCAATTAAGGATCTCAGCATGAAAACATCCTGGATCATTCAGGTGGGCTCTAAATCCCACAACAAATGTCCCTATAAAAGACAGAAGACACAGTGGGGAAAAAAGAAGGACTTTGATAAGCACAATAAGTGACTATAGTCAACAATAAGTTATCATACCCTTTAAAATAACTAACATCAGCCGGGCGTGGTGGCTCACGCCTGTAATCCCAGCACTCTGGGAGGCCGAGGTGGGAGGATCACTCAAGGTCAGGAGTTCAAGACCAGCCTGAGCAAGATCGAGACACCGTCTCTACTGTAAATAGAAAGGAATTAACTGGCCAAATAAAAATATATAGAAAAAATTAGCCGGGCATGGTGGCACACGCCTGTAGTCCCAGCTACTCAGGAGGCTGAGGCAGGAGGATTGCTTGAGCCCAGGAGTTTGAGGTTCCTGTGATCTAGGCTGACGCTATAGCACTATAGCCCAGGCAACAGAGTGAGACTCTGTCTCAAAACAAACAAACAAACAAACAAACAAAAACTAACAGAGTGGACTTGGAATGTTCCTAACACAAAGAAATGACAAATGCTCGAGGTGATGGACACCCCAACTACCTTGATTTGATTGTACACATTGTACGCCTGCATCAAAACCTCACACGTATCCTATAAACATATACAACTATTCTGTACCCAACATAATTAAAAATTCAAACATGTAAAAGATAAATAAAATCTACAAAAAGAAAAAACGAGAAGGTCTTCCTCACAGTCCGTTCTTTCATCTCAGGCTATTTCTCCTTCCCCACCTCCCCCCACACACGGACTTCGTGCCTGGCTAACTCCCTGCTGCAGTCTGTGCCCGTTCCTCCTTGAGGTGATCTCCTCTGGCCCCCCACTAGATCAAGTCCTCCTTGTGTGCTCCCATCACCTTCCGTGCCTTCTGCATCGCCCCAGCCCCGGCTCCTGCAGTTCCCTGGTCAGTGCCTGCCCGCGGACCTGCCCTCCTTGAAGGCAGGATCTCGCCGTGTTCAAGGTTATCCTCCTGCTCCACAGGCGTTCTGTGTGGCCAGCCGGGAGGCAGTGGGTGGCCACCTCACCATCCAGGACCCTCCCTGGTGCCGGTGTGGGTGACGAGCTGGAGAGCCCCGCACCAGGGCTCGGTTAGGGCGTTACTGCTAGAGTCTGCAGCAGATGGAGAGGCCCTGGACAGGGCAGGGCCAGGAGGGCCTGAGAGAGAGGAGAGCCTGGCCGAGGAGACGTCTCCAAGGGCGCGGTCAGGATCTGGTGATCCTTCCTGTAGGGATGGGAGAAAGTGAATATTCAGAGATGATTCCACAGTTTCCATCTTGCAAGAAGATAAAAACATGTTGCTGTCTGCTGATTCAGGAAAGATAACAGAGGGGCAAGGTGCAAATTTGGACAAGTTAAGTTTTTAAGGTCAGAGGTGTTTGTAGGTCGCCTGGGGAGAAGCTGCAAATGAGGACGCTGGAGATGGGGGAGCCGTGAGCTTCCAGATGGAGACTCCACCTGGGGAGGAGGTAGAGCAAGAGCAGGAAGGAACAGGTAGGACCCTGTGGGAATCTCAGTCCCAAAGAGGCAGGTAAAGAGCACCCATGGGAGGGAAGAGGCAGGAATGGACAGAGAGGCAGGAGGAGAGCCAGAAAAGCCAAGCGAGGAAAGGATTTCAAGATACAAATATCTCGTATTTCAAGATACAGGAATGGCTAAATTGTGGCGAGGCCGTCCTCTTGGAACACGGATGAGGAAGAGCTGTATGTGCTAACCCTGAGCAAAGGTCATGCATGATATTTGCTAAGTAAACCCAGCCACTTTATTCCTTTCACTAGGATTTATTGAGGACCTACTAAGTGCAAGGCACTATTCTTAGGCCCTGGGGATTAATTAGTGAGCAAAACATCCAAAACTCTCTGTCCTCGTGGAGCTCACAATATAGCAGGGAAGACAGAAGTAAAATAAGTAAATGAAACACACAGTATGTTAGAGGGAGGCAAGTGCTAAGGAGAAGAACAAAGCAGAGAAGAAGGATATGAAAGGTGGGAGGGTTGTGAGCTCACACTGGGTGGTCAGGTAGGGGAAGGATGGGCTGGGAGTGCCCGAGGGCAGGAAAGCCTCCTGTCACTGAACCCCAGAGAGCAAGAGCCAAAGAAGTGACGAGGGGCTCATGTCACTACAGCCTTGCAGGCATCCTAAGAACTCGGGCTTTTACTCCAAGGGAGATGGGAGCCATGACAGCTTCATGAGCATGGTAGTGACAGTGTCTGACTTAGGCTTTAATAGAGTCAATTATTTTTTTTTTTTTGGAGACAGAGTCTCACTTTGTTGCCCAGGCTAGAGTGAGTGCCATGGCGTCAGCCTAGCTCACAGCAACCTCAAACTCCTGGGCTCAAGCAATCTTCCTGCCTCAACCTCCCGAGTAGCTGGGACTACAGGCATGTGCCACCATGCCCAGCTGATTTTTTCTATATATATTAGTTGGCCAATTAATCAATTAATTTCTTTTTATTTATAGTAGAGACAGGGTCTCGTTCTTGCTCAGGCTGGTTTCGAACTCCTGACCTTGAGCAATCTGCCCGTCTCAGCCTCCCAGAGTGCTAGGATTACAGGCTGTGAGCCACTGCGCCCGGCTAGAGTCACTTATCGAACAAGAATATTGGCACTGAAAGTTCATGCTTTTCACCCCATGGTAATGATAGGTAAAGTATAGAAGGAGAAAATTGAGAAATGGGAGGTACACTCAAATAAGATAAAAATCTCCATGGCCCAGAAACCAAATATAAACCCAGAGTCTCAGGCCACAGGCCCAGTGGGTCTGGAGTCCGGATGCCATGAACGTGTCCGGCGGTTTGGCTTTTGCAAGGTGCCAATGGTTAAAGATGCTCCTCGCCAGGGGGAGAGCTAGGGTCAGGCCCACTGTGAGAAACTGGGACACTGGGTCTGAGCTTGCAGGATGGGATGTATAGTTTCTCATGTTGTTTTTTTGTTTGTTTGTTTTTGAGACAGTCTCACTTTGATGCCCAGGCTAGAGTGAGTGCCGTGGCGTCAGCCTAGCTCACAGCAACCTCAAACTCCTGGGCTCAAGAGATCCTCCTGCCTCAGCCTCCCGAGTAGCTGGGACTACAGGCATGTGCCACCATGCCCGGCTAATTTTTTCTATATATATTAGTTGGCCAATTAATTTCTTTCTATTTATAGTAGAGATGGGATCTTGCTCTTGCTCTTGCTCAGGCTGGTTTCGAACTCCTGACCTTGAGCAATCCGCTCGCCTCAGCCTCCCAGAGTGCTAGGATTACAGGCGTGAGCCACCGCGCCCGGCCTCACGTTGTTGTTTTTAATCCAGACTCTAAATGTGTGTGGATTCCACCTTTGCTTCTATGGACTAATGTCTGGAAGTCAACCCTGCAACTCAGGGTGTGGAGTGGGAGGCTGGGGCAGGGGTCTCCCACTCTTTCCTTTTTATGTCCTTCTGCTATATCTGGCTTTTTTTCACAATGAGTGCACGCAATATTATAGAGAAAGTAACAGGGGCCCCGTGCCGTGTGAATGGAGTAGTACCAGCATTGAAAAGGAGCCATGGGGGCCGGGCGCGGTGGCTCACGCCTGAAATCCTAGCACTCTGGGAGCCCAAGGCAGGTGGATCGTTTGAGCTCAGGAGTTCAAGACCAGTGTGAGCAAGAGTAATACCCCATCTCTACTAAAAATAGAAAGAAATTAGCTGGACAACTTAAAAAAAAAACAACATATATATATATATATATATATATAAAATTAGCTGGGTATGGTGGTGCATGCCTGTAGTCCCAGCTACTCGGGAGGCTGAGGCAGGAGAATCGCTCGAGCCCAGGAGTTTGAGGTTGCTGTGAGCTAGGCTGACGCCATGGCACTCTAGCCCGGGCAACAGAGTGAGACTCTGTCTCAAAAAAAAAGAAGCCACTGGGATTGGCCACTAAGAGGTCCTTGGTGGCCTCAACAAAATAGCTTTTCTTAGTGTCATGGAGACAGAAGACACAAGCAGCTTGCTCCTTCAGGAGCTGGGCAGGAAAGGGAAGCAGAAGGAGAAGGGCTGAGTGGAGGGAGTGAACACAGGCTTTTAGATGGGGGAGACTCCAGGGTGTGGGCCAGGTGAGAGGCTGACAGAAAGAGGGCTGGGGGAGATTTGAGATGGGGACAAAGGAAGGAATGACTCAGCCTATCAAAGGGATGCCCAGGGAAGAGTTGGGGCGCTTCCTTCTTGGAGCCCTGAGGGAAGGCTGTCCAGGCAGCCTTGTGGGACACATGTCTTGGGTGGGTGTTGGGGGCGGGGTGGGGTGGGGTGCGGCCTTAGGGGCTGTGTGGGCCCGGTGCCAGCGCAGCTGGCTTGTCCCGAATCATGTCGTGTCTGTCTGTACCTTTCCGACTTCCCACTGCATTGCGAGGGGACGCCACGCCTGGTTTATCCCCGCGGCCCCAGCACACAGTAGGGCCTCAGTTAGCGTTTGCTGGCCGAACAAATGGATCTTCTTTATATATAAAAGGGGAGGGAGCATCAGCTCAGTGGGAGGGGGACGGAGTGGGGGAGAGCGACTGGTGTTGGGGCTGCTGCCCGGGGACAAGCGTGGGATCTCCGGGCAACTCTGGGAGGTCTGCTGAGCGTGGCGCCGCCAGGATGTAGCGCTGTCAGGCGGCAGGGTTTGTGACACTGTTTCTCCCCCACGCAACTCTGGGCAGCTGGGGAGCATGCCGAGAAAGCAGATGGGTTTTTTGTAGTCTGAGGTGACCTGCTGTCATTCTCTCCGCGGGGGGCCTGGAAGAGCTGATGTAGCTCCCCAAGGCCCTGGCTTCGTTCCTGGAGCGAGCGCTGGCCTTGGGTGGGCTCATCTTCTGTGGGCGAAGCTGCTGCTGAGCAGAGCAAGTGAGCCTGTGGGCCTCAGCCCAAATGCCGGCTCCCGGGAAGCCTTCCTCCCTCCGCCCTCCTCCCCTGCACCCGGCGGGGGCTCCAGGCCAGTGCACCCCCTGAGGTGGGCTGGGCTGGGTCCCCGGGGCCAGCCGGGGCTGGGGGTGCAACATCTGCCAGGGCATGGGGTGCACGGGGGGCGACGGCCAGGGGAGCACCCGCCAGCAGCAGGGCTTGAGCAGGACAGCTGGGGACGGAGAGCAAGAGCCACGGTGTCAGCCAGGACACCGAGTGCCCGTGCCCTGCCGCACTGGGCGGGCCAGGTGAGTGGCAAGACGTGAGGGAAAGGCAGGGGCTGGCAGGGAGACACCGGAGCGGGCTGCTGGCACAGGGCGGCTCAGGATCCGGGCTTCCTAGCGCTGCTGTTTTTGCCCTTTTATCTTACTCTGGACACATTTGGCTTTGCTGAGGGCAAGCTGGGCTGTCTGTTATCATAATGAGTAATTTTTGTGTCCGCCCGCCTGTTGGGCTCTGAACTCGGGCAGGCGGCAGCCGCGCCTCGCCCATCTCCTCCGTGCCCACAGCACAGCGTGAGCGCCCGGGCACCCTCGCCGGGTGCAGGACCTCGGTGTCGGTGTCCCAGCAGGCCTGGAGCTCCTACAGTCTCCACAGCGGGGCTGGCAGGATCCCGACAAGTCAGCCGGCCCCTCCCCGCCCTCCCCTCCCACAGGGGTTCCCTGATAAGAACAAGTTCTAAGGGCCCAGGTGTATAATTTACCCGAAAAACAGACCCTCTCTCTCTCTCTTTTTTTTTAATGTAAAGTGAACTCAGCGTACCTGGCCTGGAGAAGGAAGACCAGACCAAGTGACCCCTCTGCCTTCAGGCCCCGACCTAACAGCCATTCTCCCCTTTTCCTTTCTAGCAGGACTCTGGTCTCGCTCAGACAGCAATGTGCCCAGCCCTCAGGGACGAATCGTTATCATTTGTCACGAGGGAAATTGTCCTGATACAATGCAGCTTCCAGGCACTCTGTCTGGAGGTCACTGACAGAAAGACTTGCAGGCCAATTCAAGATGCTTAAATCACCCGGCGTATTGATTCCATTGAAAGCTTACGTGAGACCTTGGGGGGGGGTCGGCTAACCGGTCAGGGCGAGGCGTCAGCAGGGTGGAAGGACCGGGTTGCCTGACTGTGGCAGATGTCCCTGTCCCGCCCCTCTGTCCGTCTCCTGCCCTGCCCCCTTCTCTCTCCTTCCCTCTCGTCATCCGTCCCCACTGGCCGTGCGGTTATGAAAACAAGAGCCGAGGCTGAACCGAGGGGCTCGGCTAACAGCAGGTGCCTGGAGCTGACATGCTGTCACAGAAGCAGGGACCAGCACGCCCCACTCTAGCCAGGGCACGCCCGTTCCCTGCCACGCAGCGGGGACGCGTACAGGAGGGACCTGAATGGGATCATAATGGGCGTCTCTTAGAGGACCAACTTGAGGTTGACAGCTGTCAATCTGGAATTAGCACAATCCCTACCTTATAACTTCAATTCGTTTTTTTTTTTCTTTTTCTTTCTTTTGAGACAGAGTCTCACTGTGTCACCTCAGCTAGAGTGCCATGGCATCATCATAGCTCACAGCAGCCTCAAACTCCTGGGCTCAAGCAATCCTCCAGCCTCAGCCTCTGGAGTAGCTGGGACTATAGGCATGTGCCATCATTTCTGGCTAATTTTTCTTTTTCAGGAGCAAGATTCACTCTTGCTCCTGCTCAGGCTGGTCTCAAACTCCTGGCCTCAAGCTATATCCTCCCACCTCAGCCTCCCAGAGTGGCCTCCCAGATTACAGGCGTGAGCCACCGGGCCCAGCCCAACTTGAATTTTCAGTCCCTTTTTATCTGTAAGCAACACTCTTGTGTGTTCTATCCTCTTTATCTATGCTTGACACCCATATGTTTCATTTAGTCTATGTCTAGCGTGTCTCTCAAGTTACCAACTTACTATCTATTCTTAACACATCCTATGAATTTTGCCTACTGCTTTCTGTGTTTCTTGCCTTCTATAGCTGATTCAGATATTCTCGATCACACAGCCAGCACGCATTGCATTAGTCCCAGCCAACCTTTGGCGGTGCTTTAATTTCTGTGCGGTCACATGACTCAGTGAGACCCCAGGGGGACATTTTACGGGGTGAGGGGGGGCGTCTGGGAAGTATTTTCTTCTTTGATGAAAGCCAAGAGTGATGCAAGGAGGAGGGCCTTTGTCCCCTTTCCTGTCTTCCTGTGTCCTCAGCACCTGAAACCGTGGCTGGCACCTAATAGACGCTCAGCAAACATTTCACGGAGTGAGCGAACCGTGCTGGTGCCTGCTCTTAACATCTGCGACGCTGAAGTTGCCCTTTGTCTTCTGGTCAAGCTTCATTTCTGAGGCCAGGGTTGGGAAGGTGAAAGCAACGTAGTTAAAATACATCTCGTGAGGATAATTTACTAATAATACTACTAATACTAACAGCAGTTAACATTTACTGACAAGCTCACTCCGTGTCAGAAGTGGTTCTAAGTCTCACAATAATCATATAAAGCGGAAATCATTATTATCCTCATTTTGCACATGGGGAAACTGAGGCACGGAATGCAAGGTGACTTGTGTGAGGTCTCTCTGCTGAAAGTGGTGGCCCTGGAATGAGAATTCGGGCGACTTGAGTTCAGAGCGCACAGTCAGACATGACGCCGTCTGTACTAGGTTCCTAGTGCAGTTGTAACAAGTCATTACAACGTCGTGGCTTAAAACCACACAAACTTGCCTCATGGTTCTGGCGGTCGGCAATCTCACTGGGGTAAAATTGAGAGAGATTCTAGAGGGTGGAATCCATTTCCTTGCCTGTTTCAGTTCTAGAAGTGCCTGAATTCCTTGACTTCTGGCTGCATCACTGCGTTCTCTGCTACGTCAAAACATCCCCTTCTCTGACTCTCCTGTTTCCCCCCGTAAGGACCCTTGTCATCTTATTCGGTACACCCTGAAAATCCAGGATAATCTGTCCATTTTAAGATCCTTAACTCAATCACCTTTGCAGAATCCCTTTTGCCCTGTGAGGCAACACGTCCACAGGTTCTCGGGGTTGGGACGAAGACATCTTTGGGGGACCGTTAGTATGACCGTCACATCATCCTGCCTGCTGGGTCCTATAACCCAGCGGTCCCCCACCTTTTAGACACCGGGTACCAGTTTCGATGAAGACAGTTTTTACTCGGATGGAAAGGTGGGGGAGGGCGCGGGGTGGGTGTTGGGGCTGGCGGGGCGCCGTCACCTTGGCCCCACCTCAGATCAGCAGGTGTTGGACTCACTGGGAGCTCGTGACCTGGCCCCCTCTCGTGTGCGGTTTACAGCGGGGTCCTAGCTCCTCCGAGCGCCCGAGGCTGCAGCGGGTCTAACTGGGGGCCCAGTCGGTGATGCGGGCGGTGGGGAGCGGCTGGTGGGGCCACTTCGCCTCCCGCAGTGCGGCCTCGGGCCTGACGGGCCACGGCCAGACTGGTGCCGGCCGGCCCGGGAGTTGGAGCCCAGCCGTGACCCACGCCGCACAGCAGAAGTCCTGCCACACACCAGGGCATGGAGGGAACCTTCCCCCGCTTCTCCCAAGGCTCTGCCTTGTTACTCCTCTCCACCACCCTCCTCCCGCCCCGCCCGCCCCGCCAGGTGAGGACTCTCAGTCAGTAGCCCCGCCGTTGTTCGCACCAATCAGGCGAGTTGGGGCCTCTGTCGCTCGGTGCATGCAGGCCGGGTTCTGGGTTCTACGCGTTAATCAGGTCCTTCGCTTTCTCTGTTTTCACTCCCCAGGCGGGTGGCCCCGGCCGTCTTTGTTGCTCATTTGCCGTCATCCCTACTTCAAATTCAAGTGAGAGTCGTTTCTCTCAGCGGGTCTCCCTGGCCAGCCCTCTCCACCCGGAACCAAGGGACCGGCCGGGAGGACGGCTCAGGCTCGGCGGCTTCCCTGGATTCTCGGCAGCAGCCTTCTCCAGACCCGTTTTGTCTGTCTGAACAAATCTCCCCCAGAGATGTGGTTTTCAGACTTATTTTTAGCTGCAGAAGAACCCTTTGTCGAAATGAAAGCCCGAAACATAAAGCAGATGCGAGGGGCCGCTTGGGGAGAGGGTGGAGCCCCACCGGCCGGGCCTGTTCTCTGTCCCCCCCCCCCACGCCTCTGCGTCCGGTTTGAAACCCTGGCTCTGCACACGCCTCCCGTGCTGGGCCTGCCGCACGACCCGCCTGTCCTCAGCTACCCGTCTGCTTCCCTGGCAGCTTCCGTCAGTGCCTCTCCATTGCCCTCATGCCCCGTGAAGGTCACCTTTTCCCCCAGAAGCAAAATATTGCAACGTCTTCATCTGTGCCCGCAGTGACACCACACCTGGGGCTCCTTCTCCCCTGTTTGTGTCCCACCTGGTCATCGCCGCAGGGACGGAGACCACACGGACAGGGCTGGCTGGCCGCTCAGCTATGTGAGCGCCTCTAACTCCCCCACTTGTATCATAGGCTGTAGCTCTCGGGTTAGTGGACAGTTGGCATTTTGTTTTTCCAGAGCATTCTTTTTGGTGACAACTACCTTGGAAGAGCAGACGGCTTCCACCCGAGGAAGGCCCAGGTTTCCAGGAGTCCGGGGGAGGGGCGGCCAGCCCAGGGGCAGAGTCTCTGGAGAAGTTTCACGAAGCCCCTTGTGAAGTGTCAGCTCCCCGTCCTCACGCCCTCCAGGCCAGGCTCGCAGCGGGGCTCCTCCCCAGGGGGCGGCTTGGACCGAGGGGCTGCTCCAGGGGCTCCGAGACTCAGGACGAGAGGCCTGTGGGTGCCTCCGCAGCCCATTCACCGGGGGCCACACTGGACCCCACGAAACCCTTGAGGCTCATGTGTCCACGCCTTCCACTTGCGTGGGTCCCTTCTACGTCTTGCTCTGTTCTCCTGCTAAATAAGTACTTACTTCCATATCTTTGTCTTTACAACTGTATGTTCTTTTTTAGAGACAGTTTTCCAAATTCCATAAACGTTAGGCTCTGCAAAACCTGGATTCATCTCTGGGAACCTGGAACTCAGGACTCTCCCCAGAGACCCGTGTTCCGGGAGCCTCTTCCGTGAACAGAGGCAGAGTCTCATCTCTAGGCCTTCAAGGTGTCCCTGGGAGGGTCTCCAGGTCATCGTGACAAACGCTCTGACGGAAGACGGGGAGACACCCCTGACTGCAGCACGTGGGTCCCTGTAGAGCCCTGAGGCACAGGACCCCACGGGCTGCTTCCTGACGGTTCTTCCTCCCGGGCCACACGGCGCCTGCCCCAGCCTCGGTGCAAGCTCCTGCCGACCTTCCTGGCAGAAGGACTCAGAACACAGTTCCGGAACTATCTAAGCGGGCACTCCCGGTCTAGGCCTCAGTACTGCCAAGTGACTGTCATTCCCGACCTTCAAGAATGACGTTTTGGGCCGGGCGCGGTGACTCACGCCTGTAATCCTAGCACTCTGGGAGGCCGAGGTGGGAGCATCGCTCAAGGTCAGGAGTTGGAAACCAGCCTGAGCAAGAGCGAGACCCCCGTCCCTACTAAAAATAGAAAGAAACTAATTGGACAACTAAAAATATACAGAAAAAATTAGCTGGGCATGGTGGCGCATGCCTGTGGTCCCAGCTACTTGGGAGGCTGAGGCAGGAGGATCGCTTGAGCCCAGGAGTTTGAGGTTGCTGTGAACTAGGCTGATGCCACGGCACTCTAGCCAGGGCAACAGAATGAGATTCTGTTTCAAAAAAAAGAATGACGTTTTGCAAAATGGGGGAGTTTGCCTGGGACACCTTGGGGTTTTCGAACTCTACCGAGGACCCAGTGGGTGCTTCAGGTCTGCTCCAGCTCTATGTTGCTTCGCCGTTGACACAAGTCAGACCTGAAAGCCAGAGATAACAAAGGCTGCTTTAAAAATGGGTAGTGACACTTGCAGATGCAGACAGTTGATTATAGTTTCCCTACAGAACTTCTCTTTCTCAATTCCTAACAAAATAAAAGAAAGTAGATTAAAAACGGCGGCAGCAGGGGAGGAGGAAGTAAACTTACTATCAGCAGCCCATGCCGTGCACCTCACGTTTGGCACTGAAGATACAGAGGAATCTGGAGTGACAAGGAGTGGTGCAGCTCACCTCTGCTCCCTGCCCTGTCCTCAACGCCCCTCAACTGACAAAACCCTGAACATTCTTCCTAGTGAGCCTGAGTCTGAAAGGAAGCAGATGTGAGTCGTGTCCTGATGTTCTTCCTCTTCCGAGTCGGAACCTCCTGAGGGGAAGTGGACCGCCAGGGGCACGAGCCCCTGAGCTGACTCGGCTGGTGGAAATAAAGTCGCCGCAGCAACACTCCACAGGGAGAGACTGACCCTGAGTTACCTCCCTTCCTTGCAGGAGGTGTATAGTGTCCTCCTTTCTAGCCCCAATGGGGCAATGTGAGCCTCGTACAGGACATTAAATAGGACCTTGGGATGGGAGCATGCCCAGGTTATTGCAACAGAGACTGCTGCGTGCCTCAGCTGAGCTCTGCCCGCATCCCTCCTGCCCTTCACTACCAAAACGTACAGAGAACCCAAACTCCCAGCTCTGCATTTAGCTGGGAGGGAGAGACAGACTGGCCTCAGGCAGTGGGAGACAGCCCCTCCCCCGCCACGGTACACCGGCGTGGAGGCTGGACGGAGCCACCAAACCAAGATGCGCAGGGACGCAAACACATGCAGCAAAATATTAACGATAAATAAGAGGGGAAACTGAGGGCAAAAGACAAGGGCTCTTCTTTACCCCTAAAAACAAAAAAATCTTAAGAAATTCCTTACAACTATTCACATTATAAAATGACTTAATAGGAACATGAATTTAATAAAGTAGGGGCTCAAAGATGGCACAATAAAACGAGAGAATGAGATGGAAAGAAACAAACCGAAGACAAAAACAACATTATTAGAGAACAAATAAATTAGAGCTGACATGAAAGAGAATGGGCCCCTTTGAAACTCCAATTACCGAATTGGGGCAGCTAAACTGGGCAAAGAGATTAAAGCAATTAGATTGAGCAGAAACAGAAGACAGACAAAGATGACCCAATATCAAGATTGATTGATATTCCTGAAGAGAAGCCAAAAGCAGAACCAAGAGAGAATTCCTTTAATGCAGGAAAATAAACAGCTTCAGAACTAAAACTGCAGACTGAAAGAACACACTGTGTTCCAAGAAAGCTTGACTAGAAATGTTTAATACCGAGACGGGTCTTAGTTAAGTTTAGTTAAGTCACTGAACTAAAAAAAAAAAAAAAAATGATGATGAAGAGTGACCTCTTTAGGCATCCAAGCAGATAAAATGTCACCTATGAGGAGGACAATTGAGGCTGGCCTCAGGCTTCTGCCCAGAATAAGGAGGAGTAAAACCTACCACATTATGTGGCAAAGACAGGGAGACCCAGTCAAGACACGGTGTAGTGCGGAGGCTACAGACATTCTTAGGCATCCACAACCCCTCTTGGAAAAACAGCTTAACAGTGAAATTCAGTCCATTATGAGATGCATTGAAATAAAGCGCTTGCAAATGGAAAAGCCTTGGTAAAAGGACCAGTGATGAGCATTGAATTCATTTACATTTAGAAAATCTGTCGGGCGCGGTGGCTCACGCCTGTAATCCTAGCACTCTGGGAGGCCGAGGCGGGCGGATTGCTCGAGGAGTTCAAGACCAGCCTGAGCAAGAGCGAGACCCCGTCTCTACTATAAATAGAAAGAAATTAATTGGCTAACTAATATATATAGAAAAAACTAGCCGGGCATGGTGGCGCATGCCTGTAGTCCCAGCTACTCGGGAGGTTGAGGCAGCAGGATCGCTTGAGCCCAGGAGATTGAGGCACTCACTCTAGCCTGGGCAACAAAGCGAGACTCTGTCTCAAAAAAAAAATTTAGAAAGTCTACTCATTAACTATGGGGTTACAAATTCAGAACAGAATATGAATTTTATAAACCTGGACAATGTAACAATAGTAAGTAACAAAGTTAGGAGGTATAGTTGGGGAGATGAAAAGAATTATGAGAGCTAATCTTTCAAAACAATAAACGCACACACTTATATATAATTGAAATGTGTAATTTAAGAAGAGGACTCTAACCTCTTAATTTTTTCACTATTTTTGTTTAACCTCAGAAGGTATCTTTTAGGAAGTAATGTTGCCTGTGGTCAAGAAACATTCTTTGAAAGTCAGCAATTCCTTCAGTTTCACTTCTTTTTCTTGTTTTAAATTCAAGTAAAATTAAATTTAATACTTTTTATTCAAATTGCCTCAGTATTATGGACTCAATTTTTATATAATATCTCTATTATCTTTCCTCCTGTTGGCAAATTTGCATAGAAGGCTTTCTGGAATGATGTAAATGGAATGTTCATGATGGTCATTCTTGGGTAGTGGGATTGGGATAAATTTAAACTTTTCTGTATTTTTTGAATTATTTTAAGTGTACATATACCATTTTTCGAAAACTATGCGATTTTTCTAAAAAGGGGGTGGATAGGCTAAGAAAATATCTGTGGTTGATTCTGAATGGTGGTGAATGCTGATTATTTTCTTGCTTGTCATTTTTTACATTTTAATTTCCCAATAAATAAACGAAAATTTTAAATTACTGAACAAAACTTTCCAGACATCTCACTGGAATAGAATATTCCAAAAACAGACTTGGCAGACACGGTTATTGTCTCCCAACATCTCCTCTCCTCCTCTAAGGTTTTATGGAATTTTTAGCTGCACACATGATGGCCAGAATAAAGACCCTATTTCCTAACTCTGGTCAATAGGATATAAGCGGAAGTGCCATACGGAAGCTTCTGGAATCATTTGAGAGTTTGCTCATTTGCCCTGTATTAGCATCATCCCCTCTTGCTGCCTGGAGTGCAGATGTCACCATATTGACCATGAAGACAAGACCATTCAAGGACAAGGAACAAGACGGAGGCCTGTGTAGATATTCACATGAGTCCCAGACTACCTACCTGGACAACATAAGAAAAGAAGAAACTTCTATCTTGTTGAAGCAACTGACCCTAATCCTAACCAATACATGACGTACACACCCACATAGAAAGTTAATCTATGATACGATTTCCATGAAACCGTATTTGATGAGACAACTGGTTTGGCATACATACACACAAATCACCTAAATGCAACAAAAATTATTTTAAAGTTTTTTAAAGAAAATATAAAGAGAATAGCTTTATGAGCTTAGGGAAGAGCCCTTACTTTTAGAAGCAAAGGTGAAAACATAAAATAACAAGTAAACTTGATAATATCAAAATTTTTAACTTCCTTTTTTTCGGGATGGGGGGACAGAGTCTCACTCTGTTGCCCGGGCTAGAGTGCCGTGGGGTCAGCCTAGCTCACAGCAACCTCAAACTCCTGGGCTCAGGTGATCCTCCTGCCTCAGCCTCCCGAGTAGCTGGGACTACAGGCATGCGCCACCGCGCCTGGCTAATTTTTTCTATTTTTAGTTGTTTGGTTAATTTCTTTCTATTTATAGTAGAGACGGGGTCTCGCTCTTGCTCAGGCTGGTCTTGAACTCCTGAGCTCAAGCAATCCTCCTGCCTTGGCCTCCCAGAGTGCTAGGATTACAGGCGTGAGCCACCGCTCCCAGCCTGAAATTTAAACTTTTATATGATGAAAGAAACTATAAACAAAAGTAAAGGACAAGCAAGAGAACTGGAGGGCAGAGCTCCAGTTTCTGGGAGTGAGGTCTGGCGTGTCCAAGTTCAGCGTGGTGCTGGGTGTGTGTGTTTGGGGGGCAGTGGTGGGAGACAGCTGCTTGGGAGCTGCTCCGCTTCTCTTCGCACAGGGATAATGCATGCGAGTTGTCAAAACCTCTGAGGGCTTCTGCAGACACCTTTCTCCTGCATGGAACCCCGCATTCCCCACAGTTATTTGGCCGTGGTGGGACCAATCTTTTTCTATTGTATTATAACATCTAGGAATGTCCGCTGGGTGTAGACGGAACCCTTAGAAGTGCTGCCATAAGAAATACCACCTTACCACAAGAGAAATGATTCACCTTGTGAGTCTTCACAGGCAATTCTCACTCCTTCATAAGTTCTGACCAGCAGCAGCAGCATAAAAAGAGGCAGAAATCGGACTTTGGGAAATAGGAGTAAATTCTCCTAGTCGAGTGGATGTATCCCAAGAGAAGGAAGTCAGCCGTGACCTGGGCTCTTCCTTCTCATTAGTACCGGCTGGGGCTGCCAGAAGTCAATGTTTTTGAAATATACCCACCTGGGGATAAAAGACCATTTTAAAGATAATTTAGGGCAAATTCCAGGGAGTTGTGATGCAGAAGATGGCAGCTGGGAGTGATCTTTTGTCAGTTATAGGAAAAGGAAACAGGACTTACAGTCTAGGATGATCAATTCAACATTGATCACACACTTCCTGGGCTGTGACATCCAGGCTCTTGTAGTCTAGAGAGGGAGATTTTATTTAACACTACATGTTAAGTACAGTTTAAAGTCCTTATTGTATCTCATTTAACCCTGTGACATATATATATATATATATATATATACCATATGTCTCATTTTTGAGATGAGGCAAGGGAGGCACAGTTATGGAACTTGCGTAAGGTTAAAAGGCTAGCAGGATTCCAACCAGGAAGTTTCCCCGTAGATCTAGTTCCCCTAACCAGTGCTCTGCCCTGTTTCTTACAGATACCTTAACTACGTGGGAAACAGCATGATAGAGAGAGCAACAAAGTGAAAACGTTGTCAGAGGGTCCAGCAGGATGTCAGTTCACCTTGGTGACAAGCTAGTTTGCCGGGGACATGGAGGAGGGGAAAGCCACCTCAGGGCGAGAAGGTCAAAAGTGTCTTCCTTTAGGGACGGGGCTCCTCTTAAGCCAGGGGTGCCTAGTTCAAAAGCGGTCTGCAGGAAGCTTGAGCAGCACAGGTTTTTCCCGAGTAGGAGGACAGGCCAGGTTGTTTCTCAGGAAGATATTGGGGTGGGGTGTGTTGGGGGGGTGTGCGTGGAGGGTGGACCAACCTGGATGAGGCCAGCGAGGGGGGCAGAGGCCAAACCTTGCCATGTTCCCGGAGAGCAGACAGAAAGGCAGAGGGGGAAGGGAAGAAAAGGAGGGTTCCGGAGGATTTCGGAGCTGGGTTTTGTGCTGATGGTCAGTGAGAAGGGTGCAGAACCCCGAGGCCTCCGGCTTGGGCACAGACATTAACTTTCTGAGTTTGGTGACCATTTGGAGGGCTGAGATTGGCAGAAGGAATGTGCGTGCGCTGGGGCAGCCGTCCTCTGCACAGGAGAGGGGTCCATCCAGACATGTCCCAAGCCCTCGGGACAGGCAGGGCGACGGTCACTCGTAACGTGATGCCTGGACCCTCGAACTCGCTTTTCTGTTGTGCGAGCTGCGCATCCTGCTCCATCCTGCTCGGCGGTTGCGCAAGGCGCCGGAGCTGGTCCCCTGCCCGGGAAGGCCGCCTGGCCGGACGCGCGGGTCCCGCCCGGGTCCCGCCCTGGCTCGGGCCGGAGCATCAGGTGGGGCCCACGGCACGGGGTGACGAGGCCGAGGCGGCCTCTCCCAGACCCGCCCGCGGCTCACGCACACTCGGCCGGGGGTCCCGGCGCGTTTGCGGGCTCTGGCGGTGGGCACGTCCCCGAGGCGCCCCCACCGCGCCGGCCCGGGACACCCCCACCCGGCCCGGCCCCGGGTCCCGGGAACACGCGGCGGGTACCCCGGCACCCCCGCCCGCCCCCCGCGCGCGGACTACAAGTCCCAGCAGCCCGCGCAGCGGGCGCCCCCGCCCGCAGGGACCCCGCCGTCCGCGCGGCGGGCCGGCTGCGCTCTGGGCCGGGCCGGGCGGGAGGCCGGTCCCGCGGGCGGGGGCGGGGGCGGCTCCGCGGCTTCTCCCGCCGCCGCGGCCGAGGGGAGTTTCCAGGAAGTGGCCATATTGGATCCATTCAGCCGCAGCCGCCGGGCGGAGCGCGCCCCGCAGCCGCCGTCCCGCCCCGGCCCCGCGCGCCCGGCCCCGCGCCGATGCGGAGCTCGCCATGGCGGCCGCGGACCTGGAACGCGTCGCGGTGAGGCCCGGGGCGCGGCGCGCGGGGGACCGGGGCGCGGGGGTGACTGGGGCGCGGGGGGGAACAGGGGGCGCTCGAGGGGACTGGGGTGCGCGGGGGACCGGGGCGCTGGGGGGTACCGGGGCGCTGGGGGTACCGGGGCGCCGGGGGGACCGGGGCGCGGGGGCGACCGGGGCGCTGAGGGTACCAGGGCCCGGGGGGAAACAGGGGGCGCTGGGGGGGTACCGGGGCGCGCGGGGGCGACCGGGAGCTGGGGGTACCAGGGTGCGGGGGGAAACAGGGGGCGCTGGGGGGACCGGGGCGCAGGGGGTACTGGGGCGCCGGGGCGCGCGGGGGGCCCGGCCGCGGCGCGAGCGGTGTCAGCGCGGGGCCACCGGGGCCTCGACGCCGCCTGGCACCGCGGGGACACCGGGCCCGGCTGTCGGCCCCGCGCGCTGGGGGGCACCGCTGCGTAGCTCGGGGCGCCTTTCAGGGCGGCCGGCCGGGGTCGCCCCCGCGAGTGCAGACAGGGCAAACCCCGTTCGCGGGAAGGAGCCAAGCCCCATTTGGCTCCGGGCAGGTGCGAAGCCAGACTGGGGCCCTGGAGCCGCAGGGGGTGGGATCCGGATGCTCCGACCCCACCGCCCGGGTGTTTGTTTGCGCACAGCTGGGGAGATGCCCGGCCGCGCAGGTGTGTGGCATGGGCACAGCCGGTGAGGATGAAGCCCTTGGGGGTCCAAGGGGCCCCCCAGACGAGCTCAGGGCGGTTGCAGACTGGAGTCCTGAAGACCCTGGTCCTGCATTTCCTCCCGGTCCTGCGCCCCACGGTCTGGGTGCGACTCCAGGCAGGTCAGGCCTCAGTGGTCGCGTCTGCGGCAGCCATTCCCGGGGCTGGAGCGAGTCCAGACTCAGCCCTGTGGGCGTTTGTTGGGGCCCCAGGCCAGGTCCGCCTTCTGCAGGGTAGGCGGCCCTGGTGGTCCCTACGGGGGTCTCCCTGGACCTGAGCCCGCCAACTTACTAAAGGTTTTTATCGTCCACCCGGGGAGGGAGACCTTTTGGGGTTGTGTCTGAGGCTGGATCTGGGTGTGTCTGGAGCTAGGCTGTGACAGTGAAGGAAGCTGTGTCCTCCTGCCAGCATGTGAGGCCCTGGGCGGCTGGAAGGGGGAGGAGAGAGGGGAGGGGAAAGGGGGAGGGAGGGCCCAGGGCTGTCGGGAGGAGGGGGGAATTCTGAATATGTGGCCGATAACGACTTGGTTCTGGGACTAAAAAAGGGAGCCAGGTCTTATGTAATTAATGCTATAAATACTGCCATCTGAATTTATATATGTAAATTTTCCGTTTAATCTGGAAATACATTGTTGGTCTACTTTGGAATTGTGCGTAATTAAAGCAGGCGCTCTTGGTTTCGTAATTCCTAGATGCTAGGGTGTTTGATTCCCATTGGGAAGGGGGAGCTGTGTGTCAGTTAAGTTTAAATACAGGAGGAGCAGATTCAGAGGTTGGGCCACTCGGAGATTCATGTCACCCCCCCACCCCCGTGCTGTAAATTGGGATTTATGTGCCCAAGGTGGGCAGCACCTGAATCGTGGCAGACCTGCCGATTAGCTGGAGGCCGGGAGACCTGTGAGTGCTGGGTGTCTCTGCATGTGTGTCTGTGTGCATTTCCTGTGCCCAGCTGACCAGAAAGTTATGTCTGGGTCTTGTCTGCGGCCAGAGGTTGCTGTAGCAGTTGATCTTGCAGGTGGGAGTGGTATGTAGCCTAACCAGAATCAGACAGCCTGCTAGGGATCCTAGAAGCTGCTAGCTGGCCATGTGACCGTGGCCAGGGACTATTTAACCCTTCAGTGCTCTCATCTGTGTAATGGGATGAAAATAGCTACCTCCTTCACAGGGTTATTTTGAGGATCCAGTGAGAGGATCCAGGTGAGGTGCTTAGAGCTGTGTCTGGCACGCGGTAATGACACGGTAAATGATCCACGATACCTCGCGTCCACACGGACATGAAGACCAGCCCTGTGTGTAAGAAGGCAGCGGAGAGAGTGTTTGCCTGTTACATGGCACTCTCTGTAGGGACTGCCATCCTTGTACCCACAGAGGGTTAGCTGAGTGGCCTGTCCTGCCCTGCCAGACTGTGGGCTGGAAGTCTCCCGTACCTCCTCATGTTTGCTCTTGGACCAGTTCTGTGAGGAGTTTGGGTGTCACCCCCAAGATGGGCTGAGGCACAGAGAAGGGACTGACTCAGGTAGGGGAGGGTGTAGAGCCTGAGCTCAGGGACTTGGTTACTGTCCCAGGTTGAGCCAGAGTCTCCACACCCTCCACGCTTTGGGCTGTCAGCCTCTTGGGAGGACTTAGGCAGGGCTGCATTTGGGTGGAGACCTTGGGTGGAGCTTGGCCTGGATTTAGGAGTCTGGACTCGATTCTCCTGTCTTGGCTTGTCATCTTGGGACATTCTTCCTTTATCTTGCTGTAAAATGGGCACAGCCATGCTGATTGCAGAATTCATGGACGGCTCAGTGCAGTCTGTGGCATGTTTGGAAACGTGCTAAGGTATCTTGCCAGCTGCAGGGTCGACGTGGAGTGTACACCACAGACCCAGCAGCCATGACGTCCTGACCCGGCCCTGCTCAGCCCTGGTTCAGCCACGGGGTTAGGATCAGTGTTGCCTGTGTGTGCACGTGTGGGCCAGAACCTCTGGGGAGTCTCTGTTGCCTTTTTCCCTCCTTGGGCAGCCGGACTTGTGTCCGCTCTCGCTTTGCCTCTCCTTCCCGGGGCTCCGACTCTGGGGCTCGTCCCTCCCTGCCCTGAGCTCCTGTGTTTCCCACAGGTGAGCTCCTGTGTTTCCCTTGTCACGAGACTCCATGGTGAGGATCCTCTAGGGCCAGGGGAAAGTGGAGCCGGAGGAGGAGAGGGAAGAAACGTGCAGCCCGGCTGGCAGCCTTCCCGGCCCACCGTCACCCCCGTCTCCGCTTTATCCCCAGCACCATCTGCCACTTCCGTCGTCACCCCTGTCATCTTGACACTTCCCCAAGAAGCAGGCGGTCCGGGGAGTGCCTGTTCCCTCCCGAAGCAAGGACGGGTAGGAAGGGGCGTGGGAGGCGGTCACAGAGTGGAGTGGCGTCTCCCTGTCCTGTGAAAGTGGCCAGCAGCCGCCTTGCTGAGCCGTTCTGCAGGAGACTCGAGAGCCGAGCAAGGGACGCCTGGGCGGCTCTCGCTGCCTGGTGGTGTCGAGGGGTCACGCATGAGCACCCGCTGCCAGGACGCAGCTCCGTGCCCTTGTCCCGGGAGGTGGGCCTGCCTTCCCTGTCCGACCTCCTGGGCCTCGTGTCTTCCGTGGGCGCTCGGCGCAGGAAGGTCTGCTCAGGATTGTGGCTAGATGTGTCAGAGCTGCGAGGCTGGAGGGAAGGCACTGGGGCTCCCAGGGGGCACACGATAAGGGACCAACCCGGATGGGAGCAGCGAGGGTGGCAGGAAGGAGGCTGGTCACAGAGCCAGGGAGGATGGAGGATGGATGGCGGCTGGGAACCCAGGCTCTGACTCTTGTCGAAAGCTTTGGGTGGCAGGGAGGGCACGGGGCGCTTTGTGCCATTACCTTGTTGATGGCAGCAGCCTGGGGTCGGTAAGAATGCAGACTTTGGTCATCGGCCAGCAAAGGGTAGGCCCGAGGCCCAAACACCAGCACCCGAGTACCCCCTGGAGATGACAGAGGGGGTGGAGTCCTCTGAGATCTGAGCCTGCGGATGGGCCGGTAGAGGTGTTATTAGGGGCAGCGACCAGCACGAATGTCCCTCTGGGGCTCGAGTCCAGCAGCTGCAGGATGCGAGAGCAGAGGGCCTGGTCCCCGCCAGCCCGTGTCCCCTGCAGCCTCCAGGCTCCATGCTGCCGGCTGGGGTCACAGGACTGCAGGCGTGGCCCCCACAGCCTCGCCAGACACCCAGATGTGGAGCTGTGCAGGCAGGCGGGAGACACAGCTGCCCGGGAAAGGGACACCCCAGGTTGGTGCGCCCTCGCGGCAGAGCCGGGCACTCTCCGCTGGCCTCCTGGCTGCTCTCTGCATCCCCAGGGCTCTCGTGGGGGCTGTGACTGGGAACAGGCAGGGGCATCTTGGCTCCCGCTGCAGTTGCCCTCGGTGTTCTCGGGGCAAAGTAGATGTTCTCCCTAGAACAGGTGGCTTCTGGTGGTTCCCGGCCCCCATCCTAGAGGCCAAGTTGGAGGGACAGAACCTGGGGTGCAGGGCATAAGGACTGTTTCAGATCACAGGTGCTGCCTGTTCGCTGAGGGGCCTCCTGGGCTGGGCTATGGGTTTGGACCCAAGTCCACTGGCCAGACCCGGCTGTGGGGCCTGGGCGTGAGCCTGACACCCCAAATGGTGCTGGTCTGGGAAGGCCAGCAGGGTCCCCTGAACCTCTGCCAGGGCACTCAGGTGCCTGTGCTTCCCCCTGCCCCTTCCCAGCACCAGCACCCTCCTGGGGGGCAGGGAGCCAGGGGCACCTGTGCTGCCCACGAGCCTCCTCGCAAGGGTGGGTCTCCTAGCTGTGGAGCAGAGGCTGCCCCCTCCTTCCGGTGACGTCCAGACCGCCCGTGGCTCTCCCTGTTGCAAGGCAGTGGTGGCTGCTGCTGGAGTCCCTGCGCCAACTGAGGAAATAAGAACACTGGGGGTTCCAGAACCTGCGGCCCGAGCGCCCGCCCCATGTGCTCTGCGGTGAGCTGGACCGCTTCCTCTCAGGCAGTGCAGAAAGCCCAAGCGTGCGTCTGGGTCCTGGGCCGGGGGTGAGGGTAGTGAGCATGGCCCACAACCAGTGACAGACTCTGAGCTTCCTGGAAACGTGATTTTGACAAGACAAGTGTGAAACAAAGCGTCTCAACACGCTGTGGCCGGGTGCTCTGAGTGCAGGGAAGGAAGAAATGCCTCTTGGTGGGACAGGGGAGAGAATGGGGGGCGGGGTCAGGGGAAGAGTGGCCTTGGACGCCTGGGGATAGTTTTGCTCCCAAAGGTTCCATCTCTTCCCGGGGTGGGGTGGGGTGGGGCAGGACCAGCCTGGTGAGGGTGACTGGTGGCCTCGCTCTAGTGTGTCTGATTGTCTCACTGGACCATGATGGTCCATCCCTGCTGCAGTCTTCCCCCAAGTCTCCTGTTGCCGCCGTAGGACAGAGATGCTCGGTTCCCAGGTGTCCTCTTGCTTTAGGGCAGGTGTATCCTGCTTCTGTTCTTCCTCCCTGGACCAGGCTAGCAGCGTCCCCACCCCCACCCTCCCACACACGTCCCTTTGGCTGTTTCCCGTAACCTCTGACCTGGGCTTAGAGACTTGCTATGGAATCTTGGGACCAGCGCCTAAGCCTTTCCTGGGAAAATTCCTCGGATTCCTCCTGGGCTCAAGGACAGTTGTGCTTAGACCATGGCTTCTGGCCTGCGGCCTCAGCTTTGGCTATTTCAGGCCCCTGCTGCTGGGAGTGTCTGGAACTGGGGGTGGGGTGGTCTACCAGGGGCCTGGGTGGGGGAGGTTCCCAGTGGCACAGTGACTCCTGGGTTCCTTGCTGGGTGACGTAGCAGGGCCAGTGCTGGAGCTCCCTTGGGGAGTGGCCTCCCATGCACCTGGCTGAGCGCGTGGTGAGTGGGTGCCAGGCACGGGACCCGGGGCAGGAAAGTGTCCGAAGTCCAGGGCACTGGAGAACTCCGTGGAAGACCTGGGTCAGGAAGCTGCTCTTTGTCAAGGATTCGGTGTCCAAATACCCCATGGTGGGCTGTCTCCCTGCTCCCACCCCAACCACCAATCTCGTTTGAGACGTTTGATCTCACAGCTTTCCTGGCTTTGTTGGTTAAGACATTCAGCAGATTCCGGTTCCTTCTGGATAAAAAGCCTGGTTTTTTTGTGTGTGTGCGGGCAAACCCTGCGTGAGACGTGGTCTGCCCAGATGCCACCTTGCTTCTTGGTCAAAGGGGCGGCTCCTCTTGGCCGGCGATGAGGGAAGGCCGTTTGGGAAGGCCCAGCACCCGCATTTCCTGATCGGGAAAAGGGCGTCCCAGTTATCCGCTGGGCTGCGTAACAAAACGCTGTTCTCTGTTTTGTTCTGGGCGCCAGGCGTGGAGGCACGCAGCCGGCTGGAGCAGTTGTTATTTCGGATGTTGTCTTTGATGTGCCAAAGAGATCTTGACACAGAAGCCTGGGCCTGGCGCGGGAGCCGAAAGCTTGCTCATGATTAGAGAGGGGTAATGGCCCCGTGCACTTCTCCCGGTGCGTGCAGAGCTCAGAGCTGCCGGCTCTGTCTCTTCTCGGGCCTTGAAGACTCTGCAGAGCCCCTGCGTGAGCACCCCGGGGAGCGGGGTGTGTGGAAGGGGCCGGAGGCTGTAGGTCCTTCTCCCTCTGGGCTCCAGGTTGAGCTGTCGCCCGAAGGCTCCTCGACGTGGAGCCGTCGGTCTCCCGTGGGCTCCGAGGTCCAAGAGTGGAGACGGGCGCGTGCTCCGTCCCGCTCTGTCTCCCCCGAACCCGGCTGCAGACTGGCAAGCCTAGGCCCAGGCCAGCCCGCTGACGTGTTGTATTCTCAGTTTGTGTTGATCGTCAGCCTTTGAAGACTGGAGGATTTCACCTAAAAATCTGGATTTCTGGATTCTCTTGAAAAATGGGAAGCTTGAGCAACACTAGCCCTGCGTTCGTCCCTGCAGTTGGCTGGGAGCCACGGGGCTGCGGCCGCGGTGGACTGGGCAGAGCCCGGTTCCGCCGTTCCCGCCTCTCTGGGCGAGGCTGAGTCAGCGCTGTCCCGTGCCCAGCGGAGCCGCCGTGCGGCTGGGAGCCGGGGCTTTGCAGTCACGCCCGCTCCATTCACAGGCTTCGCTTTCCCCAGCCGTGTGGTCCTGGGCCAGTTACGTAATCTTCTGGTGCCTCCGTTGTCTCGTCCGCACGGGAAGATCCTGTTGCAGCCGACGTCACAGGGCTGAAGGGGGGACTGCGGGAGGTTAAAGCAGAGTTGCCCGTAGCCAGCACTTGATAGATGCCATCGTTGTCATGGCGACTACTATGCCTGCTCCCCATTTATCCACTCACGTCACCTGCCTGGCCCCGCAGGCATCCGCGTTAAACCTGAGCCCCCCGAGGTCCAGGATGTGGTGTCCTCGTTTCTTCATCCCAGAGCCTGGCACGCGGCGGGGTGTGCAGGGAGTGTGTGTGGAGTGCCGAGTGGGTGGGGGGCCGGCCCAGGGTGCGGGAGGCGGCGCAGCAGGGTGGTGTGGGGCTCGCCTGCCATCATAGCCCTGCCCTGCCTGGATTAGTGCCCGGCTTCTGCGTGGAGTGGGGGTAATCGGGTCGTCTGCCCCCGTGGCGGGAAGGAGCCAAGAGCCTGTGTGATCTGTTTGTTTGTGCGGGGTGGTCCTCAGTGAGGTGCTGGTGTCCCCTGTGACGTGCGTTCCTCCCCGCGGCTGTAGACACTGAGACTGAAGTTTAATCTCCGTGCTGTCCCTTCCTCTCCTGGCTCTCCTTGCTTCCTCCCTGTTCCTCTGCATCCAGACGGTTCTCTATGAGGACCGCAGCAGTCAAGATGCTTTCAGTTGCAGGTAACAGATTAGCCCCACTCCACGAGCTTGAGCAGTAAAGGTGGGAGGCCAGGGACAAAGGGAAAAGCCAGGGGTTGGGCAGGCGCTGGCTCGGGCCCTCTTCTCTGTGATTTCCTTGGCTCTGTTGTCCTCTGGGAGTGACTTCCGCCTCAGGCCAGCCCCCCTGATGGTCGAACCTGGGTCCCCTGCCTGTCCCTAAACCCATCGTGGGATCGTGCTCACTGGCCCCCAGCCCTGGGGTTGGAGCTGCGGTCGACTGCTGACTTTGTTTCGTGGTGGTGGCCGGGACGTGCGGGAGATGCTCTGGAGATGGCGGCTCCTGCTGGGCTGTGAGCCCACTTGGCTTAGTAGACAGTCAGGGCGGGCCCCCGGAGCAAGCCGTGCAGCTTAGATCCCGTGTTGTCGATGCCAAGTGTATGCATCAGTGAGAGTCCCCTTCGGCAAAGGTGAGAGGTCAGGTCGGTCTCCTGAGACCAGGGAAAACAGCACCGTCTCCGTCGGGGCCGGTGACCATCCTTGCGTGTGTGCACGTGTGTACACGTGTGTGCCCGTGCCCCACAGACTGACACCCCACTGGTCCCTGCTGCTCCTGAGCAGACGCCGCTGCAGGTCTGCGGCCCCTGGAATGACGACTGCATTCCAGCTACAACCTGCGGGTGACGACCTCCCCGAACGCCATCCACTCCCCCGAGAGCGCCCAGGCGTGCGAGTGAGGGCCGGGCAGCAGTCGCTGAGCAGGGAGAGGTGGGCTGACGTGAGACCCCCGGTGCTGCTCCTAGCCTCTGGCGTCTGGAACTGTGAGAAAGTGGGGAAACTGAGGAATGGGATGGCCTGTTGCTCAGTAGGCACTCCACGGCAGGGTGTATGTGACTGCGTGTGAGTGTGAGAGCGTGTGTGTGGTTTCCAGACGCAGCTGGCTCCGTGGGTTTGGCGGCAGGATGCTGCATTGCATCCTGATTGTGTCACCCTTGGAAGAAGAGGCTGAATAAACACGTAGCCTTCTCTGCAAGCCCAGCACGCCTTAAATTTTGGAGGCTTTCAGTCTCGCCGGAAAAGAAAAAAGCTCTAGACTGACTGTTCTGTTCTCCATTCCATCCTCAAGCCCGCACGAGCAGGTGGAACGGAGAGGAGATAGTGCAGCCCTGTGTGAGGTGGGCGGATGGACGCCACAGCAGGTGACGACGGTGTCCGGTGACTTACAGATGGTGGTGGTGTCCAGCGTAGCTGTGGAGGGGTGGGGAGAATGGCAAACCTGCTCTCCCCCAGCCAACTTCGAGAAGCTCATGGAATAGGTGGGGAAACAAGATTTATAAAAAATAGGATAGGCTGGGCGCGGTGGCTCACGCCTGTAATCCTAGCACTCTGGGAGGCCGAGGCGGGAGGATCGTTTGAGCTCAGGAGTTTGAGACCAGGCTAAGCAAAGAGCTGGACAACTAAAATAAATATATGTATATATAAAATTAGCCGGGCATGGTGGCACATGCCTGTAGTCCCAGGTGCTTCGGAGGCTGAGGCAGGAGGATCCCTTGAGCCCAGCAGTTTGAGGTTGCTGTGAGCTAGGCTGATGCCACAGCATTCTAGCCTGAGCAACAGAGTGAGACTCTGTCTCAAAAAAAAAGGATGCCAATAGTACAAGGAAATGGGATCATTGGATCCTGCCAAGCGAGGGGTCTGCAATGTGAGTACTTGGCAGCCAGGTGAGAGCAGGTGCCAGGGAAGAGGTAAACTGAGCTCTAGAGCCCAGGCAAGGTGCAGAGTTTGGAAAGTGAATTTGGCGTTACCTGCTGGGCTGGATCTGAGCCCGAGAGGAAGGCCTGGGACGCCGTGCTAAGGGGTTTGGACCTGACACATATCTTGGGTTCTATTTATTGTTCTTGATGTGGGCACCAGTGAAAGAAAGCTCCTGTGGGACCCAGGTGTCGGTTATGTTTGCAGCGCTAAGGGACCTGGGCTTGCGTGGGGAGATTGGGCCGTGACGCCCTGGGGCTAAGTGACAGGGGAAGGGTCGACTCTTGGGACAGGGCTCCACTAAGGGTAACCCTGACTCGTCTGAGGGGCCAGTGCAGCCGCTCAGAAGGCCGCAGAGCCGGAGGGCTGTGGTCAGCAGAACGAGCGGCTGCAGGGGCTCAGGCCGAGGCAGAGGACCACGGCTGCAGAAGGCCAGGTGCTCAGCTCGGCACCGAGGGGAGCCGTCTACAGGCAGGAGCTGGGGTCCCCGGTTCAGGCCTGAGCCCCTGGGCCTGCCTGTATCTGGATCTGCACGAGGGCTGCCGCTGCCCTGGTGCGTAGCTCCAGCTGTGCTCAGCTGGGCCTGCTTCCTCCCTTCGGAGCCGTGGGCGAGTGGGCAGGTGATGTTCTGAGCTCCTGCCTTGCTTGTCCTTCCTCTTTCTAGCCAACGGTCAGGGCAGGGGGGCCCAGGACTGGAGGAGGCCTGTTTCTGCCCACCACGGAGCTGTCTGGGGCCTGCCCTCAAGAGGGGCTGAGCCTGGGAACACTTTGCCCCATTCCCAGGGAAGCTGGGGAACCATTCACGGAAATTGGAGCCCGACAGTGGCCTAGGCTTTGGGTCCTCATGGTTTCGTTTTTAGTGCTGTGGGCCGACTCCAGGGGCCCCAGCTCCTCTGGGCCCTGCTGCCATCTCTCTACCAAGGCTGGGCCCCACGTTCCCACCCAGAACCCTCCGTCTAAACAGCCAGGGCTGGGGTGGGCTGGGAGTCGGAGGGTGGCAGGACTAGGAGCCCAGGGGTCTCCAGAGAAGACCACTGAGGCAGGAGGGAGGAAGCCCCAGACAGTCACGTCACCAGCCCTTCGGAGACCACCCCTGAGCCCCAGTGGTGGCCGTCTGAGGGGGGCCGGCTGTCTGGCAGGGCCCGTCTGTGACTTCCTTGCTCGTCTGCGTGAGGAGCAGGGGTGGACGTGGAGGGCCCTGGGCCCAGCCTGCTCAGGGAGACAGACCTCTCTGATGGAGCGAGGCAGGTCGGGCAGACCTGCCTCTGCTGGAATCCTGCTTCAGCGGGAGGGTCTGGGAGGTGCAGCATCACCCCATCCTCAGAGCTGCTGTAGGAACAAACTCTCCGATCGGGATCTCCTCCTGGGCCCTGGGGCCACCTGAGCCAGGAGGGATGAGCCCCGGGCCCAGGCATCCCTGGCCGTCCCAGGGAGAGCAGAGCCTCTTCCCAGGGGAAAAGGCCTTTTCCAGGGTGGGAGTCCTGGGCCCTGAGGGTCACTGGGCGCTCTCTGCGGAAGCTTGGCCTGGAGTTTGGGCGTCAGAGCTCTGGGATGCTCAGAGTGTGTTCCGAGGTTTGCTGAGAATCCAGACGAGGCGGGCAGGCCTGGCTTAACTCAGGCTTGGCCTCCCCCAGTTTGGCCTTGCACCCTGGGGGCTCACTGCCTTGCTTCGTCTTCCTCTCGGCAGAATGCAGAGCCGGAGCCGCGGAGCCTCTCGATGGGCGGCCATGTGGGCTTCGACAGCCTCCCGGACCAGCTGGTCAGCAAGTCGGTCACTCAGGGCTTCAGCTTCAACATCCTCTGTGTGGGTGAGTGTCACGGTCATGGCCTGGCCAGGGCAGCCTCGGACAAGGATGGACGAGAACCACCCGGGAGATGGGTGTCCTTGCCCTGGACAACCGTAGGCTGCAAGGCAGCTTCCCAGGCAGGGCGGGACTCTGGGGGTCAGGACGAGGGCTCTGTTGAGCTGGGACCTACCTGACAGCGAGGTGACATGAAGAGGAAACAGGGATTAGGCACAGGAAGGTGCTTTGTGAACCATGGGTGTTTATTACAGAAATTTAGATTCATTTATTCATTTGTTTATTTAAAAGCATTTACTTGTTTACTAATCCCTACTGTGTGTCAGGGACATTATGGCAAACAGGCATGTGCACCCCACTGCAATGACACATAGTGAGTCTCCAGCGCTTGTCTGCACGAGTGCAACCCAGGCAGGGGGCTCTGGGAGGCTCTGTGCACCTCAAGGCCTGGGACTCCTGGGGGGCACAGAGCGCTCTGCACAGAGCGACTGTGCCCCTGGAGAGGCAGCCCCCACCCCCGCCAGCCAGTTAAAGCCACATGGAACTGGAGCTGCTGGGGACACAGGGACTGAGCCACTGGGGGCTTCAGACACCAGCCCTGCTGCCCTGTGGCCATCCTGGGCCTGGGTGCGGTGTGCAGAGCGGGCAGTGTGCTGGGTGCCAGGGTCCCACTGAGGCTGGCGGTGCCTCCCTAGCTGCCCGGTCTGCTGCTTCCCACCTCCCCGGAAACATGCCACACCTCCCGCGTGGCTGTGCCTCGTGTCCAGGCCCGCCTTTGCGCTCTTTCTTCCACATGTTATTTCTGGGGCCACCGAGGGAGGGAGAGTTCCTGGGGATGGGGACAGCGAGGGATGGGGTGCGAGGCCTGCCCCCTCTCTTGTGTGGGGCCGCGGGTGCCCGGCCCCGCCCGGCCTAGACACCGGCCCGAGACAGCCCTGGATGCAGCCTTTGCCGCCACCCTCGCCCTCCCGCCCGCCCCAGGGGAGACGGGCATCGGCAAGTCCACGCTGATGAACACGCTCTTCAACACCACCTTCGAGACGGAGGAAGCCAGCCACCACGAGGCGTGCGTGCGGCTGCGGCCGCAGACCTACGACCTGCAGGAGAGCAACGTGCAGCTCAAGCTGACCATCGTGGACGCCGTGGGCTTCGGGGACCAGGTCAACAAGGATGAGAGGCAAGAGGCGGGAAGGGCGGCCCGCCAGCCTCCGCCCCATCCCGGCCACCGGGGCCACCGTCCTGAGACTCTGCCCCTACGCGTGGCCGAGCCCCACACTCCTCTGGGGCCCCGTGGTGGCACCCCTTGGAGGGTCAGGGGAGGCGGCCGCACCTGTGCCCAGACGGGCATCCCGGGGAAGCTGCTCGTTCCCAAGGAGACGGGGGTGGGGGGGTGGGGGGGTGTGACGCAGCCGTCCGTAGTTACAGGCCCCGCCTCCTAGTGACAGACTGAGCCGTCCGTAGTTACAGGCCCCGCCTCCTGGTGACGGACGGAACCATTTGTAGTTAAAGGCCCCGCCTCCTGGTGTTGGAGCCGTCTGTAGTTACAGGCCCCGCCTCCCAGTGACGGACAGAGCTGTCTGTAGTTACAGGCCCCGCCCCCCGGTGACGCCGCAGTTACAGGCCCCGCCTCCTCGTTAACGGAGCCGTCTGTAGTTACAGGCCCCGCCTCCTAGTGACAGACTGAGCCGTCCGTAGTTACAGGCCCCGCCTCCTGGTGACGGACAGAGCCGTCTGTAGTTACAGGCCCGCTTCCCGGTGATGGAGCCGTCTGTAGTTACAGGCCCCGCCTCCTAGTGACAGACTGAGCCGTCCGTAGTTACAGGCCCCGCCTCCTGGTGACGGACAGAGCCGTCTGTAGTTACAGGCCCGCTTCCCGGTGATGGAGCCGTCTGTAGTTACAGGCCCCGCCTCCCAGTGACGGACAGAGCTGTCTGTAGTTAAGGCCCCGCCCCCCGGTGACGCCGCAGTTACAGGCCCCGCCTCCTCGTTAACGGAGCCTTCTGTAGCTACAGGCCCCGCCCCCCGGTGACGCCGCAGTTACAGGCCCCGCCTCCTCGCTAACGGAGCCGTCTGTAGTTACAGGCCCATCGTGGACTACATCGACGCGCAGTTCGAGAACTACCTGCAGGAGGAGCTCAAGATCCGCCGCTCGCTCTTCGACTACCACGACACGCGGATCCACGTGTGCCTGTACTTCATCACGCCCACGGGCCACTCGCTCAAGTCCCTGGACCTGGTGACCATGAAGAAACTGGACAGCAAGGTGTGCCCCCGCCCGTCCTCGTCCCGTGCCTCCCGCTGGGACGGACGCGTGGCGGTGGGGGCTGGTGGGGCTGGCGGTGGGGGCTGGTCGGGGCTGGCAGTGGGGACTGGACGGGGCGGTGGGGGCTGGTCGGGCTGGCGGTGGGGGCTGGACGTGGTGGCGGTGGGGGCTGGTCGGGGCTGGCAGTGGGGGGCTGGAAGGGGCGGTGGGGGCTGGTCGGGGCTGGCAGTGGGGGCTGGACGTGGTGGCGGTGGGGGCTGGTCGGGCTGGCGGTGGGGGCTGGTCGGGGCTGGCAGTGGGGACTGGACGGGGCGGTGTCGGCTGGTCGGGGCTGGCAGTGGGGACTGGACGGGGCGGTGGGGGCTGGTCGGGGCTGGCAGTGGGGACTGGACGGGGCGGTGTCGGCTGGTCGGGGCTGGCAGTGGGGACTGGACGGGGCGGTGGGGGCTGGTCGGGGCTGGCAGTGGGGGGCTGGACGTGGTAGCGGTGGGGACTGGTCGGGGCTGGCAGTGGGGGGCTGGAAGGGGCGGTGGGGGCTGGTCGGGGCGCTGGACGTGGTGGCGGTGGGGACTGGTCGGGGCTGGCAGTGGGGACTGGACGCGGCGGTGGGGGCTGGTCGGGGCTGGCAGTGGGGGGCTGGAAGGGGCGGTGGGGGCTGGTCGGGGCTGGCAGTGGGGGGCTGGACGTGGTAGCGGTGGGGACTGGTCGGGGCTGGCAGTGGGGGGCTGGACGTGGTGGCAGTGGGGACTGGTCGGGGCTGGCAGTGGGGGCTGGACTCAGTGGCGGTGGGGGCTGGTCGGGGCTGGGAGCGGCGCCCTGGCTCGGCCGTGTCCGTCGCTCACCGTCTCCGCTGCCCCAGCGCCCCGTCGCTCTGGGCCGCCCCTCCGGCGCCCTATGCCGCGTCTGGCCCTGAGCCTCTTCCTTCCAGCCGAATCCGTGTGCATTCTCAGCCCTGCCGCCCCTCCCCCCAGCTCCCTCGCCTCCCTGTGATGCTTCCCCAGGGGTCCCGTCCCATCCCAGCCTCTGCTCACTTCTCTCCCCCAATTCCTTATTCTCATCCCTGCCTTCACTTCCCTTTTCCTCCCTGACATGGTTTCCCTTGGTTCCTTCTGAGCCCACCAGGGAGAGGGGGCTCAGCCCCAGGACCCGGATGTGGATGAGGCGTAGCTGTTGTGAGGGCAGCTTCGTGGGGGGACAGGGAGGGTTGGGGGTCCTAGAGGACATGAGACCCCACACTCACTTGTCAGCTGTCATGGCCCTGCCGTCTGCGTCTCGGGTGTGAATTTCTGTTGTGAAACCTGGGATAACCTTGGCCTGGGAAGCTTTGAGATCTTCCTGTGGCCACTGCTGCTGGCAGGTCACTGCTTGGTGGGGAGCTGAGCCCCTGTCCCCACCGCTGCTGTCGGGCCCCAGGCCACTCAGGACCTTCGGAGCATTCTGGGTCAAAGCTACGTCTGCCGGGGGGCCAGTTTGGGCTTGGATGGTGGTTTTGGGGAGCCAGGGCTGTGAGAAGCAGCCGATCATCACAACACGTTAGTGTGGCTGCAGGTGGCTGAGTTTGGGGCGGGACCGCCCACGGGAGTAGCTTCCTCTCTTCGGCTTCCCGCCCCTCTGCCCAGGGACGTGGCCCCCGTGTGGCTGTCCCCAGTCAGGGAGCCACTGCTCGAAATACCCGCCAACCCGCCGTCCCCACCTGGTCTGGGCAGGTGAACATCATCCCCATCATCGCCAAGGCCGACACCATCTCCAAGAGCGAGCTCCACAAGTTTAAGATCAAGATCATGGGCGAGCTGGTCAGCAACGGCGTCCAGATCTACCAGTTCCCCACGGACGACGAGGCTGTCGCGGAGATCAACGCCGTGATGAACGTGAGTGCTGGGCGAGGGCCTGGGGCTCCCCGGGGCTGGCACGGAGCTCAGACATCCCCAGGGACCTGTTCCCTAGACGGCCGGTCTCAGCTTCTCCAGGACAGAGGGCTGGGCGTCTGGACCCGGCGGGGCCTAGGTCTCCTGGGCAGGGACGGGAGGAATCTGCTATTGGGTTTGCACGGGGTCCCCCCAGGTCTGAGTGTCACAAGATCTGGGTCAGGTTCGGCACCCGAAACCCACAGGGGTGGGCAGGCCTGAGGCCAGGTTGGGCACCTGGGTGGGAGCCAGGCCCAGGGTCCTTCCAGGGGGCTCTGGCAGTCCCTGGGGAGCCCCGGTGCTGAAGGAACAGCCCAGAGAGGCGGGAGCCCCAGGGAGGGGGTTGGGGGTTTGGCCCCTTCACCTGTTTGGGGTTGTTCTAGAACATTGCTCCAGTAGAGAGTGGGAAGTGGGCATCTGGCCCTGGGGCTGCTGTTCACGCTGGCAGTCCCTCCCTGGGCCCAGGGGCGGTGAGGGCGTCTCCGTCGGCCCGAGTCGGCTCGTGCTCACGCTCACCTGGGCCCTTTCCAGGCACACCTGCCCTTCGCCGTGGTGGGCAGCACCGAGGAGGTGAAGGTGGGCAACAAGCTGGTCCGAGCGCGGCAGTACCCCTGGGGCGTGGTGCAGGGTGAGTGTGGCGGGGGAGCCCTCCCTGGGGCCTGAGCGCGGTCCCCATCCCCACCTGCTGCTGTCCCCTGCCCCGTCCTCCCTCTGTCCCCCGTGTGGCCGCCTGACCCCCACGTGCCCGCCGCTCTCAGTGGAGAACGAGAATCACTGCGACTTCGTGAAGCTGCGGGAGATGCTGATCCGGGTGAATATGGAGGACCTGCGCGAGCAGACGCACAGCCGGCACTACGAGCTGTACCGGCGCTGCAAGCTGGAGGAGATGGGCTTCCAGGACAGCGACGGCGACAGCCAGCCCTTCAGGTGACAGCCCGGGCAGGGAGGGAGCCTGTCCTCGCCGTCTCGGCCGGACCGGCTGTGGGTGTCACAGACACACGGACCGGACCGGCATCGGTGCCCTGGCATCTTGGGAGCCAGCGGCCCTAGTGCCACGAGACCCTGCTCCTCCGGCGCTGCCTGTCACTGCCCCTAATCCCCCTGGCCCTTCTCTCCTGCACCCCGCAGCCTGCAGGAGACGTACGAGGCCAAGAGGAAGGAGTTCCTGAGCGAGCTGCAGAGGAAGGAGGAGGAGATGAGGCAGATGTTTGTCAACAAGGTGAAGGAGACGGAGCTGGAGCTGAAGGAGAAGGAAAGGGAGGTGAGTGCGGGCCGGGGGCCGCGGGGAGGACGAGGAAGGCCGGCTGGGGTGTGGCACCCCCTGCCCTGCCCAGGCTGACGCCCCCGCCCACCCGCAGCTGCACGAGAAGTTCGAGCACCTGAAGCGGCTGCACCAGGAGGAGAAGCGCAAGGTGGAGGAGAAGCGCCGGGAGCTGGAGGAGGAGACCAGCGCCTTCAACCGCAGGAAGGCGGCCGTGGAGGCCCTGCAGGCGCAGGCGCTGCACGCCACCTCGCAGCAGCCCCTGAGGAAGGACAAGGACAAGAAGAAGTAGGTGGCGGGTGGGCGGCCGTCCCCTGTACCCTCGCTCGGGCTCCTCCTGCTCATTTCCCGCTTTGCTCTTTCTCGTGTTCGAGGCGGTCCCGCCTCTGTCTCGCTCACCTCTCTCTTGCCCTCTCTCTCGCTGGTGACCTGGCATCCCGCCATCCGGGTCACGCTCTGTCCTGCACAGGTGACCCTGTGCCTGCCTTCTCCCTCCCCCGCCTGACCCCACCCCTGTCCTCTCGGGGTGCCCAGCTCTCTCCAGGTGCCCAACTCTCACTCTCGGGGTACCCAGTTCTCAATCTCCGGGTACCCAGCTCTCACTCTCAGGGTGCCCAGCTCTTGCTCTCGGGGTACCCGGTTCTCAATCTCAGGGTACCCGGCTCTCACTCTCGGGGTGTCCAGTTCTCAATCTCAGGGTGCCCGGCTCTTGCTCTTAGGGTGCCCAGCTCTCACTCTCGGGGTACCATTTCTCTCGTGGTGCCCAGTTCTCACTCTCGGGGTGTCCAGCTGTCACTCTGAGGGTGCCCAGTTCTCACTCTCGGGGTGTCCAGCTGTCACTCTGAGGGTGCCCAGCTCTCACTCTTGGGGTTCTCTCACTGGTGCACTTGTCCTCCTGCAGCCCCCCGCAGCTGGGCCCTGCTGCTCTGTGGAGAAGGCCGGGCCGCGCAGGCAGGGGTGGAGGGGGCAGCTGTCGGGTCTGGGGGAAGGCCTAGGAGAGGGACACGGCCTGGGGACATCAGCCTTTCCAGCCACACTCCAAAAGCTCCTGCGGTTTCCGCCCGGACGGCCGTGGCACGTACCCCCCGAGTCTCTGGAGTCACGGGGTCGGGCCCGTGTCGCTGGCAGCAGGACTCATGCCCAGCTGCACTGACCCCCCGGACACTGCCATCACGGTGCAGCGGTCTTACGGGGCACGTGGGACTGACGGGAGGACCGTGTCTCCCTGCCGGGCTCTGTGGGGTGGGAGGGGGAGGCAAGGCTTTTCCCAGCACCGGGAGTGCAGTGAACCTAGTGGCCAGGTGGGGGCAGCTCTGAGTCGCGCGTGTCGCCGCTGTCTCCACACCCTTAGCCAGAGCACAGGTGTCCTGGCTCCTGGGGACCCCCTCTCCCACCCACTCATGGCCCCAGGCCAGATCACACTGTAGGGGTCTCTTCCATCTCTGCACATCCCTGCCCTGGTGTCAGGTGCCGACTTTCTCTTGCCAACCCGGGAACCAAGCAGGGGTACCCACCTGGCCCTTGTTCTCAGGGTCTGTTTCCTCCTGGAATGTCTGGAGACATGTGTGCACAAGCGCATCCTTCTCTGGTGGCAGTGGAGCCTAGTGGTTAGGGCCATGCAGTGCATAGTTAGCTGTGGCCCTGGGGTGCTGTTTTTGCCGTTAGCACTTCCCCCCTTTCCATCCCCAATATTGCATTTTTCCTAACACGTACAAGGAGAACACGTGTGCACACACTGTCTTAGTCTCCCCATGCCCCGTCACACACGCGGGCTCAGGCACATGTCTGCCAACGCACAGTGCGTGCACAGAGGCACAGATACCTGCTGAGGACAAGACAATCAAAGGGCTTCTCCCCGGGGTAGCCGAGTGACAGAGAACCAGGCTTCCAGGAGCTGGATGCCAACTCTCCTTCCTAAGGTCTGTCCTCTGCTTTGGGACAAGCCCTCCCGCTCTGTGTAAGCTCCCCCATCGTCATGTCCAGTCCTCCCCCGACCCCCCCCCAGCTACTGGCAGTGCTGGGGGGCGGATGAGCCCCTGCCTGGCTGCAGGGAGGACCCCAGCCCGTGCTCCCCCAGCCATGTGACTTTCCCCCCTGCTTGGCGTTTGCTTCTGGCCCTGCTCCCACGTCCAGCTGTCTGTGTGGTGAGCGTGGAGGCTTCGTGGGTTGGAACCTGCATGGGTTTCAAGCTGGCAGCTCAGAAATCGGGTTTCTCCTGGGGCCAGGGGTGGGGGGTGGGCAGAGGTCTGGGACCCAGGGTCTGGCACCCAAATTGACTTTGCCGTACTTCCTGGCAGCTCGGCCCAGGCCATGCTGTGAAAGAAAAGGTAGGCAGGTTGCCCTAGGAGGTGAGCTGCAGAGAAGCCACTCAGAAGTCGAAGACAAGGGCCTGTGGCCAGGTCAGGGTGTGAGGCCAGTGAGGTCGGGTGCAGGCAGGGCCTTGTCCCTCGAGACTGGTCTCCCTGCTTCCCCCATGTGGCCGGGGCTCCTTGGTGTGTTCCCCATCCCTGGCCTGGAAAACAGGTCTGTTCCGTTTGCTGGACATGCCAGAAAGCTCCA
Organism: Microcebus murinus; assembly: GCF_040939455.1. Taxonomy (NCBI): domain Eukaryota; kingdom Metazoa; phylum Chordata; class Mammalia; order Primates; family Cheirogaleidae; genus Microcebus; species Microcebus murinus. The sequence continues at coordinate 2,402,207 of NC_134124.1, read as the reverse complement.
GTCAGTTTGGCCTCTGGGAGAGAGAACTCCCCTCCTGTGCTGGCCTCCTGGGGGCCAGGAGCGGGCTGGGCGGGGTGGCCGGAAGCGCCCCTTCCTCCTGCCCCGGTCACGGGGACGGGGTGAGCCGGGAGTGCCTTTTCTGGGAGGGGTGGCGGGGAGGGTATTTTTTCGTGACCATTTGTGTGAATGGCTTTGCTCGATTATATTTGGTCTTCGGGTTTTAATCCGTTTTTGCAACGTTGCTTCCCAATCAGATCTTGACCCTCAGCCGGTGACGCCACAAACGGAAGCGAGTTCTCTGCTTTGCGCGGCGCAAGGCCAAACTGACTGCCCTTTCCCCGCGTCTGCCTCGCTGTCTCTGGCTTCTGTTTGATTCGCTCTGCGTATCTTTTTAATGCGTCTGTTTCTGTTTTGTTTGTTTTTATTTTTATTTTTCAGTTAACGCACGCACAGACTTACATGTCAAGAGCGGACTTTAGCCTTTCATGTGTTAAGTTGCTTGAGTTACACCCTGGGACCCTTCTCCCAAAGCATGGTGTGAGGATGGACTGGGAGCCGGTACAGACTCCAGTGTTTACAGCTCTGCCCCCGGCGGGCCGCCCCCCCCATGCAAACACACAAAAGCCATGAATGCTGGAACCCAAAACTGACGAGATTTATTTTTTTCAGAGCCAGTGGCTGGTCTTCCATTTACAGTGTCACTATTCCCTGACGGAGCAGCTGCCGGCCGCTCTAGCAGAGGTCCCGGCCGGCGACCTCGGGCCGCGCCGGGCCTGCTGTCCAGCGTCCAGACGGCAGCCCCCGGGCGCGTGGCCTCGTGCACATGCTGCAAAATCCGCCCGGCCCCCCTTCGTTTTAATTTTTCTAACCTAGAGCTTCGTTTTAATAATAACTTTAAAACACTTCTAAATTTTTATTTTGGCACCAGCACATAAAGACGAATAATACCCTCTCCCATTATTTTCATAAATAACACAGATGCTCTGGTTTTTGAAAACTAAAAATATCTCTAAACCTTTCTTATGTATAAAAGGCCCCCCCATAATACATAGGGAGAGGTGGGTAATAAACGTCCTGTAATGACAGTGTTTGGAATTTCTTTCCGGATGGAAGCGGAACAGCAGGAGTGAGACCATGCCCGGTGTCTCTACTGTGAATGTAAATGGAACAGCAGCCCAAAGCCATTGTCTCTGTGCCCTGCGGTGCTACCTGTGAGCAGGGACCAGCTCCGTGTGTGTGCGCAGTGTCTGACTCCGGCCAAACGCACCCCCCCACCCCAATCCTGTGTACCCCAAATGCAAAGAGTGCTCAGTGCGGAGAAGGTCGGTACCTCAAGGTCATTGTTTCTTCTTTCCTGGCTGAGTCCCAGGGTGGAGAGATGTCGGTGTCTGCTGTGTGTAGACAATTCAGGGACAGACCAGCAGACAAGGAGCTCCCCCTCGGCTGTGCTCTAAGGGGAGCATTTTGAGAGGAAGTCACAGCAGCCTTGGCTCACCTGTGCTCCTGTTGGCTTCCAAGCCACTGAGAGTGTCAAGGTTGAGACCGTAGCCTGGTGACATGGGAGACGAAAGGAAGGACATCCTTGGACGCTGGGGAGCACGGCCCTGCCTTCAAGGAGCTCCCGGTCCGGCGCTGCCTGGCGGGAAGCTCAGGAGGCCGCGCTGACTTGCTGTCGAATCCGTGGTTTGCTTTTTGCGCCCACTGTCCTCCCAGCCATCGCTGTCTCCCCCTTTCTGCCTGGCCTGCTTTACTGACTTCCAGGACCGAGTCCTGGCTTCCTCCCGCCCTTCCGAGAGGATGTTCCGGGCGGGGGAGGGGCGCGTTGCCTGTGTCCACTGAGGCACGGCCAGAGAGAGGCAGCGTTCCCGCGGGAGCACCTCCACGCGCCAGGAGCAGAGCGGGTCCTGCTCGTGTTCAGAGCGAAAATTCTCCGCCCCTTAAGCCAGATTCAGGGGCAGACCTGGATTTTGTGGGGCTGGAAGCTTGAATGTTTAGGAAAACTTCTTTAAGAAAGAGAATACGAAAATAACATTAGGGACAGGCCCTGGAAGGGGCCTTGAAGATTAAGCTTCGTTAGCTTCACGATCAATCCACTTTGGGCTGTGACCGAAAACCGGTGCTCCCGTGTGGGTGTCTGCGAAGGGAAGCCAGCACAGGAGGGCAGAGGTGGGCTGCAAGGCGCCCGTCCTTAGGGTCATCCTGTGTCCGAAAGTCTGTTCAGCTGGGTCAAAGTGTGACCTTTAAGATAGCTTCTCTCAGCTGATGTCTTTCTGAAGATGAGGCCTGGTGACCCAGCAGGGACATTGGCTATATAGGAGGTGACAACTTCTGGTTCATGCCCCAACCTGGGGACCTTGGAGTGGGCAGCCTGCGTCCCCACCCTGGGCATCCTGGAAGGGCACAATTGTGGCTGGTTGCTTGCCTGGGGGCCCCAGACTTCCTGCATCTCTGGGGAGACCCGACAGAATAGGAATTTTTAGGGTCTGAGCTGCCACCATGGGTGCCACTGGCTCTAGCAAGCCCCACCGCTCCTCTCCCTGGCTGTTTGTTGTGTTTGCAATTTTGTCTTCTTTAGCTGAGACCAAAGTAATCCTTGGTGCACAAGGTGAGCTTCAAACTTGCCATTATTTAACAAGCTACCCCTCGTGGAATGTGACTTTGTCTTCAGGATCTAATGTATCCCCCCCCTCTTTTTTTTTTCCTCGTTGTCATCTGTTTGCATTATTACAGTTGTCATGTAGGGTCATGGTGGCATTTACTATCATGTCTTTCATAAACCATGTTGGTTTGGGGTAGAAGGATCACCATATAATTTATCGTCCAAACTGGGACTTTTGAGAGAGAAAGGGGATGTTGTTAATAAATACACCAGGTCAACAGGCAAAAACCAGAACGGTCCCAAGTGAACTGGGTTATATGGTCTCCCTAGTTATGAGTAACCCTGACCTAGGTGGTTTGTCATGGTGCGGGCCGACTACACATGTGTTCATGTATGTCTGTGTGTGGACTCCTTGTTAAGTGGGGCTCATATTACTGGATACGGCCTGAAGGAAGTGCTGCTTGCTAGTCTGTTATGTTAACGTGCTTTTCTAAAACTGCTTCACTTGTTAATTCATTTACTCCTGCATTCATTGACTGTTTTTGTTCCTTTTCCATTCACTTTGTACTCATTTTTCCCCCCATTAAATTTTTGCATTTATTTTGAGTTTTCTGTGGTGTCTTTTTTTGGGCAGTCGCTTTTCTGATTTAACAAGTGTCCCGAGCCTATTCATCTGCTATCACTGTGGTGAAATACAGCTTGTGTTTTCTGTGAACTTTTGTGGAGGTTGCTGTACTTCCGTAGGAATTACATTTTAACAGGGAATCCCGCTGTTCATCTGTGAAAGGCTCTTGGATGAGTGTGGGCTGGAGGAAACAGTTAGGAAAGAGAAGGTAGGCTGTGGCCCGACTCTTTATCGGGCACTGGACACAGGACAGGAGAGCAGGCACACCCTGCCCTGCAGGAGTCGACGTCCTTATCAAAGAGGCTTGACCTGGGACAGCTGACATTTGAGTGCTTAATGTGCCAGGATCTCTCTGAAGTACGTTCCACGCATTAACTCCTCTAATCCTCACCGTAATCCTGTGATTAGTGCCATCATCCCCTGTTTTATAGGTGAGGCATGGAGAGCTTAAGTAATCACCCGTGGTCACATAGCAAGTGACAGTAGGGGCTGGGGTTTGACTGTCGGTAGTCTGCACCTGTAGTGCCCGAGCTGCCGCCGCTCCTTGGCGTCCCAGTGGAAAGATGGAAGAGGAGCGGGGATGTGGCCCGTGTTGAGAGTGTGCAGTCAGCGGGTGGGCTGGGGGACCTGAAGCGGTGTTGCAGAGGTGGGGTGCCCCGGGGCACAGGCAAAGGTTTGGCGGAGGAAGGACAGACTGGTGGTTCAAGGAAGTGACAAACAAATACGTGTGTTTATTTGTTGAGGGACTTTCTCTGTCGGGTCCTAGGTAGACTGGGAAGACCAAAATGAGAAAACGAGGACAGAGGTTTGGGGAGCCCGGCACGCAGACCTCTGTGATGAAGGGGTAGCGCGGCTGCACCCGTGGGAAGGCAGGTGGCGGGAGGCAAAGTCTTCACTGAGCTTTGGAGGACAGAGACTCTCCTGGAAGCCAGGGGAGAAGGGGCCTCCTTGGTAGGGGAGCACCGTGCACCCCCTCGCCCGTTTGGGGGAAGTGCTGTTGGACAGGTTTAAGAAAGGCCCAGAGGCCTCTCGACCCTGCGCAAACTCTGAGACAGCCTGGGCCGGCGTGGGCCCTCAGGGAGCCCTCCTGCCGCCACAGCGCCAGCTCGCCCCGGAAGGAGGGAAGGAAGCAGAGGGCGGTCGTGGCTTCCACTGGACGCTGTGACCACGAGCAGTATGGCCTCAGCATCTCCATCCGAAAATTGGGTGTAGGACTAGAGGAAAATTCTTGATAGGACCTAGGAAATAGCGTTCCAAGATGCTAGCACACTAAGCACAGCATCCCATAAATGCAAAATAAGATTCAAGACAGGATCGGAAGCAATTAAAGTTTATTATTTTTTTTTTTTTTACGAAAGCTCCAACAAGCACATTTGTGTCAAGAAGAGGCAGAGATGTACGCCCACCTTATAACGTGGGCAATGATAGTGTGTCTGGCCCTTGACCACTTCGCCCACCCCATCCGGTGGCTTAGTGTATTTACAGATAAGCCGTTCGCTGCGGAAAGACTTCACAGGCCACCTCTGAATGCCTGGCTCGGCCCTTCCCATCCAGGGCGCTATCCGCACGGGTGTCCTTGTCAGCTGGGCTGCCCTGCTCAGAGACTGGTCCAGAGCAGCGCAGCCTCATGGAGCTGCTGGCTTCGCCGCAGAGCCATGCAGGTGGCCTCCTCCTCCTCCTCCTCCAGGCAGCGTAGTGGTTGCAGCAGGCAGGCGTGGCCTCAGCACCTGCTCATCCCAACTAAGGGCTCTTAGAGCTGAGGCTCCCCATCACAGGTGTTAGCCTGTAATACCCATTCGTTAGCGTAGACCAGTAACTTGCTCACGCCTGTCATCCTAGCACTCTGGGAGGCCGAGGTGGGAGGATCGCTCAAGGTCAGAAGTTCGAAGCCAACCTGAGCAAGAGCGAGACCCCCGTCTCTACTAAAAATAGAAAAATATTAATTGGCCAACTAAAAATATATAGAAAAAATTAGCCGGGCATGGTGGTGCATGCCTGTAGTCCCAGCTACTCGGGAGGCTGAGACAGGAGGATTGCTTGAGCCCAGGAGTTTGAGGTTGCTGTGAACTAGGCTGACACCACGGCACTCTAGCCTGGGTGACAGAGTGAGACTGTCTCAAAAACCAACCAACAAACAAAAACCCCAATAACCTAAACTACTTAAAAGAAGAACAAAGGAAAAGTATGCCTGAAGCTTGCTCAAGTTCCTGTACGTTAAACAAAAGCATACTTTATAATCTAGTCCTTGTGAAGAGAAGACGTAAGTCGTGGACATGCCGCCCCGTGTTTGGAGCGGCAGACAGGGTAGCTGGAGCTAGCAGAACTGCACATGTGTTTGAGGTGAGCCTGGGAAAGTGGAAGGATCTGGCCAGCTCTGGCGGGTAGAGCAGCAAGGGCTGTTCGTTCGGTCAGAGCCAGCCCTGAGCAAGGACGGCCTCCTGGCCTCATATTCCAGCTCTCAGGGCCCAGTGCTAACGCTTGCTGGAGAAGGAAGGAAAAACGCGGGGCGGTTTGAGTATGCATTTATTCTCCTGGATTTCAGGCCCAGGGGAGAGACGGGGAAGGCAGGATCATGGTCTGTCAGACCACCCTGACCTCTACCAACCTGCCTTCCCCCCACCCCTATATTTTCTAAGGACTCGGGAACCTCTTCTCTGTTGTTCTTCCAGGGCTTTCTCTCCATTCTTGTTACAGGATTCATAAAGCCAAAGGATTCACAGGAATCTAAGCAAGGAGCATTCCCTTTATGCTCTGAAGGCACAGGGGAAGGGGCAGAAGGGCTGCTGGGCAGGTGAAACACAATGCTTTCTGTGCAGGAGGATGACTAAAAACTTCTCAGCCGCTGCTTTACAAGTTCCTTGCAGCGGTTGTACTGCTCGAGACTGACCTGTGTTAAAACAAAGTAGCCCCCCTTGAGGCAGAGGCATCTCACATTCTGAGGAACAGGCAGCCAAGTGCCAGAATGTTAGTGTGAAGTAGCTGCAGAAAGGTCCAACCACCCAACTAAAGAGCATTAATCCTACCATCTCAGGGACATGCCTCTCCAGCCTCCTTAAAACTGTCATAGCCTAACTGCGCATCCCATCCTAACCTGTCTGTTCTGATGTACCCCCCCTCCCTCTCAGTGCCGGTCTCGTGGTACCCCAGTACCTGGCACCACGTGCTCACCCCGAGGGCGAGGAGTCTGCAATTTACACTCCCCAATAGTAAGCTCAAGGTTGCCTCTTCCTGAGCTGGGCACCTCCCTGCCCTGCAGTTCTCTTGGTTGCAAGGGTTGCCACGGAGATAAAATTTCTCTGTCCGAGAAACCCACCACCATTGGTCCGGTGAAGGGACCGTGTGTCCCATGCTCAAGTCTATAGAGCACAGCCAGGTGTGGAAACTTAGCCCTTAGGCAGACTCTCCCCAGAGTTGTGGCTGGGACATCCTCTGGCGCCCCCAAGGGCCAAGGTTACCCTGCTGGGGGCAGCATGCATCAGCTAAAGGGGCAAGACGCAGAGCCCGGTCTGGGCAAAGTTGATGTCTACCTGTGCTTTCTTTAGCAGATCAGATATAGGAGCACAGCAGTCGGGCATGAGCCTCTCCAACTCTAAGGTGATGATGACCAAGGCCAGTGTGGAGCCCTTGAACTGCAGCAGCTGGTGGCCGGCCATGCAGTGCTGCAGCTGCCTGGTCAGGGACGCGACGTGGAGGGAAGGATTCCTCTGAGGCAGCAGCCCCAACACATGGGGCCAGCTCAGGACCACCAGGGAATGGAACTGGAGACCATGGTTTTTAATGTTAGAACAGAAAACCCCATACTTTTCCTATATCCATGACCAAAAGTGCAAATGATTTAAATTTCCATCAGGGAGTACCCGAATATCGCCCACCCCTTTTCATTCCTATCCGTGGCTCCACAAGGGGCTTGGGGCTGAATGCCCATTCTGTGGCCAAAGCTGAGCTTTGACCCTCGAGGGAAAAGACAATCAGCTTTGTGACATGGTCATTTTGAGCCTCAAGTACTTGGATGACAATGTTTCGATTCCCCCCAAAAAATAGAAACATATTCAAGAGATTAAGGATAGCAGAGAAGTTACTTGTATCTGCTTGACATAAGAAACTCTGCAAACTGGCAACAGTGGCTGGTTCTCATAACAAAACAGCCCTTTAGTGATTTAATCTTCATGCTTCATAACAGACCAAAACCCCATGACATCTCCATATTGCATAATTTTGCCTTACTAACAGAACCATATCCCTAAGGATGACCATCATTCCCCAACTAAAACGAACTAATGTATGATATTTTTTTAAGTGCCAGATCAATATGGTCTAAAGCCTCAGCAAGAATGGTGTGTAGGTGAAGAGAGACAGCTCAGTGAATGTGTGTAAAGAGTAGCACAAGCAGACAGCTATTTATGTACAGTATTCATAGAATGGAAAGGTAAAATATTTTTGCAGTGTGTATTTAAAAGAGAAACTCGCCATAACAGTGCCATCTACAAAGTCTTTGCAAAGTTAATTTCATGTCCCTTGGAAGCAGGAGTCTGGTGGGACTGTGCTGGGTTTAAGGCACATTTTCCCTCCTCCGTATGTCGTGAGCCTTGTGGGTGACCTCACCGCGGTGCGTGTGCGGGGACGTGTGCCCGCCCATGCTCTGCCACCCTGCGTTGTGAACGGCTGTTCCAAAGGCACAGACGAGTCCGGAGTGGACTCTGCAAACTCCCCCTACTTACTATCATCAAGAAATCCAGCGGCGTCCCGATACAGAGGTCCCAGTGCAGTCTGTCCAGAATAGCCAGCTCCATCCTCAGCAGCTCATTTGGGCTATAGCCAGAGCCATAGTGCTTTAAGAAGTCTTTTACATGTGGAATTAACTGTAAAAAGAAAATAAAGAGGCGAAAGCCCTACATCACGTCACAGTAGCTTTTGTTTTCTTGTCCGTGGGGACTGGGCATCCGAGACCTTAGTGGAGGCGTTTCCTAGTGGCCTGTCACGGGAAATTCTTCAGAAGGAAAAATGAAGCCCTATCTTCGCTACCGTGTTTCCCCGAAAATAAGACCTACCCATAAAAATAAGCCCCACCCCGAAAATAAGCCCTAGTGCTGGGCGTGGCTACGCAGCACATCTGCACAACCCATGCATTTCCTGGCAGAGTGGTAAAGACGATGAGCAGCCCTTCTCATCTGCCCCGTTGTAATAGCTACTACCCCAGAGGTGACCGGAAAGGTGCGGGCAGCCCCACCACCAAGGTCGGCTCCCCCTGTCAGGTCCTGGCCATCCTGTGCGTGCTACAAGCTGAGGCTTTGAGGGGAAAACGACACATCCCCTGAAAATAAGCCCTAGGGTGTCTTGAGGAAAAATAGATATAAGACCCTGTCTTATTTTCGGGGAAACATGGTATCTGTCGAATCCTCAGGTAGGTGTGTGTTGGACGTCACATGGTCACACTCTACAAGTAGGTGTTGATCCCCCAGCTGCATGCCCGCTCATCCCCAAAGGTGCTTGGGAGGCTGGGGCTGGGCCATCTCTCTGGTGCAGCTGCAAGAATGCGCCGGAGTCTTCCAGGAGCCGTGGTTCCCGCCCATTCCTGTCCCTGGTCCCTACCAAGGTGACTTGTCAAGGAGAGAAAAAGCTATGGTCTTGAGCTTCCTGATCTGCACCAGACAAGCCCACTGACAAAACCTCCTTTGGTTTTCTGGCATCGCAACTGCAAACACATTTCCTTCAACCTCGATTGAAGGTGGTTCGGTCTGGAAAAACTCTTGACTTTCCTCCAGAAGACTAAGGCTTGTCTAAGAGTAAATGTTCAAGTACCAAGTGCATTAAAGACCTGGTCCTACAGTTTTAGATAAAGGAAGCATTCCTATAAACCTCCAGAAATACTTCTTTTAAGGGTCCTTTACTTTTTAGTTGGACAAAAGCAAACTTTTGGGGACACAAATTACATTCCAATAAAAAAAGGGGCCAGGCATGGTGGCTCATGCCTGTAATCCTAGCACTCTGGAAGGCTAAGGCAGGAGGACTGCTTGAGGTCAAGAGTGTGAGACCAGCCTGAGTGAAAGCCCGTCTCTACCAAAACTAGAGGAAATTAGCTGGGCGTGGTGGCGTGCACCTGTAGTCCCAGCTCCTCGGGAGGCTGAGGCAGAAGGATTGCTTGAGCCCAGGAGTTCAAGGTTGCAGTAAGCTGATGAGTGTCACTGTATTCTACCAAGGGTGACAAAGTGAGACACTGTCTCAAAAAAAAAAAAAAAGTTTAAAAACATTTTTTTTGAAGGTTTGAAACTGGACACACAACTTTTTCCCTGCCTTCTGGGGGCCGAGGACAAGCCCAGGGAGACCCCATGGGAATGGCAGTGGTTCTGCCACCCCAGAGGCCAGGCGGAGGAGGGGAGGTCTGGGATGAGGGTCAGGAGACAATCTGCTCCTGAACAGAAGCCACAGCGGACCCGGCAGCCCAGGCAAGCCTGAGGCACTCAGGGGGCTTCTCCTTTACCCCCGCACATGGTCCTCCCGGCCCTCTCCATGAAGGGTCCCCGACCAGTTTCATGGACATAGGCAAGACCTTAAGTCTCAAGCAGCCTCCTTAGACCAGTTTCTGGGAGTGGCCATGAAGCCACACAGTTTGGGAGCCTTTTTCCCAGCTCGACAGCAGACGCTTCTGTTTAGCGGGAGGCGGCATGTGGCATCAACCAGCGAGGCGACATGCATCTGCCACGAGGCCGGGCTGCCGGGTTTGCTGGGCAGGATAGCTCTGCTGTTCTAATCGTCCATTGGTGGGGTCTTGGGGTCTGACCGGCCTAGGGAAGGGGCAGCAGGGATCCTGGGAAGTCAGTGATGTTCCCAAGACGCCCACTGTTCTCAAAGGCACAGACACGTCAGGAAACCTGAGCGTTTCACCCCGCAGTGTTACACCCTGTACCTCAAATGCAGCCCCCGTGGCCTTGCCCGGACACATACCTTCTGCTCTTCGTTAATTTTTACAGCGAGTCTCAAGGAAGTAACTGTGACACAGTGGAGTAACCTCTCTGTCACCTACGGTGTGGAGCAAACACGTGGGCAGAATGTGAATGCCAGGAACACACTGAAAAGCATCTGTGGTTTTTTTTTTTTTTTTTTTCCTTTAAGAAAATACGCCCTCCTTGGGGGGGTTTACCAAGGCCACGGAAAGAAAGAAAGGGTCTTCTACCTAGGTCTAAACTGGAAAAAATCCCCAATTATTTTAAAGTCAAAAAAAAAAAAAAAAAAAAAGCAGCAGCAGCAGCCCTTTTCTTTTCTTTCTTTTCTCCACAAGACAGCAAGTGCCACTTTTAGATTTGGCCAGCGAAGGTGCTCTTGATTTCAGAACAACAGGATTCCTTCGTCAGCGACGGCCTGGGGGTGGGGAACGAGGCACCTTCTCCGGGAACAAGGCCCCGCACAAACGCCCCTGCCCCCTCGCACAGGAAGCCAGCCCTTCCCCGCTGGGTCCTCTGATGCTCCCCAAGTTCAGCTCTGACGACCGCGTGGCACGGAGCCACACGGCCACCGTGGTCGGACGTGGCGAAGTTCCCATCCCAGCTCACCACTTGGGCGGGTATTTAGTCTGTGTACCTCGGTTTGAACGTCTGGGTCCCCCAGCTCTCGGGCAGAATGGGGAGCAAAGGCTAGTTTCTTTTCTTTCCCCACCGTCTGTCTCCCGCCCTCCGAGGCCTCCCTACCTTCGCCGAGAGCACGACGCGCCCGAGGATGGTGAGGGCCAGGTTGAAGGTGGCCTGGGAGAACTCGAAGACGTTCTCCAGCCTCAGGAGCCGCAATACGGCGCCCTCAAAGGCGCCGCAGATCTCAGCCCGCTGGAAAGAAGGGCAGGGCGTGCAAGGAGGTCGCTGGTGGCCAGACTCGGTCACCAACGGCAGGAGCAGCCTGTCTGGTCACCTGAGAAGCCCCTTGGCCTTGCGTCCCCGCGAGATGAGGCGCCCCTCTGCTGCCCAGCTGCACCCCGACGCACACGCCCCACCCCGCGCCCCGTTTCGTGCTGAGCGGGGCCCCCAACTCCAGCAAGCCCACCGCCCAGGAAGAGAAGCGAGTGAATCAGCGTCCTACCAGTGAGGGGGACACACCTGGGGAAGGGCCGGGCCTCCAGCGTGCGGAACACCTGAGCGCGGCACAGGTGGGGCCCGTCCGCCTCCCGTGCGCGTGGGGCGGGCCCGGCCGCGGGCGCCCTACCTGGGCTCTGTCGCCCGGCCACCGGCGCGCCTCGCGCTCCCGGGCCACTTCCAGGCGGCCGAGCAGCCGGCGCTCGTCCAGGGGGCCGGCCAGGTCGCCCGGCGCGCGCCGCGGGCGGGGTCCGGGTGTGAGTCTCGCCGAGGCGGCGCCGCCCGGCGCGGGGGCGTCCGGGGTCCCGCGGGCTGGGGGGGCCCCGGGAACCTGCTCCGCGTCCGCGCGGGCGGAGGGGCGGCCCGGGGCGGCGGCGGGGAAAGGGCCGCTCCGTCCGGACGCCCCCAGCGCACGCCGCGCGGCTCTGCCCTCCGACGCCCGCGGCCGCGACGGGAACGGCGGGCCCGAGGCCATGGCGGGAACCGGCTCCTGGGACTCGCTGCGACTTACCCGCTTTATATAACCCTGCGGCAGGGGTCGCCGGCCGGCCCCACCCCAACCCCACCCCACTTGCGTGGGTGGGCGGCGCGCGCGTGGGTGGGCCCCCTCTTCCTTCCGCCCCACCCCCGCTCGCACCCCTCGTCCCCGCGCGAAGTCCGCGCTCCACGCTCTGTCGCCAGCCCCGACGGGGCGGCCGGTGACCCCGCCGGCCTTGGGCGAGGACACCAGGCCACAGAACCTGCGCCTGCGCCCCGCCTCGGACTGCAGACTCCAGGACGCGAGACCAGGTAGAGGAGCGCCCCAGATGGAATCAGGACTCGCTGCGAGACCTCGAGCACGTGTGGACCCCTCAGGCGCTCGGGCACCCCTTCTTTCACAAAGTGATAGCACTCCCTTCACGACGCGTTCATGCCCGCACGCATCGTCCATTCATCAGTGCTTTACTGAAGGCTTACTGAGTATTGGGCGCTGGAGCATAGTGAACACAAATAGGCCCGGAACATACCGTCTAGTTAGGAGAGAAAGGCAATAAACATGAGTAGAATACATGGAAATCCCAGGAATTTCACTCTTAGGTATATGCCCAAAAGAAATGCATATGCGTGCACCAAAAGACACCCACAGCATGTTCAGAGCAAGACTATTTGTGATAGCCCCAAACTGGATACAACTCTAATGTCTGTGAAAAGTTGAATGGGATAAATAAGTCGTGGTGTATTCACATAATGGAATCCTACACCCTGTTGGAAAAGGACGAACTGCCAGCAGTTGTATACCCAACAGTTCAGAATTATTTCACAAATATAATAGTGAGTGTAAGGGAACAGATAGATACAAAAGAGTTCATACTGTGTGATTCCATTTATATAAAGTATTTTAAAAAGGAAAACTAATCTATAATGTTAGAATCAAGATAGTGGTCGCCCTTGCAGGTGGGTGGATAATGACTGAAAAAGGAACACAAGGAGCTTGTGGGTAGCTGGTAATGTTCTGTTTTCTTACCTAGATGCTGATTACATAGGTGAGTTCACCTTGTGAAAATCATTCAAGGTGTACACTTACAATTTATACACTTTTCCTTATGTAACGTGTGTGTGTGTGTGTGTGTATGTATTTTAATTTTAGGGATGAGGTCTTGCTATGTTGCCAGGCTGGAGTGCAGTGGCTATTTTCAGATGTGATCATAGCACACAGCCTCAAACTCCTGGTCTTAAGCAATCCTCCCACCTGAGCCTCTCGAGTAGCTGGGACTTATAAGTGAATGCCACTATGCCTGGCTCCTCAGTTAAATTTTATTTAAAAATTTCATTACATTACATTTACATTTAAAATATATGAGAATACCAGAAGAAGAAGAAAGAGAAGAACAGAAGAAATATCTGAAACAATAAGGACTGAGAATGGCCCCAAATTACTGTCAAACACCAAACCACAGATCTAGGAAGCTCAGAGAACACCAAGCAGGATATATGCCAAGAAATTGCAACTAAACATTCCTGTTAAAACTGCAGAAAAGGCCGGGCACAGTGGTTTATGGCTGTAATTCCAGCTACATGGGAGGATGGCTTGAGGCTAGGAAGTTGACACCAGCCTGGACAACATAGTGAGACCCCCATCTCTACAAAAAACTTAAAAAAATAGCCTGGTATGATGGCACATGGCTGTAGTCCCAGCTACTCAGGAGGCTGAGGTGGGAGAGTCTCTTGAGCCCAGCAACTCAAGGCTGCAGTGAGCTATGATTGCATTACTGCACTCTAGCCTGGGCAACAGAGTGAGATCCTGTCTCTAAAAAACCAAAAACAAACACCTCCCCCCCCAAAAAAAAATTGCAGAAAATAAAAAGTAAAGACAAAAATCTTGAAAGAGAGAAGCTGAGAGTAGGAGAGAATGTTAGCTATAGAGGAGCAAGGATAAGTAAGAATCACAATGGACTTACCCTAAGAAATCATCATTAAGCAAAAAAAGAGTGGAGTGAAATATTTAAAGTGTTGAGAGAAAAAAACCTACCAACCTAGAATTCTATGTTCGATGAAATTATCCTTGAAAAGTGAAAGAGAAATAAAGACCTTCTCAAAGAAAAATTGAGGGAGTTTCTCACCTGCTTTGCAAGAAATGTTAAAAGAAGTTTTTAGGAGAAAAGAAAAATTATATAGGTCATAAACTTAGATCTACGTAAAGAAAAGAAAAACATTAAGAACGAGTAAGTGAAAGTAAAATAAAAAATTTTGTTTTTCTTATTCCTAATTGATCTAACAGTTTATTCAAAATAATAATGTATTTGATGATTATTGGTTATGGATAAGTGAAATGAATGACAACAATGATACAAGGTATTGGAAGGAAGGATTAGGAATACTTTGTTTCAAGGTACTTGTACTACTTGTGAAGCAACATAATGTTATTTGAAAGTAGACCTGCATTAGTTGTAATTGTATATTGCAAAGGGCAACCACTAAAAAAGATGTTTTTTTTAAAAAGGAAGAATAATTCATATGCCAAGAAAGGAGAGAAAATGGAATCATATAAAATGTTAATAACACCAGATGGTAACTTGAATCCACAGGAAAAACAAAAAAAGAAGAGATCCAGAAATAGTATATAAGAAGGTTAATATAACAAACTCTATAAATATAATGGCTCTCCTTGTCTGTGCTTCTTTAAAAGATTTAAAAGACATAAAATTATATGATGTGGCTGGGTGTGATGGCTCACACCTGTAATCCTAGCACTTGGGAGGCTAAGGTGTGAGGATCACTTGAGGCCAGGAGTTCAGGACCAGCTTGAGTGACATAGCCAGATACCATCTCTCAAAAAGAAAGAAAGAAGGAAGGAAGGAAGGAAGGAAGGAAGGAAGGAAGGAAGGAAGGAAGGAAGGAAGGAAGGAAGGAAAGAAATTAGCTGGGCATGGTGGGGCATGCCTGTAGTCCCAGCTACTTGTGAGGCTGAGGAAGGAGAATGACTTGAGCCCAGGAGTTTGAGGTTACAGTGAGATAGTGACAACACCACTGAACTCTAGCCCAGGCAACAGAGTGAGACTCTAAGAAAAAAATATATATAATGTAAAAATTATAACAATATGTTGTTGTCTTATGACATATATAGATGTAATATGTATAATAATAATGGCATAAAAAGGGGGGAGGAAATAGAGCTATATGGAAATTACATTTATAAATTGCACTGGAATTAGTATAAATATGAAGATTATGATAAGATGTATACTGTAAGCCTTAGAGCAACTACTAACAAAATAACTAAAAAATATATAATAAAACAAGGCTGGGCACGATGGCTCATGCCTGTAGTCATGGAACTTTGTGAGGCTGAGGCAGGAGGATCGCTTGAGCCCAAGAGTCTGAGGCTACAGTGAGCTATGATTTTGCCATTGCACTCCAGCCTGGGTGACAGAGCCAGACCCTGTCTCTCTAAAAACAAACAACAACAACAAAATAATAAAGCAATCATTAAAGAAACTCAAATCTTAAACTCGAAAATATTCACTTAATGAAAAACAAAGCAGTGAAGGAGGAACAGAAGAATAAAAATGATATAGGATATATAGAAAACAAAAAGCAAAATGGTGGTCGCTTCGGCAGCACATATACTAAAATTGGAACGATACAGAGAAGATTAGCATGGCCCCTGCGTAAGGATGACACGCAAATTCGTGAAGCGTTCCATATTTTTTTTTAAAAAAAAAGAAAGTAAAAAAAGCAAAATGGCAGACTTAAATATTATCAATAATAACATTAAATGTGAATGGTTTAAATAATTGCATTAGTCTGCTAGGGTTGTGTTACGGACTGAATGTGTCCTCCCAAAATTCATATATTGAAGTCCTAACCCCCAATGCGATGGTATTTGGAGATGAGGCCTTTGGGAGGTAATTAGGGTTTGCTGAGGTCAACGAGGGTGGGTTCCACAGGATGGGATCAGTGTCCCCACCTCAGCTTATTCTATGAGGCAAGTATCGCTCTGATGCTGTAAACCCCCCCACACACACAAAGACACTGCCAGAAAAGAAAATGACATGGTTTAACATCTGAAAATCAATATATATCTGATAATGGACAAAGACACGCGATCATCTCAATAGATCCAGAAAAAGCATTTGACCAAATCTGACATCATCTCATAATAAAAAACATTCCATAAACTAGGAAAATTTCCAACTTGATAAAGAGTATCTGTGAAAAACCTACAGCTAACATCATACCTAATGGTAAATGACCGAATATTTTCCAACTAAGATCAGGAACACGACAATGATGTCTGTTCTCACCACTTCTGTTCAACAATGTACAGGAGGTTCCAGCTAGGGAAAAAGAAATAAAAGGCATCCACATTGGAAAGGAAGAAGTAAAACTATCTGTATTTGTAGATGATATGATCTTGTATATAGAAAATCTTAAGGAATCCACTAAAAAAACTATTAGAAGAATAAACAAGTTCAGAAAAGTTGCATAGTACAAGATCAATGTACAATACAAGTTACTTTTATTTCTATACACTATCAATGAGCAATCTGAAAATGAAATTAAGAAAACAGTTCCATCTACAATAGCATAAAAAGAATAAAATGTTTAGGAATAAATATAACCAAAAACAATGTAAAACTTGTACATTGAAAACTACGAAACATCACCAAAAGTAATTAAAGAAGACCTAACTAAATGGAAAGACATTCTGTGTTCATGAGTAGAAAGACATTAATTGTTAAAATGGCAATGCTCCCCTAATTGATCTATAGATACAACATATTTCCTGGTAAAATTCCAACTGCCTTTTTGCAGAAATTGACAAAGTGTTCCTAAAATTCCTAGGGAAGTACAAGGGATTCAGAATGGCTAAAACAATTATGAAAAAGAAGAACAAAATTGGAGGCCTCACATTATCTGATTTCAAAACTTACTACAAACCTATAGTAGTCAAGACAGTGTGGTACTGGTATTGGGATAGATGTATATGCCAATGGACTAGAATTGATTTTCAATGAAGGTATCATCACTTCAGTGGGGGAAAGAACAATCTTTTCAGGCTGGGCACAGTGGTTCACACCTGTAATGCTAGCACTTTTGGAGGCCGAGGTGAGAGGATCACTTGAGCCCAGAAATTCAAAAACAGCCTGGGCAATATCAGAAGCCTTTCTCTACCACAAAACCCACAAAACAAAACAAAACACTTACCTGGGTTTGGTGTCATGCACCTGTAGTCTCAGCTACTTGGGAGGCTGAGGCAGGAGGATCACTTGAGCCCAGGAGTTTGAGGTTGCAGTGAGCTATGATGATGCAACTGCACTATAGCTCCAGCAACAGAACAAGACCCCGCCTCAAAAGAACCAACAAACAAATGCAACAATGAATAGTCTTTTCAGACAAGATCAGTTATTGGGTATATTCAGGGTAGTCAAGAATAGTCTTTTCAGCAAATGGTGCTAGGACAGCTGGATATTCACATGCAGAAGAATGAAGTTGGATCCCTCCATCACACCATATACAAAAATAAATCAGATTATAGACCTGAATGTAAGTGCTAAAACCATAAAACTCTTCAAAGAGTAAGTCTTCTTGGGTTAGAAAATGGTTTCTCACATATGCACCACAAGCACAACAACAACAAAAATATATAGATTTGACTTCGTCAAAATTAAAAACTTGTGTGATTCCAAGGACACTATCAAGAAGGTTGTGGTAGAGCTGGGGTCTTGCTATGTTGCCCAGGCTGGTCTTCACCTCTGGCCTCAAACGGTGTTCCTTCCTCAGCAACCCCTCACATTAATGGTGAGTTTTTGAGCTGAGAAAAGACAACATGTGATTTGTGTTTTAACACCATCGCTCTGGCTCCTTTGTTGAAAATATATTATACTGATACTAAAAGGGAACAAGTATGCAATTAGAGAAACCAGTTCTGTGCAGTTGTAGTAAGGCATGTGAGAGGTGGTGGTGGTGGTGCTCTGAAGTGGCCAAACTCTGGTTCCACTTCGAAGATAGATCCAACAGGCTCTCTATTGAAGGATGGGATATGGGGAATGAGGGAAAGAGACTGTAGTTTTAATCTGAACAATTTTCAGAATTCAGCTTCCGTTTATTGAGATGAAGGAAGTCTGAGGGGGTGGCAGGGCGAATGAAGGGGGATTACACTTTCAAGTGTGGACATGAAAAGCTTGAAATGAGGTTCAGACTGGAAAGAGGATAGATCATTGGTTCTGTCACAAATATTCATTGAAATCCACTCGGTGCCAGTTTCTATTCCAGGCTCTGGAGATACACCTGAGAATACCGATCCTCAGGAGCTCACCTTCCAGTAGTAAACCAGGTCACGAACAAGTGAGCAATCAATCCAGATAATGTATGAAAGGACTTTAGATGGGACACAATGCACAATGGCCGTCGTTGTTTTTAATATTCAGGGTGTCACACGAGCCGGAAGATGAGCCTTGCCATTTATAAGAGCCTCCCCCCACCCGGGAGCTGCCAGGTGTCCGTCCCCATCTCAGCGCGGGTCAGGGGGCCAGCGCCTCGGAACGACAGCACTGCGCAGGCGCAGCCTCAGTCCAGCATCCTAGGAGATGGACGCGAAAGGCCTCCGCGCAGGCGCGGTTCAAGGAGCCGCGCGAGCCGGCGGTTGGGGCGGGGCGGGGCGGGGCGGGGCCGGGCGGACTCGGAGTGAGCCTGCGCACTGCGCGCTCTCTCCCGCGGAGCCGCAGTCTCGAGAACGCTGAGGAGGGGTTTCGGTTGTCTGTGGCAAGCCTTTCCCGGGAACCGGGCGTGGTTGGGCGCACCCCGAGCGGGGACGTCCGCCGGGCACGGGAGGGGCCACAATGCCGGTGAGGAGAGTCGCTCGGCCGTGGGGTTTCTCCTCATCCCGGCGGCCCGGCCGGGGGCGCGGCCGTTGCCATGGAGGCGCGGAGCGGGCGGGGCGGGGCAGGGCCGGCTCGGTGGGCCTGGGCGGTTCGGGAGCCTGGGCGGGGCGGCCCCGGGTCCTCGGGGGTCCGGCCGGCCCGGGGAGGGGCCCGGGGGCGAGTCCCGCTGCCTTCGTCGCGGCTGCGACCCGTGGGGCCTGCGCCGCTGGCATAAAGGCGCGGTGCGGTGCCGGAGGATGCGCTGCGGCTCCCGGCCCTACCTGCCGAGCGGGGCTTCTGGGAGCGGCGCACCTGAGGCCGCCTCAGGTCCGTGTTCTAGGCCCGCCTGCCCCTGTCCAGGCCCCTGACTCAGACTCTCCCAGGCTCGAGCTGTCATTCCTCTTGGGGCGCTTTAGCTGACAGTGCGGAGTGTAACCTGTAGGTGTCTTTGTGTGTCGTGGTGGTGGTATGTTGTCTTCCAGGATTCCACAGACCGCTATTGTGCACTTAGTAATGGGACATTGTAAGCCCAATAAAGGGTCGTGGAGGAAACTTGAGCCATGGCCGGTTATTTACTGCTTGTGAGTCCTCAGATAATTATTAATTAATCTGTCTGGATCCTTAGTTCCCGCATAATTAAACTTTTCCTCATGGCGTTGCTGTCAGGGCGAAGTAAGATAATAATGCACAGGAGACTTGAAGGGCAGTGCTTGATATTTAGCATTAAATGTTCTATAGTTGTTCTTGTTCATTGCTTTCAAGTTGTTCATTTCATAAATGTGGTGCGCCAGCCACATGCTAGGCACTGGAGATACGATATTGAGCAAAGCTAGGCAGGTTCTTGAACTTGGAAAGAGAGAAGCTTGCCTTATTGGGCATGGGTGAAAATCGTACACATTTACAGAGATAAGACACATAACCTTAATGAATGAGGTGGGTGGGTGTCCTACAATAGATGGAAATAGAGTCTGGTGTTTGGAAAGTGTTGCCAGGTAGGAATAATGGCCTACGGATATCAGATCATCTATTTTTTTCAGGAGACTTTAGAAATTGTTGTTTCATGAAATTTCTCGATTTTAGCAACTAATTCAAAAGATTTTTAAATACTAGGAGTCTAACAAAAGAAATTTGTGGGGTGAATTCAGCCCCTTGACTACCTGTTTGCAACCTCTGATGTAGACAGAGAAAGACAGACATTAATCAAATAAGGAACAGACAAAAGTAAAAGCGAGTCTATGAAGGAGAGTACAGGACGCTCTGAGAGCCTATAAAAGTATTTGACCTAGTCAGGGAATTCTTCACAGATGAAGTGGCTGTTGAGATCCCAAGGATAAATAGATGTTAACTAAGTGAAGAAGGTATTGAGGAATGTTCTAGGTAGAAGGAACAGCACATGGAAAGGCCAGTGGGGAGAAGGAGCATGGGGACTAGAAAAGGCCAAGATGTCCAGCGTGGCTGGGGCAGAATGAGCCAGGCAATGTATCTTGTGGAATAAGCCCAGAGAAGTACACGTGGGTAGGAGTCATATTTTACAGGCCATCTTAAGGATTTTGATTTTTATCCTAAGATCTGTGGGAAACCTTTGAAGAATTTTTAAGTAGGAGAGTGACATGGTTAGGTTTGTGTTGATGCTGACTGCAATGTGGAGAACAGACTGTAGGGCAATCATCTAAATAGATGCAGGAGTATAGTTAGGAGGCTGTAATCCGGGGCCAAGATAATGGTGACCTAGATTAGGGTGATGAAGGTGGAGATGGAGAGAAGTCTATTGTACTGATATAATCTGTTACTTGTCAATGGCAGTGGCTTGTATTTCTCTTTAATACTTAGAAGAATATCTGAAATAGTAGGAATTTAAGAAGAATATCTGAAACAGTAGGAATTTAACAAGTATCTGTTCAACTAAGCTGTTGAACTTTTTCACTTCAATAATGGAATTGTGTTTTACTATAGATTCTTAATCACAAAATTTCAGAAATTGAAACTTATACAAATATTCATAAGGTTAGGTCATACTAAGATATTTTTCTCTGCCATTAGATTTTCTTTTCTGTCTTTAAGTTATTGTCTTCTGCAGAGAAGATAAACCATACGTGGATTTTTACATGACAAAAAACTTTTCGCCAATGAATTTTAGGAAATAAAACTAGAAGTCTTAGGGAAACAAAGGACCTTCTATATTCTTGAATTAAATTTGTTGATCATGTTCACGTGTTTTCCTATAGGCAGGAAACTCAGAGAGGATGTCAGGGAGTTTTGTGCAGAAAGACAACCTATAGTATACTGGTATTCATTTTCTGCTTATAGTATTCATTTTCTGCTTGTACAGCATTTACTACAAATGTAAATTAGATATTTTTCTCCCCTCTTTTGTGTAAAAGAAACTATTTTCCTCTTTGTATCTCTTTTTTTTAAGACAGAATCTCACTCTGTTGTCCAGGCTAGAGTGCCGTGGCGTCAGCCTAGCTCACAGCAACCTCCAACTCCTGGGCTCAAGCAATCATCCTGTCTCAGCCTCCCTAGTAGCTGGGACTACAGGACTACACCACCATACCTGGCTGATTTTTTCTATATATTTTTAGTTGGCCAATTAATTTTTTCTATTTTTAGTAGAGACAGGGTCTCACTCTTGCTCAGGCTAGTTTCAAACTCTTGACCTTGAGCGATCTTCCCGCCTTGGCCTACCAGAGTTCTAGGATTACAGGTGGAGCCACTGTGCCCAGCCTCCTCTTTGTATCTTTTAATACATTTTTTCTGTATATGTGTAAGATCTTTAATTGCATTTAACAAATATTTATGAAGTCCTTAATGTGTGCAAGGCACTGAGATAGCAAAGTAGCCTTTTTCAAATTATAGATTTAATCTGTTGAGGGTAAAAGTAAGTGTTCTTTTTATTATTTCTAAACATTGTCTCCACCAGATCAATAAATCAGAGAAGCCAGAAAGCTGCGATAATGTGAAAGTGGTTGTTAGGTGTCGGCCCCTCAATGAGAGAGAGAAATCCATGTGCTACAAACAAGCTGTCAGTGTGGATGAGATGAGGGGAACCATCACTGTGCACAAGACTGACTCTTCCAATGAGCCTCCAAAGACATTTACTTTTGATACTGTTTTTGGACCAGAGAGTAAACAACTTGATGTTTATAACTTAACTGCAAGACCTATTATTGATTCTGTTCTTGAAGGCTACAATGGTAAGTGAATATATAGTTTGCTTTTTAAAAAATATCTTTATTGAGGCATAATTTATGCACCATAAATGCACTTATTGAAACTATACAGTTTGACGTGTTGTGGTAAATATATACTGTTGTGAAACCATCACCACAATCCAGTTTAGAACACTCCTATTATCCCCAAAAGCTCCTTTTTGTCTGTTTGCAGTCCCACCCCCAGGCAGCCATTGATCTGCTTTCTGTTACTGTAGTTTTGCCTTTTCTTTAAGTTTCACCTAAGTCATATCATATAATATGTCATTTTTTTTTTTTTTTGAGACTGAGTCTCACTCTGTTGCCCAGGCTGGAGTGCTGTGGTGTCAGCCTAGCTCACAGCAACCTCAAATTCCTGGGCTCAAGCAATCCTACTGCCTCAGCCTCCTGACTAGCTGGGACTATAGGCATGCGCCACCTGCCCAGCTAAGTTTATATATATATATAGTTTAGTTGTCTAGCTAATTTCTTTCTATTTTTCTAGTAGGCAGGGTCCCTGCTCTTGCTCAGGCTGGTCTTGAACTCCTGAGCTCAAAGGATCCACCCGCTTCGGCCTCCCAGAGTGCTAGGATTACAGGCGTGATCCACCACACCTGGCCTAATATGTCATTTTAAAATGTTTTCTTTCACTTAGCATAATGTTTTTGAAGTTCATCCATTTTTTCAAAATATCAGTAGTTTGTACCTGTTTATTGCTGGATTGTGTTCCATTCTATGAATATACTACATTTTGTTTTTGTGTTCACTAGCTGATGGAAATCTGGATTGTTTCCAATCTTTTGGCTACTATAAATAATGCTGCTGTGAACTTTCCTATATATATGTCTGTCTTTGTGCAGACATTTTA
Organism: Microcebus murinus; assembly: GCF_040939455.1. Lineage (NCBI taxonomy): Eukaryota > Metazoa > Chordata > Mammalia > Primates > Cheirogaleidae > Microcebus > Microcebus murinus. The sequence continues at coordinate 2,379,527 of NC_134124.1, read as the reverse complement.
AAGTTTCTCTTGGTTAGATACTTAGGAGTGAAATTGTGCGGTGTAATCATAAATGTCTGTTTATGGTGGTGACTATACTACTTTTTTCCCCCCCACCAGTACTATATGAGGGTTCCAGTTTCCTTACATTCTTGACAACACTTAAATTGTAAAGTTTTTTAAATTATAGCCATTCTAGAGGAACTGTACTGATAGCTCATTATGTTTGAACTTGTTTTTACTTAATGACTAAAGATGTTGAGTATCTATCCCTGTAATTGTTAGTCATTTGAATGTTTTCTTTAGTGAAATGTCTCTTAAAATATTTTGTAGATTTTAAACATTTTGTGGGCTATCTTTTTATTTTTTGTATTTTCTAGATTGAAATATTTGATCAGATAATGTGATTTGCAAATATTTTCTCCCAATCTATGGCTTGTCTTTTCATTTTCTTAATGTTTTTTGATGAGAAAAAGTTTTGAATTTTGTAAGTTCAGTTTATCAGTTTTTTAAAAGTAGATTATGCTTTTGGTAATACAGCTAAGAAACTTTTGCAAAACCCAAGACCACAAAGATTTTCTTCTATGTTTTCATCTTGAAATTGAATAGTTTTGGGTCTGTGATCCATTTTGAATACATTTAGGTCTGTGATCCATTTTGAATTAACTTTTATATGGGATGAAGTAGGGTCCAAATTATTTTTCTTTCTTTCTTTCCTTCATTTATTTTTTCTTCTTCCCAATGGATATCCACTTGTTCCAGCATCATTTGCTGAGTAGACTGTTCTTTCCCTATTCAATTAACTTGGCACTTTTGTCCAAAATCAGTTGACTACAATTGTGTGGGCTTAATTCTGGACTGTCTATTCTATTTCATGTCTATCCTGTCTTGATTACTGTGGCTTTATAATACATTTTGAAATTAGGTAGTATACATTCTTCAACTTTATTATTCTTTTTCAAAATTGTTTTGCTTTTACTGGGTCAGTTGTGTTTTCATATACATTTTAGAATCACCTTATCAATTTCCACAAAAATCCTGCTAGGATTTTGATAAGGATTGTGTTGAATTGTTATTCTGATAATATTGAGTCTTCCAATCCATGAACATGATATCTGTCTCCATTTATTTATGTTTTGCTTAATTTCTTTCATCAGTGTTTTGTAGCTTTTAGTGTGTAGGCCTTGCACTGCTTTTGATTAATTTAGTCTTAAGTATTTTTTGATGCTATTGTGAATAGAATTGTTTTCACAATTTCATTTTTGGATTGTACATTGCTAATATATAGAAATGCAGTTGATTTCTTTAGGTAGCTTTTTTATTGAGATAAAATTCAAACAACATAAATTTATTATTTTAACTATTTTACAGTGTACGTTTTATAGGTTTTTAGTACATTCACAGTGTTGTGCAACTGTCAGCACTTTTCTGTTCCCAGTATATTTTCATCACCCCAAAAGAAGCTCTGTATCCATTAGCAGTCACTCCTAATCCACCACCCACCTCAATGCTAGCTAAGCAATCATTAATCTGCTTTCTGTATCCATGAGTTTGCCTTTTCTGGACATTTCCTATAAATAGAATTATACAATATATGGCCTTTTGTGAATGACTTCTTTCACTTACAACAATGTTTTCAAGTTTCATCCCTATTGTAGCATATATCAGCAATTCATTACTCTTTCTGGCTGAATGATATTTCATTGTAGAGATATACTATATTTTGTTTATCCATTTATTAGTTGGTGAACATTTGTGTTGTTTCTGTTTTTAAGCTATTATGAATAATGTTACTTTGAACATTCTTGTGAATGTTCATTGAACATTTTTGTATAAACATATATTTTTAATTCTTTTCGGCATATATACCTAAGAGTGGAATTGCTGGGTCATAGGATAACTTTCTTTAACCTTTGAGGAGCTGCCAAACTATTTTCCACAATAGCTGCACCATTTTACATTCCCACTAGCGATATGGGAGGTTTCTAATTTCTCCGTATCCTTGCCAACAGTTGTTAGTGTCTTTTTGATTATAGTCAGCCTAGTGGGTTTGAATTGATTTTCATTGTGTTTTGCAATTGATTTTTGTATATTGACCTTGTATCCTGCAACCTTATTAGACTTCCTTATTAAGTCTAGTAGATTTTTTGTTTTGGTTATTACTATTTTTTTTTTGTAAGTTCCACAAGATTTTCGGTATATAAGATTATGTTGTCTGAAAGTAAAGACAGTTTTTACTTTTTTCTTTTCAATCCTTATGCCTTTAATTTCTTTTTGTTGCCTGATTTGACTGGCTTGAACCTTTAGTAAATGTTGAATAGAGGTGGTGAGAGTAAACATTTTGGTCTTGTTCCTGATCTTGGGGAAAATGCATTCATTCTTTTACTAGTAAGGTTGATGTTATTTATAGGTATTTCACGGATACCTTTTATCAGACTGAGGAAATTTGCTTCTGTTCTTCATTTGTTGAGAGTTTTTTTAGTAAAGTATATTGGATTTTGTCAAATGCGATTTTTCTTGCACCTATTGAATTCATGTTTTTTGGGGTAAAAGTTTATTAATATGGGCAATTACATTGATTTTTTTTTTTTTTAGAGAGAGAGATAGGGAGAGAGAGAGATAGGGTTTCTGTCACTCAGGCTGGAGTACAGTGGCATGCTTATAGCTCACTGCAGCCTCAAACTCTTAGGCTCAAGCAATTCTCCTGCCTCAGCCTCTCAAGTAGCTGGGACTATAGGCATGCGCTACCATGCCTGGCTAATATTTTTATTTTTTGTAGAGATGGGGTCTCACTGTTGCCCAGGTTGGTCTCAAACCCCTGGACTCAAGTGATTCTTCCACCTTTGCCTCCCAAAATGCTGGGATTACAGGCATGAGCCACTGTGCTTGTCCTTAATTGGTTTTCAAATGTGAAATTAGCTTTGCCACTTGATCATGCTATTGTTCTTTTCATATATTTTTAGATTTGATTTGCTTGATTTTATTTAAGATGTTTGCATCTATGTTCCTGAGGAATATGAGTATGTAGTTTTCTTCTAATGTCTTTGTCTGCTTTTGGTATCAGGATAATGCCAGTTTCATAGAATGAGTTGAGATGTATTCCCTTCTTTACAATTTTCTAAAAAAAACTCGTCTGGAATTGGGATTATTTATTCTTTAAATGTTTGGTAGAATTAATCAGTGAAGCCACCTGGCCTTGGAGTTTCCTTTGTGGGAAGGTTTTTAACTATAGATTTAATTTCTTTAATGGATATAGGATTATTCAGGTTATCTGGTTTTTTTCTTTAATTTAATTTAAAGAAATTTAAGTTAAATTTAAATTTAATTTCATTGAATGCTATAACTTAATCCCTGAGTAGTGTTTTAGTGGCATCCTACAGATTTTGACACACTATGTTTTCATTTTCATATAGTTCAAAATACTTTCTACCTCCTTACTTTGATCCTTGGGTTCTTTAGAAATGTGTTACTTAGTTTCCAAATATTTTGAGATTGTCCAGAGATTCTGTTACTGATTTCTAATTTAATCCCATTTTAGTCCCAGAACATGCTCTGTATGACTTGAATCTTTTTAAATTTATTGAGACTTGTTTCATGGCCCAGAATGTAGTTGATTATCTTTAAATGTTTTGTGTACTTGAAAAGGATGAATACTCCACTGTTGGTGGATGAAAGTGTTCTATAAATGTCCAATAGGTCAATTTGTTTCATAGTGTTGTTCAAATCTTATATGTACTTACTTATTTTGTCTACTTGGCCTATGAATTATTGTGAGAGGGCTATCGAATTCTCTGACTATATTTTTGGATTTGCCTATTCTTTTTATTTCTATTAGTTTTTGCTTTGTGTATTTTTTTTTTTTTTTTTTTGAGACAGTCTCACTCTGTTGCCCAGGCTAGAGTGAGTGCCGTGGCGTCAGCCTAGCTCACAGCAACCTCAAACTCCTGGGCTCCAGTGATCCTTCTGCCTCAGCCTCCCGAGTAGCTGGGACTACAGGCATGCGCCATGCTTTGTGTATTTTGAAACGTTGTGAGTAGGTACATAATTGATTAAGATTTTTTTTTATAGTTATTTCCATTTTTATAAATATCACAGTGATTAAGATTTTAATGTCTTCTTGATGAATTAACCTCTTTTTCATTATGAAATTACTGTCTTTATCCCTGATAATATTCTTTGTTCTGAAACCTACTTTGGGGACAGAAAAGGTATTTGAAAATAAAAAAGGGCTGAAATTTTCCCAAATTTGATGAAAACTGCAAACTACAAGAAGCTTAATGAAATGTAAGAACAAGAAGTATGAAGAAAAATACACCAAGACACATCATAATCAAATTACACAAAACCTGTGATAAAGAAAAAAATCAGGCCAAGTGCAATGGCTGACGCCTATAATCCTAGCACTTTGGGAGGCCATGGTGGCATGATTGCTTGAGGTCAGGAGTTGGAGACCAGCCTGGGCAACAGTGAGACCTGGTTTCTACAAAAAAATTTAAAAAATTAGCCAGGCATGGTGGCACATGCCTATAGTCCCAGCTATTGGGGAGGCTGAGGCAGGAGGGTCCCTTGAGCCCAGGAGTTTGAGGTTGCAGTGAGCTATGATGATACCACTGTACTCTAGCCCTGGCAACAGAGTGAGACCTTGTCTCAAAAAAAAAAAAAAAAAAAAGTCTTAAAAAACAACCAGAGAAAGGAAAGACATGTTGATGTATAGAAGAGCAATGATAAGGATGAAAGTGGATTTCTAGTTAGAAATAATGCAAGTGAGAAGAGAGTAACATCGTATCTTTAAAGTATAGAAAGGAGAAACCATCAACCTACAATCCTATATTCAGTGAAAATATTTCAAAAACAAAGGTTAAATAAATGCTTTTTTAGACTATAAAAACTGAAAGAATTCATCACCAGTAGACCTATACTGGTGAAATATTAAAGGAAGTTTTTCAGGCAGAAGGAAAATGGTATTAGATGGAAATATGGATCTATATAAAGGGAAGAAAGGATAGTAAACTTGAAAACAAACCAATAGAAATAATCTGGAGAGAAAATAGAAAATGAAAATAAGGCCGGCACCTTAATCCCAGCACTTTGGGAGGCTGAGGCAGGAGGATTGCTTGAAGACAGGAGTTCAGGACCAGCCTGGGCAATATAGTGAGACCTCATCTTAGCAAAAAATTAAAAAATTAGCCAAATGTGGTGACTTGTACCTGTATGTAGTCCTACCTACTTGGGAAGATAAGGTGGGAAGATTGCTTGAGTCCAGGAGTTTGAGGTTATAGTGAGCTATGATCATGCCACTGCACTGCAGCACGCCAGCCTGGGCAACAGAGTAAAACCCTGTCTATAATTTAAAAAATAAAATAAAATGAAAAACAAAACTTAACAGAGCTTAACCTCTCAAAGCTTCTGTTTCCCCAAATAAACTATAGGAATACAAATAGTGCCTATGTCTTAGGATTGGCATAAAAATAAAAATGCACGTAAAGTACTTAGCATAGCACATAGTAAATGAGTAAATGGTAGCTGTTATCCTTATAAAGCTTATTTTTTATTTAATAATTCAGTGTGTCTGTTGTGAAATTCAGTCTATGAGTTCATAATATTTGCAGCTCCTTTGAATGCAGTAAGTTATATTCCTGATGGCAGAGTTGAAACAGTCAGTTTCAAAAAAAAAAAAAAAAAGTTGAGACTTTTTAATTTCCATATGTAAAAAATAGCTTCTTGTATGATTAATTTATTTTCACAAAAAGTCTGAAAAAAGTTGAGATTAACTGAGTAGAGTTGTAATAACTGAGGAACCTTTTTCATTTATGCTATCACATCCCAGGCTATCTTGTCATACTGCACTGTGTCCTGGCCAACTACTCCAGCCCTCTGTTTACTCCACATCTACCCTTGCTTTCTTCTAATTCTTTGTTCACAGTATAGCCAGAGTGATCTTGATATTACTCCTCTGACTGAAAAATCATTTTATGGTTTCATGTTGCTTTTAGGGTTAGGTCTAAAAACTATAATGTGGTCTTCGTGACCCTATATGATTAAGACCCTGCTAGTTTCTCTAGCTCTGTCTGCATCTGCTTTCCTTTTCCATCTCTGTTTTTTCCATTCTGGTCTCATTTCCTTAAAATTTCCTTTCTCCCTCTTGCCTTTGCTGCCCACTCTGGTCTTATTTGATTCGTATTTGCATTGCAGATCTAAACCTCACTTATTTTTAAAAGGCCTTCCCTGACCTCCTCTCCCCCTTCCTCTCACTTTAATTCCTCTGTTTAGTTTGTATCCTTTACTCATGTGGTCCCCAATCCCTGGGTTGTGGACCAGTACCAGTCCATGGCCTGTTAGGAACCAGGCCACACAGCAGGAGGTGAGTGCTGGGTGAGTGAGTGAAACTTCATCTCTATTTACAGTTGTTCCCTGTCACTCGCATCACGCCTGAGCTCCACCTCCTGTCACATCAGTGGCGGCAATAGATTCTGCATTGTGGAGAGTTGTATAATTATTTTATTATACATTACAATGTAATAATAATAGAAATAAAGTGCACAGTAAATGTAATGCACTTGAATCATCCTGAAACCACCCCATGCCCCCAGTCCGTGGAAACACTGTCTTCCATGAAACTGGTCCCTGGTGCCAAAAAGGGGTTGGGGCTCACTGCTTCACTTGCATCTAGAACTCTGTGTTTCTCATTCTCAGTACTCATCATGCTTATAATTATTCCACCAATATCTCCTCCCAGGATTATACATAGCATAAGATTGCAGATGTGTTTGTTTTGTTACTGTCTCTGGTACCTACCAAAGTGCCAACCTCAGGTGTATAGTAAATATTTGTTGAATAAATGAATTTAGGTATTTAGAAAGTTTAAATTGTATCTGCATTTACTTGTGGTAATTGCATTTCACCTTTTTGTTAATGCCCCCTTTTTCTTACAGCTGTTACATGAAAACAATTTTTCAAAAAATAATGTACTTATTTTAGGACTAAGAGGGAAAAAGCTGTCATTTACTGGTACTGTCTGCCAGGCATCCTGTTGGTCATTTGAAGAAAATTGTTCCCTGTTCTTACTGTCTATGTAGAGTTGTGATTCTTATCCCCATTTTACCATGGGGAAGACAGTCTCTGGGCAGGTAACTTGTCCAAGGTCAAGGGGCTAAACTGTGGCCCATGTGGATTCAGAATGAGGTTTTTCTGCTGTGGAGCCTGCATTCTGTTGCTGCATTTATACAGCCTTCTCCAGTTTAATGTCCACAATAAGTAATCAGTGTATACATTACAAGATATTTCTTATAGTTTGCTGTACTATAATGTTTTTACATTTAAGGCTTGGTACTTTTAAATTAATAATTAGGAATGTCTTATTGACTCTGGTGCCTTAACAGTGCTTTGTTCCTATGGCACAGAATACTTACTGTGATTGTTTATGGTAAAGGTGAAATTTATGCTAGAAGAAATTTTGAATCCATGGAAGAAATTGTGTCAGTGTCAAAGGAATTAATTTTAAGAGCTATTTTTATTAGCATATTAGACTCTGAAAAGTGACTGATTCTCTTCATCATTTTCAGGGACTATTTTTGCATATGGACAAACTGGAACAGGCAAAACTTTTACCATGGAAGGTGTTCGAGCTGTTCCTGAACTTAGAGGAATAATTCCCAATTCATTTGCTCACATATTTGGTCATATTGCAAAAGCAGAGGGTGATACACGGTAAAAGAGAATTCTTTTATTTTCTGACATTGAGAAGTATAAACACAGGAAATGCATATCGGTATAAATTTTATAGACATTTTAAAACTGTTCTTATCAATGTTTTACTCTCTTTTATGTTTTAAAAATGATATTTATAGATTTTTGGTTCGAGTGTCTTATTTGGAAATATATAATGAAGAAGTTCGTGACCTTTTGGGCAAGGATCAGACACAAAGATTGGAGGTAAGGATAATGGAAATTGGAATACTTTCCACAGAAACAGAACGTTTACTATATTAAGGTTCTGTTTGTACAAAAAGGTACTTTTAACATTTTAAGTAACCTTGTACATATATTAATATAATTTCATACATGTGCAGACATATTTTGGGATAAATAAATTAAGCAGGATTGCTGAGTCAGTTGGTAAATGGTAAATTTGATAGAGATTGCCAAATATTTTAGTATTTTAAGGCATAAGAAAGAACAAGAAAAGATTCGCCTTTAAAATATTAATATTGGAATTTTGGTTGGAATTGCATTGCCAGTAAAACAATTGGAGAATAATATATATAGAATAACAATAGCCACCATTGTGGAATTGTATGGAGTATATATGTTAATAGAACAACAGCACCCATCATTACTGAGCTCATACAGTGTGTTGTAGGCATTCAGTGCAAGACCTGGTAGTTGGTGGTAGTAGTACATACTTTATTTCATTTACTCTTCCCAGTAGTTCAATTTTACTGATATAGAAATTGAAATTTAGAGGGGTTTCATGACTTGCTTAACATCACATAGCAGGCTGGGTGCCATGGCTCATGTCTGTAATCCTAGTACTCTGGGAGGCCCAGGCGGGAGGATCACTTGAGCTCATGTGTTTGACCAGTCTGAGCAAGAACAAGACCCTATCTCTACTAAACATAGAAAAATTAGCCAGGCATTGTGGTGTGCTCCTGTAGTCCTAGCTACTGGGGAGGCTGAGGCAGGAGGATCACTTGAGCCCAGGAGTTTGAGGTTGCAGTAAGCTCTGATGACACCAATCTACTCTACATTGGTGGGTTGACAGAACGAGGCTGTCTCAAGAAACGAAAGAAAAAAATACAATCACGTAGCAAGTGAATGATCATGTCATCTATGATTGATAAGATGGTTTCTAGGTCTTACTCTCAGCTGAATTCTGGCTTTGATCTTGACCCAGTCACTTAACCTCTATAAGCCTTAGTTTTGTCATCTAAAAATGGAAATAATAATGGTATCTAAAAAATAATAATGGCATTTACTTTATAGGATTATTGCCAAGGTTAACAAAGCAAAAATTTTAAATCAATAAATGTTAGTTTTTTCTTTTTAAGTTTACTGTATAAACTGAGTTTTTTAGAGCAGTATATTACAGTGTTAGGGATTGTTTGTGCTTGTTGGACCCTAATGAATGGTTATTCTGTAATGATAACATGTATACAGCAAATGTATTTTTTTCTTTCGTTTCTTGAGACAGCCTCGTTCTGTCAACCCACCAATGTAGAGTAGATTGGTGTCATCAGAGCTTACTGCAACCTCAAACTCCTGGGCTCAAGTGATCCTCCTGCCTCAGCCTCCCCAGTAGCTAGGACTACAGGAGCACACCACAATGCCTGGCTAATTTTTCTATGTTTAGTAGAGATAGGGTCTTGTTCTTGCTCAGACTGGTCTCAAACACATGAGCTCAAGTGATCCTCCCGCCTGGGCCTCCCAGAGTACTAGGATTACAGACATGAGCCATGGCACCCAGCCTGCTATGTGATGTTAAGCAAGTCATGAAACCCCTCTAAATTTGTTGCTAGTTGTCATCTTTAGTTTTGATGGATACTTTGCTAATTCTATACTTTTATCTCCTAAAAGTTTATCGTTTTATAATGCAAATTGTAGGAAAAAATTATTTGGAAAGAACATTTCCATTTTTGTGCCAGTAATTATGGATCAGATTTATCTTCAGGAACATTCTTGTCATTATTTCTTAACCCTGGCAGACCCAACGCGCCCCCTGCCCCTTTTTGTTTTTGAGATAGGGTCTTTCTCTGTCACCCAAGCTGGAGAGCAGTGGTGCATTTGTAGCTCACTGCAGCCTCAAACTCCTAGGCTCAAGCAATCCTTCTGCCTCAACCTCCTGAGTAGCTGAGACTACAGGTGCATGCCACTATGCCTGGCTAATTTTTCTATTTTTTACAGAGATGAGGGTCTTGTCATGTTGCTCAGACTGGTCTTGAACTCCTCAAGTGATCCTCCTGTTTTAGCTTCCCAAAGTGCTAGGATTATAGGTGTGAGCTGCTGTGCCTGGCCTTTTTTTTCATTTTTTGGCAGAGTCTTGGTCTTCTTGCCCAAGCTAGAGTGCTGTGGCTCAATCATAGCTCTCTGTAGCCTCGACCGTCTGGGCTAAATCGATCCTGTCATCTCAGCCTCCCAAAATGGTGTGATTATAGGTGTGAGCTGCTGTGCCTGGCCTTGGTGCCCCTTTTTATTTTTATTTTTTATTATTATTTTTATTTCAGTATATTATGGGGGTACAAGTGTTAAGGTTACATATATTGCCCGTGCCTGCCTCACCCCTTGAGTAAGAGCTTCAAGTGTGTCCATCCCCCAAACGTGGCACATCTTACTCCTTGTAGTTGTATATACCCATCCTCTCCTTCCCCCTCCCACCCTCCTGACACCTGATAAATGTTACTCCTGTATGTCCACTTAGGTGTTGATCCGTTAATACCAATTTGCTGGTGAGTACATGTGGTGCTTGTTTTTCCATTCTTGAGATACTTCACTTAGTAGAATAGGTTCCAGCTCTATCCAGAAATATACAAGAGGTGCTATATCACCATTGTTTCTTAAAGCTGAGTAGTATTCCATGGTATACATACACCACATTTTATTAATCCACTCATGAATTGATGGGCACTTGGGTTGTTTCCACAGCTTTGCGATTGTGAATTGTGCTGCTGTAAACATTTGAGTGTGGGTGTCTTTTTCATAAAGTGACTTTTGATCTTTTGGGTAGATGCCCAGTAGTGGAATTGCTGGATCAAATGGTAGATCTACTTGTATCTCCATATTGCTTTCCACAGAGGTTGAACTAGTTTGCAGTCCCACCAGCAGTGCAGGAGTGTTCCTATCTCTCTGCATCCACGCCAACATTTATTGTTTGGGGACTTTTTTTTTGTTTTGTTTTGTTTTTTTTGAGACAGAGTCTCACTTTGTTGCCTAGGCTAGAGTGAGTGCCATGGCATCAGCCTAGCTCACAGCAACCTCAAACTCCTGGGCTCAAGCAATCCTTCTGCCTCAGCCTCCCAAGTAGCTGGTACTACAGGCATGTGCCACCATGCCCGGCTAATTTTTTCTATATATATTAGTTGGCCAATTAATTTCTTTCTATTTATAGTAGAGACAGGGTCTTGCTCTTGCTCAGGCTGGTTTCGAACTCCTGACCTCGAGCAATCCGCCTGCCTCGGCCTCCCAGAGAGCTAGGATTACAGGTGTGAGCCACTGCGCCAGGCCTGTTTGGGGACTTTTTGATAAAGACCATTCTCACTGGAGTTGAGTGATATCTCATTGTGGTTTTGATTTGCATTTCCCTGATGATTAGAGATGTTCAGCATTTTTTCATATGTTTGTTGGCCATTATTCTGTCTTCTTTTGAGAAGTTTCTGTTCATGTCCTTTGCCCATTTTTTGATAGGGTTGTTTACTTTTTTCTTGCTGATTTTCCTGAGTTCTAAATAGATTCTAGTTATCAGCCCTTTATCGGACATGTAGCTTGTGAAAATTTTCTCCCATTCTGTGGGTTGCCTGTTTGCTCTCTTGACAGTTTCTTTGGCTGTACAGAATTAATTTGATCAGGTCCCATTTATTTATTTTTGTTGTTGCTGTGATTGCCTTTGGGGTCTTCTTCATAAATTCTTTGCCTAGGCCAATGTCTAGAAGAGTATTTTCAACATTTTCCTCTAGAATTCTAATAGTTTGACACCTAATGTTCAAGTCTGTTACCCAGCATGAGTTGATTTTTGTGAGAGGTGAAAGGTGTGGGTCCTGTTTCAGTCTTCCACACGTGGCTATCCAGTTTTCCCAGCACCATTTATTGAATAAGGATGCTTTCCCCAGTGTATGTTTTTGTCTGCTTTGTAAAAAATTAGTTGGCTATATGAGGATGGTTTTATATCTGGGTTCTCTGTTCTGTTCCACTGGTCAATGTCCCTGTTCTTGTGCCAGTCCCAAGCTGTTTTAATTATTATAGCCTTGTAGTATAGTTTGAAATCTGGTAAATTGATACCTCCTATTTTGTTCTTATTGCCTAGGATTGATTTTGCTATATGGGGTCTTCTCTGGTTCCATATGAAGCATAAAACTATTTTTTTCCGTATCTGTGAAAAATGATGATGGTATTTTAATAGAGATTGCATTGACTCTGTAGGTCACTTTGGGTATTATAGACATTTTAACAGTGTTGATTCTGCCCCTTTTTATAACATACATTTTGTGATGCTCTTCTGACTATCATGAAATAAAATTCATAAATGTTAAAATCTACCTATATACATAATTTAAAAAATCAGTATATTGCCCTACTTTAATATAAAGGAAAATAAAATTAATAGAAAAATACTAGTATTTCAGTATATAAATGCTTAAATGTGACCACACTCGATGACATAATGAAATAGAGGCCCATAGAATCACCATAACTATAAGAGCAACAGATGTGGAGTGTCAAGATACATTGTCTTGGTGATCTAAACACCTTGATTGGTGTTATTGTCAGTGATACAGTCTTTTAAAATAGTGATTAGTTCTTTGTAGAGTTCTGAGCAAAATAAAGTACAATTCTTTCCTTGGTTTTCCTGTATTTGTGTATTATGTTATTTTGTTATTTTTTATTTTTTGAGACAGAGTCTCACTTTGTTGCCCAGGCTAGGGTGAGTGCCGTGGCATCAGCCTAGATCACAGCAACCTAAAACTCCTGGGCTCAAGCAGTCCTTGTACCTCAGTCTCCTGAGTAGCTGGGACTACAGGCATGCGACACTGTGCCCAGTTAATTTTTTCTATATATATTAGTTGGCCAATTAATTTCTTTCTATTTATAGTAGAGACAGGTCTCGCTCTTGCTCAGGCTGGTTTCGAACTCCTAACCTTGAACAATCTGCCCGCCTTGGCTTCCTAGAGTGCTAAGATTACAGGCGTGAGCCACCGCGACCAGCCTGTATGGTATTGCTATTGTTACTGTTATCATGGAAAAGCACTTTGTCTTAATATGCAAAATAAAGTTACATATAGATAGACCCAGATAATTATAAATTGTTTTTTCACCCATGTGAAAATCTGGAAGGACTTTCAAAATTATGAAGGACAATCCTTCATTGGGTCAGGATATCCCACTCATTTTAGGATGCTTAGTAGTCCTGGGCCCTGCCTGTATGCTAATAATGTCCTCAAGTGAACTAGACTCCTCCACAAATTTCTGAACATTCTGGGGGAAGAGGAGTAACTACTCCCTTTGAAATCCATTGTTATAAACTGTGTTCATTATAGAAATTAAATTCCTATGTTTATGATAAAAATTCTTTGCCAGCACTACCATCACTTTTTTTAACTTGCACAAATTTGGAATCATATTTTGTTTCTTCATCTTTTATATCTAATCAGTAATCTACACTTAATAATTGAATTTTGATTTAATATTATATTGTGATTGGAAAAGACCTTAGAGTCCATAAAGACCAGTAACTCGCATACTGATGTGTTTGAAGAATGTTTATTTCTAGTCTGTAGTGAGATGAGCACAAAAAGATTTCCATAGCAATTTGACATTGTCATGGCATCCAAGCCGTGATTTTTGTATTTTACAAAATTATCAGATTGGAAATACACACATTGTCCTTTGTCATTTTTTTGAAGCATTGATATAGACCAATAATTTTTAAACCTTTTAAAAGGTGTAAATAAAGCACTTAAACTAACTTTCATCAAACTAAAGCCGTGTGGAAGCTCAGGGTGCAAATTTCACGAAGGTAAAGCTCTCTTTAGAATTTTTCTGAGCCTGAAGACCCCCAAACTCCCACAGTGGCCCCTCAGTGCCACTGTGGACTTTAGGGATTTTTAGAGCATGGTCTTAAACCCACTGTTTATAGAGGCCAACATGTTCCTTTTACTGCTAATAAAATAGGGGCTTAATTTATATTCTATGACTGGCGTCCTCAAACTACAGCCCGAAGGCCACATGTGGGCCACCTAGCACATTTATCTGGCCCTCCGGGTGTTTTTGCTCCCGCTGCCTGTCCTGCTTAGCAGCTGACTTGTCCCGGGCCCACACTCTCCAATGGTCTGAGGGGCAGTGAACTGGCCCCCTGTTTAAAAAGTTTGAGGACCCCTGTTCTATGACATAAAGTATAATTTTTCCTAATTTGTAAATATATCTTATAAATTTTCATAAAAGACACACACACACACTCTAACTGGACTGAAAATAAACACGAGGAATGTAGTGTCCGTCTGCTCTTGTAAGTTTTGTTCCTGGAATTATTTTCAAATTTCTGTTTGTCTTCTGTGTCTGTGAGGTCTTTACTATTTGTGGAATGGCTTCCCCACTGGCAGTCACAGGCTCTGCCTCAGTTTCTTTTTTTTTTTTTTTTTTTTTTGAGACAGAGTCTCACTTTGTTGACCAGGCTAGCGTGAGTGCCGTGGCGTCAGCCTAGCTCACAGCAACCTCAAACTCCTGGGCTCAAGCAATCCTGCTGCCTCAGCCTCCTGAGTAGCTGGGACTATAGGCATGCACCACCATGCCTGGCTAATTTTTTCTATATAGATTAGTTGGCCAATTAATTTCTTTCTATTTATAGTAGAGACAGGGTCTCACTCTTGCTCAGGCTGGTTTTTAACTCCTGACCTCGAGCAGTCTGCCTGCCTCAGCCTTCCAGAGTGCTAGGATTACAGGCGTGAGCCACCGCGCCCAGCCCCTTAGTTTCAGTTTATTCTATTGGCTTGTGGAGGTGACTTGTTGGGCCCTCCAAAGTGAATTTTGTATATAGGGCACCACCTGTATTTTAGGTAAATCCATCCTAAATACATGCTTTAAATTTAGTAAAAGTTCTCATAGGATAACTCACAGAAAGACAGTGCTTTTTACATATCCATATAGATCTGATTATTTCACTCAGCTACTTGAAATTCTCCAAATTACTCTTAGCATAAAGACCAGTAACCATTCTGAAATCTCCTCTGCCTATTTCCCTCTGTTTCCTGCTCTCTCCAGCTACCCTGTCTTTTTTGTTTTATTTTTGAAGTGCTTAGTTTTTTCTAATTTCGGGATCCTTGCATGTATTCTTCTCCTACCACAACCCAGATTATTTCCCTCATATTTCTTCTTCAAGTCTTAGCTTAAATGTCATCTTGGGGAAACTTAGTCATCCCCTTCACTAGCTTAGTGTTCTGTAATATATTCCCATACCTTCCCGTATTTCTTCTTCATGGCATCATTACAATTGACACAAAATAATTTTTTGTGTAATTATCCATTTGTATGTTCTCAATATGTGCAATAAATAATTTTGGAAGAATTATTGATATAAATGTAAAGTGGTTTTTTTTTTTGGTTTTTTTTTTAGGTTAAAGAAAGACCCGATGTGGGAGTTTATATCAAAGATTTATCAGCTTATGTGGTAAATAATGCTGATGATATGGATAGAATTATGACACTAGGCCACAAAAATCGTAAGTGTCATGCTTAATTGTGATTAAACATCTGTGTGTTGAGTCAGCTGGTTTAAAGCAAAAATGGTTTCTTGGAAATCATTCCCTTTGATTATTTACTATTAACATATAGCAAGCATATGTGAATGAATGACATCACAGATCATTTTCCATGTTGACCCCAATTTTCTTTTTAATAGTGCTAATACTTGAAACTCTCTTGTTAGCTATAATAATATTGTAAAATTTATTGAGCACTTAGTAACTGGGAAGTACTTGTGCTAAGTGCTTTTTAAGGATAGTTTCTTTTAATCCTCACAGAGGCTATGATGCTATTAAATTCTTACCTTATGAATGAGGAAACTGACACTTAGTTTAAGTAACTTGTCTAAGGTAGTATAACTAGTAAGTGGTATTAACAGAATTAGTGTTCAAACGTAGACCATCAGTCTGCATTAATCAGGGACTGTACTAAAATCATGTCTTTTATATGAGAAACATTACCCTAACCCTAACCCTAACCCTAACCCTAATGAGAAACAACATTATAATCCCCAAACAACCCCCTTATTTAAATTTACTATCCTAATTTTACATAATACTGTTTTTCTTATCTATTTCATATAACCTGAACTGTTGGCACATACTAGTAAAATTTGCCTTTATTACTATTTATTTATTTATTTTTGGAGACAGAGTCTCGCTTTGTTGCTCAGGCTAGAGTGAGTGCCGTGGCGTCAGCCTAGCTCACAGCAACCTCAAACTCCTGGGCTCAAGCAATCCTACTGCCTCAGGCTCCTGAGTAGCTGGGACTATAGGCATGCACCACCATGCCCGGCTAATTTTTCCTATATATATTAGTTGGCCAATTAATTTCTTTCTATTTATAGTAGAGACGGGGTCTCGCTCTTGCTCAGGTTGGTTTCGAACTCCTGAGCTCAAACGATCTGCCCGCCTCGGCCTCTCAGAAAGCTAGGATTACAGGCGTGAGCTAATGCGCCTGGCCTACCAATTCTTTTGTTATCAACATAAAGTATAAGAAATTTCATATAATGGAATGGCTAAATATACATTTGTGCTTTTGTGGTTTAGCCATGTTCTCTGATTGTTGATTGTGATTAAATTAACTAAATTAAGTATTTTAAATTGTTCTAGATATTTAATTATATTTTTAAAGACATTCTACGTACCACTTTTTTAACGAGTTTCCTTTCTTTATTAAAGGTTCTGTTGGTGCAACTAATATGAATGAACATAGTTCCCGTTCTCACGCCATCTTTACAATTACTATAGAATGCAGTGAAAAAGGTGTTGATGGTAACATGCATGTCAGGATGGGGAAGCTCCATCTCGTAGATCTTGCTGTAAGTAACAGGGTACTACTTAAGGAGTACTCTTTCTGGTATTTTATAAATGAGTAAGAATTAAAGTGAAAAGGCATGATTTTTTAAGTTTTTACTTGTGTGTGTTTTTAACTTATTGTCTATTATGGAATATTTCAAAGGTATACAAAAGTAGATAGAATAGTGTAATGATCCCCCATGTACCCACCACTCAACTTTAACAATTATTAACTCATGGCTAATCTTTTTGCATCTACTCTCACCTACTTTTTACTTTCCTCTATTATTGTCAAGTAAATTCTAGACAATGCATCCAATTTTTTACTGTTTAAATTACTTTTTTAAAAACCTTGGGTAGAATATTCTGTACATTTTAATTTTACACTTGATCTTAGCCAAAAGGTTGAGAAGCGATGTACATTTTAATTTTAGCTTACTTTTGTCTCTGTTTATTGCTAGGGTTCAGAAAGACAAGCAAAAACTGGAGCTACTGGACAGCGCCTAAAGGAAGCTACGAAAATCAATCTTTCTCTTTCCACCCTTGGTAATGTAATTTCTGCCTTGGTTGATGGAAAAAGCACTCACGTACCTTATCGTAACTCTAAATTGACACGTCTTCTTCAGGATTCCTTAGGAGGAAATTCAAAAACCATGATGGTAAGACTTAATTGGGGTATAGTTAACATCAGACACATTTATGATTCCAATTTATGGCAATAATTGACATATATAACATTTTAAAAACTATTATTTTACTTTTAAAATTTGTGGTTATCCTTTCTGTAGTACACCATATGTATCAGCCCACAGCAGTGTTGTTTGGAAATCCATGTGGTTGATAGTCTTTTTTTTCAAGAAGGCCAGGGTGCATATGTGCTTCAA